>NC_080170.1:55984116-56346927 GCF_950295315.1 Erinaceus europaeus
TTCTTTTGCTTACTAACTTCTTTATGAAGCTTTAAGCTTATGTGTAGCTTTTAAAAAATCTTTTACGAGAGCACTGCTCAGTTTTGGCTTATGGTTGAGGGGGGTCGGTGGGATTGAACCTGGGATTTGAAAGCCCCAGACATGGAAGTCTTTTGTAAAACCATCTTTATCTGCTCCACTCAATTATGTGTAACTTTGACATTACAAAAGAATATATTCAAAGAAGCAATGAGCCCATCATCAAAAACTTAAAATACCTATCTTCTACATTTCAGGAACTTTTCCTCCCTGAGACTTCCAAGAGTACACCAGGTACATTTACCTGAAGGTTCTATTCAGCATATGTGCCCAGTCTATCTCTGCCTGATGTGCAGGTGCTCTTTGTTAGTCCACAGTTCATTAGCTGAAGGTTATGATAAGGTTATGACAGCTGTGATTTCCCAGGGAACATAGGAAGGGAATTGCAAAGAAGAGAAGTGAAATGTGTGACAGGGGATGAGAAAAGGTGCCAAGTGAATAGAGCATATGTGCTAAGATATACCTTGAATTAGAACCTGGGCTTGAACTTTTGCAGAACATGGGAGCACCATAGACAGCATCAGGACACTCTATGGATGAAAGAGTGATGTGGGAGTCGGGCTGTAGTGCAGCGGGTTAAGCGCAGGTGGCGCAAAGCACAAGGACTGGCATAAGGATCCCGGTTCGAACCCCGGCTCCCCACCTGCAGGGGAGTCGCTTCACAGGCGGTGAAGCAGGTCTGCAGGTGTCTATCTTTCTATCCTCCTCTCTGTCTTCCCCTCCTCTCTCCATTTCTCTCTGTCCTATCCAACAACAACAACAATAATAACTACAACAACAAAACAACAAGGGCAACAAAAGGGAATAAATAAATAAAATAAATATTAAAAAAAACTTATAAAAAAAAAGAGTGATGTGTTTGTGTTCCTCTCTCTGATTATTTTTTTTCCTTGCTTGTTTTGTTTTATGAGAGATAAAGAAAGAGACTAGAGTACCACTCACTTCTAGCATATGTGGTATTGTGCTCATGAATCTGAGGCCTCAGACATTAAGCTTTTCCTTTCTAAAAATACAGAATAAATATTGGACCAAAGGGCCAGGAGATGGCTCCACTGAGTGGTAAGACCTTACCACATAGATTCGATACCCTACCACATGCGAGGACCTGAGTTTGAGCCCCAGAAAAACAGGAGAGTACCATGGACAGCACCATGGTGCTGGTGCAGGTGGTGCTCCAGGAATGATAAGACAGTGCTGTGGTATCTCTCCCCTCTCTCTGTCCCTCTCCTCTCTCTGTATTTGGAATACAAAGAATGACAAGGACACCAGTGTCAGAGGACTTACCTCACAGGGCCAACAAGAAATGAATCTTTTCATGAGGGTCTAAGACTGAACTCCAGGTCTCACATATGGACTTTTTAACTGAGTTAACCTCCATCCATAGTCCAATCTTTTCTTTTTAGAAAGAAACAAAGAGCAAAAAGCACTGCTTCATCATCCACGAAGTTGTCATTGCTGTTCCCATGCTCATATAGCCTCACATGCACAACAAGTGTTCTGCCAGTGAGAAAACCAAACCTTAACACCACACCTACATGCAAAAGCATAATTCTGTGTCTTTCCAAATGTTGCTCCCCACTCCAAAGAAAAGAAAAAGAGAAACAACTCTCTTGTGCCCTCCAGGGAAGCTCAGTCTATGCTGGGAATTCTACAATGCTCCAGATGGGCTCAAATTAAATGACTTGCCTGAGGTTCTTTCACCAGTTGGTGACTGATCCACCTAGAATCCAAGCTCCAAAAGCTGACCAGATGGGGAAGCTTGGGTTGTGAGCTGCCCCATACATGCTCACACACTTTGTCACTGCATAGAGCCACCTACCCAGGCCCTCTGCCTGGCTCCCCTTCACCAATTCAGAGCCAATCAAATAAGGTAACCTGAAAGCAACAAATGGCAAGCAAACCAGAAGTGAACATGCATTAGCAAGTAGCAGGCAAAAGAGGGTGGCATACACTGGGGGGCAGCAGTGACCGAAGGCCTCATCGAGAACAGGGTCAGACTGGCTGCACTAGAACATTCTATGGAACATGCTTTGTGGGAAGCATACACCCACGAGAAACTGCCTCTTCAATGCACTTCTCCCTTGTCTAATTCAGACTCTGGAGGTGATTTTTCTCAGCAAGATGTGGATAACTGATAACAACACAAAAAATAATTTGTGTCTATAGACATGCAAATGAATCTGCCTGGTAGGGATCAGCCCTCCATACTGTGGGAGAAAACCCTGTCTCATCTCCTTTTCAAATTCCCTTCAAACATTCACATTTCTAACTGCTTTTGTTCTGTGGATTCACCTGTGATCTGGTGGTAATATCATATCTATTTTTTCACTACATCAGTTAACTTCTTAACTAGTGTTTATTTTTCTGTGTGTGAGTATTGAAATTTTATGTTTAATTTTCTTTTAACAGTGCACAGGAGAGCCCTGCATTCAGAACCACGCTCCTCTTGATCCAATGGTTTGAATGATAAGGAACCTGAGGCCCAGGGTGAGTGTGGGGGGCAGAGCCAGGACCAGGCATGGCATGCAGTTAGCTGTTTCTCAGATCTGGATTGCCACCCCAGCCAGCTCCTAAATGCACATGGCTTGGGTGTTCCAAAACCTCAGGCTCTCCAGTAAGTACTTACTTCTGATCACTACCTGCATCCCAACAGGGTTTCCATGGGGCCATGTGAGAGTGTACATATAAAACAACAAGAAAGAAGGCTGGAGGCCAAGGAGGTGGCACAGTGACATAGCACAGGACTTGTATGGGTGAGGCCCCTGGTTTGAACCCACACTGTATAAGTGACAGTGGTTCTCTGGTGTCTGTGTGTCTGATTGCCTCACTCTCAATGAAATCAACAAAGAATCACATCTTTTAAACAGACAGACAAAGCAGTAGTCCACACAAAGGGCAGTAATGTGGTTTGTGTGCACAATCCTGAGAGAGAAGAGAAGGTCTGGGCAGGATGACACTATAGTAACTGCGTGGGACACCTGTCTTTAGCAGGCTACAAAGTCACATCATTGGGATTCTTCTCAGTGGAAGAACTCATCATAAACTCTCTTCACAGGTTTGGGCACAGAGCTGAGGGTCCGACCTACATCCCCTCATACACACACTAGACCAGAGGGGACAATAAGATTATGTCACTCCGAAGACAAAGACTGCCAGTCAACCACTCAATAGCCATTGTCCCTTTTTTCTATTTTATTAGAGTCTGTAATGTACCCAGACAAGATGTTCTCTGTCCTAGCAGTTCTCAACAGGTTGTGATGCTCAAAGGCCAAGTGCAGACCATGAAATGCTTGTGCTGGTGAGCAGGGATTCTGAGGAACATTCCTCCTTTCCTTGCTTCCTCTATATTCTGCCAAGAACTTGGATATGAGAGCTGGAACTGAAGCAGCCATGTTGTGAAGATGCATTAAGAAGGAAACACATCACCAGGCACTAATGATGGCAAAGCAGAAAGGCAGGAGGGGCTGAGTCACTATAGACTGTACAGCTGCCACACAGGCTGGGCCTGCCTATGCACTGACTTCTTCAAGATGAGTGATAAGAGGGCTATAATTTGCTCAAGACACTTTCTTGAAGATATTTTTCTTCCTGCCAACTAAATGCAATTTCTAACTATCCCCCCATTTTCTAGGTGAGAAAACTTAAGAGAACTATAAGACTGCCAAACTCATATATCTGTTCTAATTCTAACCAAGTGTCCTTTTTATATTCATTTATTCATTCATTCACTTACTCATTTTAACAAGAGAAAGATATAAAGTGAGAGCCCAGAGCACTTCTCATCTCCAGTATATGGTGATGCAGGGGATTGAACCTGGTACCTCAGAGCCTCAGGCATGACCTCAGGTATGTTTGCATAACCATTATGCTATCTCCCCAGGCCTCTCTAACATGGTATCTTTACTCACCTGTCTGCACTACCTCCTTCCTGGCAGGCAGGAATATATAGACTGATTTGTACCCAACCCTACTTAATTCTGTGAAGCTGACTAGACTATCCATCCTCTCTTTTCTTACACATTTCCATCATGTCCAGAGGCCTGTGGGGGATCTTCTGCTTTAGAGAATATTGTCAGAATCTAGATAACATAGGAAGTATATATTACACAAATAACTGAAATAGGACCTCATGTGCAAGTAACACATAAGGGAGCTCACTACTAAGCTCTCAAGCCTGGCATCACATCTTCTCTGACCATCTCCAAGGTTGAACAGCTCTATGAGTCCCCAGTTAGAGAGGTGCTCAGGAGTCCCCATATCCTACCTCACTTACCAAGTGCATAATCTCCTCTGGAGACAGCACTCATGACAGATCCAATTCTTATAGTGAACTTTCTGTTTTGAAATCTACAGTTGACCTGGGGAGACTTTCACTATGTTTGATGAATGAATAAATCATCAAATCCAATTAGCCCAAATAAATTCAAGGGATAGTGTGTTAAGCATAAGGAAGTGTATCGTGTACCTTTTTATTTGATCTGGGCACTACTCAGTTCTGGCTACTGGTGGCATATACCTTTGCTGGGAATCAAACCTGGCACCTCGAGTAAGTGAACTACTCTCTCCCCAACACCCACATCATATAATTTCAAATTCACATTTAAAATTATCACATTAGGGGCTATGGAGGTGGCTCAGTGATAGAAAGCATGTCTTGCACACATGGGGCCCAAGTTCAATCAATGTAATAAAAAAGATACTGTAATAAAAATAATTTTTAAATTAAGTCACTTAAAAACACAAAAATAAAGTGATCACATCAGAAACATCATTGCCACTTATCAAGAGACCATTAAGCTCTCCGCAAATACCTTCGCCTACATCTCTCCATGAACTGACTCTCACTCCCTGCCTGTGCTGTCCACCTGGCTCCCAGGTCTGCCCAGGTAACTGCCATCTGTTGTCCTACTACACCTAATCCTATGTGTCTCACTGCACAGAACTTCTCTTATTCCATAGCTCAACATACTCACCAAGCAGCCACTCTCATCTCCACTTACTGATAGAGACAATGGAGTCTAGGGGTGAATATAGGAGGCGAGGTCTCTGGTTTGAAAACCAGGCCAGGAAATACTTATTTCCATGGCTCCCCGACCATGGAAACTTCCAGCTGTGGCTAAGGCCTTAGTGCTCTGTTCTAATGGGGAGTCCAGTCCCCAGGGCTCAGCTAGGTGCATAGAAGGCTGTGCATGCAGAATTCCAGGTACCAAAGGGAGAGCAGGTCAGGCCTGAGGGCTGTTCACTTTATAGTTTCTCCCCATGCTGGCCTGGAGGCACCCAGAGCTGTTCCCCAACCCCAAGAATCCCCACAGTGTGCTGGGATAAAGGAGCCTGCCTGGAGCTTCCCAGAGCACTGAGACACTGGTGCACCCACCAACACTCAGAGATATGGACTTCACCACCTGCAAGCAGTGGCAGAACACATGTCCTGCCCATTGAGCCTCCTGCCTCCCCTGATGCTGTGACCCACACTGCCTGCTACCTCAGCCTCCAAATTGCACTGCAAACTCTATGCTTTTCAGAATCACTGAAAACGTCAAAGAACTTTGACTTAGGTCATGCTTACAAAACAAACTGAGCTAAAAATTAAAGTTGAGGACTAAAAACAGTTACTAATTTTGACACAACTGGACAATAAACCATCAACAAGGACTTTTTTCTATGAAAAGTAACTGTTCTCCCAATATACTTACCCCCCACAAAAAAATTTGCTAGGAAATATGGCTTTGCTTACTATTTACAGATCTCTGTCTAGCCTAATACAAGACAAGCCAGCAAGATCTCCCACCTGCTTCTACCTAGATTCTGTGGTTATATCTTGTCATATAGCTTCTAGAAAATCAGTTGTCCTCTCACAAGTGACAGACACCAGGTCCTTCCTTGCTGTGTGAACTCCTGCACGGCCTTCTTTGATTTGGCACTCCCACTGCTAGCAAGGAAATTTCTCTGACACAGCTTCCCCCCAAGGGACAGAGTTACAGGTGGGATACTAGAGGGAGGAGGTAATCTGAAACGGATCTACTTGCAAGATTGTTTTTGTAAGAAAACAGTTACCATTTTCAATCTAAATTTGCAAAATAAAAGATACTGAGCAGAAATTCACAGCCCCAGTCCATTTCTTCTTGACTGGTTCTTCACAACAAAGAAATGTTAATAATTGTTTCTAGCTTTGCCTTAGAAGGAGATGCACAGAAAATGTATCAAAAGTCCAGAGGCCAATTCCCTCTCCCCCACCCCCATCCTTCTGCTGACTTCATCCTACTTGTCCTAGAACTAACCTTCTGGGTTTTTCAATCCCTCTGTCAACATGCTGGAATATTCCCAGAAGGAAGGCAATGAAGGGTTAGAGTTTTATTTATTTATTTATTGCTTCCAGGGTTATTGCTTGGGCTTCTTGCCTGAACTACAAATCCACTGCTCCTGGAGGCTATTTTTCCCCTTTTGTTGCCCTTGTTGTTATTGTTGTTGTTGTTGAATAGGACAGAGAGAAATCGAGAGAGAGGAGGAGAAGACGGGGAGAGAAAGACACCTGCAGACCTGCTTCACCACCTGTGAAGTGAACCCCATGCAGGTAGGGAGCTGGAGGCTCCAACTGGGATCCTTTTGCTGGTCCCTGTTTTTCACACCATGCGCACTTAACCCGCTGTGCCACCACCTGGCCCCTAAACTTCTTACTCTCAAAGGCAGTTCTCTCACTAGGTTCTGTTAGGGCCTGCATAGGGAAGACTCCTTCCCCTACACCCTGCAACTAGCCCAGAGAAGAGAAGGCCAAAAGTGGCCAGAGGTCCCTCCTACACCAGCACTCCCTCCCTAACTGATTGCAAAGGTCATAAAATGCAGATGGGGTGGGGTTGGGTGGTAGTGCATCTGGTTAAGAACATATCCAGCAAAGCACAAGGACCAACCTGTGTAAGGATCCCAGTTCCGGCCCCTGCTCCCCACTTGCAGGGGGGTTGCTTCACAAGCGGTGAAGCAGGTCTGCAGGTATCTGTCTTCCCCTCCTCTTTCAATTTTTCTCTGTTCTATCCAACAACAATGACATTGATAACAATAATAATAATAACCACAACAATGATAAAACAAGGGCAACAAAGGGGGGGGGAATAATAGCCTGCTAGAGCCTCCTGGAGCAGTGGATTTGGTGCAGGCACCAACCCCAGCATTAATTCTGGTGGCAAAAAAGAAGAAGGAGGAGGAAAAGGAGGAGGAGGAGGAGGAGGAGAAGGAGAAGAAGAAAACAAGGAGGCTTGGGGCCCCTTCACCTCTCTCTCTCCTGTCTACATACCTCTATGACATGTATTTTTCTCTCTCCTTACTTTCCTTCAATAAATGTTCACTTCTTTGAAACATGACTGTCTCTTTTATGATTCTTCCATACAGTTCACAGTCTAAGACCCTCAGAATGAAGCTCTCAATTCCCTTCAACATTTTTTTTCTTATTTTTCAACTTCTTTATTATTAGTGATTTAATAATGACCAACAAGATTGTGGGATAAGAGGGATACAATTCATACAGTTCTCACCACCAGAGTGCCATATCCAATCCCCTCCACTGCAAGTTTCCCTATTCATTATCCCTCTGGGAGCATGGGCCAAAGATCTCTAAGGGGCACAGAAGGTTAGAGGTCTGGCTTCTGTAATTGCTTCTCTGCTGGACATGGGTGTTGACAGGTTGATCCATAGCCCTAGCCTGTCTCTACCTTTCCCTAGTGGGGTAGGGCTCTGAAGAGGTGAGGCTCCAGGACACATTGGTGAGGTTGTCTGCCCAGGGAAGGCAGGTTGGCATCATGGTTGTATTTTTCAACTTCTATGAGTGACATCATCCCATATTCATCCTTTTGCTTCTGAATTATCTCACTTAACATGATTACTTCAAGCTCCATCCAAGATGGGGTGAAGAAAGTGAAATCACCATTTTTAAAAACTGAGTAGTATTCTGTTCTGGATATATACCACAACTTATTCAGCCACTCATCTGTTGTTGGACACCTGGGATGCTTCTAAGTTTTAGCTATTACAAGTTGTGCTGCTATGAACATACGTATACACAAATCTTTTTGGATGGGTATGTTTGGTTCCTTAAGATATACCCCCAGGAGAGGAATTGCAGGGTCATAGGGAAGGTTCACTTCTAGACTTCTGAGATTTTTCCAGACTGCTCTCCACAGGAGCTGTATCAATTTACATTCCCACCAGCAGTGCAGGAGCATTCCTTTATCCTGGCAATTTCTCCAGCATTTGTTGCTGCTACCTTTTCTGGTGTATGATTCTCACAGGAGTGAAGTGGTTATCTCTTGTTGTCTTTATTTGCATTTCTCTGTAGGTTTGCTATATATGGACTCCACTATCTTCAAGAATTTTCCATCTATTCCCATTCTTTGTAGTGTTTTGGTAATAAAGGGATTAGATTTTGAAAAGGCTGTCTCTGCATCTATTGATAAAATAATGTAGTTTTTGGTCTTGCTTTTATTAATGTAGTGGATCACATTGATTTGTGTATATTAAACCAACCTTGCATCCCTGGGATAAACCTTACTTGTTCATGATGAACAATCTTTTATATATACTGCTGTATCTGGTTAGCTAGAATTTTTTCAATATTTTAGTATCTACATTCATCAGAGATATTGCTCTGTAGTTTTCTTTTTTGGTTGTGTCCCTGTCTGCTTTTGGTATCAGAGTGATGTTGGCTTCATAGAAACTGGAAGGGAGTATTCCTGTGTTTTCAATCTTTTGGAATAGTTCTAAAAGTAGAGGTAATAACTCTTCCTTGAAGTTTTTATAAAATTCATTTGTAAAACCATCTGGTCATATATATTACTTCTTTTGAAGTTATCCCATATGTCTCTATTGTTTTCAGTATCTATTAACCACCTTTTTAGTTCTCTTCTTAGTTTTCTCTAATTAATCCTCAATCTTGCTAATTCTGTTTTCTGCCTCAGTTGTCCTGTTCTCTCCCCCCTCTGTTTTCTGTAGCCCAACTATTTTGTTACCCTGGTTAGATACTGTATTAGCTTGTTCAGCTAGTTATGCTCTTAACTCAGGTATTTCAGCTTTCAGCTCTCTAATTACCCTGAGATAATTAGTGTTTTCTTTCAGAATCTCATTTGTTGTGTCCCTGGTGATAGTACTTTCAAAAGCTTTCCTCATTCCTGTAATTATTGCATTGATTAGTGTTTGGATGTTGTCCTCATTCTTATGTGCTTCTTACCTTTTGGGGAATTTTTCTGGGCTTTTGTCCTGGTTCATTTCTGCAATTTTTCTTCTGGGATTAGCCATTGTATTTGGTGTGTTATTAAGCCCCTCCCCCACTACTTTTCAGTACACTCATCACACTTTCCTGGATTGGCTTGTGTCTAAAGTACTTAAGAGTTCACAGTTGGGAATCTTAACAGTTGTTTCAATGTTATCTCAATCCAGGATATAAAACAAGGTGGAGGATAGGTAGCAAAATTGTTATGCAAAGAGACTCCCATGCCCAAGGATCCAAAGTCCTGGGTGCAATCCTCCACTCTACTACCAGCCAGAGCTGAGCCAAGCAGCACTCATTGGCTCTGTGAGTTTCTGAATAAATTCTGGTTGTATGTTTCCCAACTTATCAGGAGAACAATATGAAAAGGCTCCTACTATGTAGTCACACCTCTGGACCACCAGATATGTAGACTTTCTCCTGAGTCACCCAGCCAGTTCTCTGCTCCCCATGTCAGTATAGGCTTTGTGTGCCATTATTCCAGCAATGGAGACTCACAGTTGTAAACTGGTGAGAGTTTTAGGTGATTTTCTCCTCCCTTCAGCAGTCTTTTTGTTGGTAAAACTCAGACTGGAGGTGGTGCATAAACTGGTAAACTGATGAACTGGTGTCCTTCAACATTTTCACACACAGTTGGTATCCACAGAAACATCTATGCCCTAATTGCGCACCAAATCTGACCTCAAATACTTTAAGAATGGCAATGAAAGCATGATCTTAATGTCAACACTCATACCCAGGTCTTGGCTCTGCTGCTTCCTTCTTGTGTGGTTTAGAGCAAGATACTTTACCTCTCTAAACCTCTGGATGTGCAACTGGAAAATGGGGGGGCACTAGATCCAGTGTCCACTTCTGCTGTAAGTGTTTGAGGTTGGGTACAGAAGCAGACACACAGTGTTCAGCCACTGAGAGGCTCATGGTGGCTACAGACTCCTCAGCCAGAACATGCTGGCTCCACAGGACCTCTCCCAATGGGTCTCCTCCCAGTTCCCTACCATGTCTTCTGCTGCTCCATAGTGAACAACACCATCTCCTCCACTCATCTTTTCCTGGGTCCCTGTAGTTGCTCCATGTTTACTATAGGAAATGAAAGAACCCAGAGACCTTTCGCCTAAGGGTGGCCACTAGCTGCAGGGGGCCACTCAGGAGTAACAAAACGTGATAATCACAGTATCTAACAAGGATTCAAGATCACAGGCCTTGGTCCCTGGCCTGGCACTTCATAGGTGCTGTGGAGATGCACTCCCCAAACATCCTACAACCCCGAACAGCCTCAAAGTCTAGCCTTCCTGTCTCAAATCTGCAGAGTGGATGTTGAAGGATTTCCGTAGAGTGGGGCCCCTTCTCAGGGCTCTGTCCTCTTCCAAATCTGCCACGTGTAGTGGGTGCTGTGTCATGAATTCATAAACATGGCTTTTGCCAAAAGGGTTGCAAAGACAGCAAAGCTGGACAGAAATGCAGTCACATAGCTACTTAAGTAAAATCTTTCAAGTACCAGGAAGGAAATAATTAAACAAAATCTCAGTTTTGGGGAGAAGTTATGTGATTGAAACAATGAGACTTGGTGTCCATTTTGGTTAAGAGTTTTGATAGAGAGGTTTCCCCAAACTGTGGACCACTCTGATGAACGGTTTTGTAGAAAGAACTCAGTCTCCATGCATATGACCAGGCAAGAAGAAGCAGTTTTTTTTGAGCAACCCCAAAAAATTCAACCTTAAAATCTATAGGAGTAAATACAGACTCTCCCCAACACCCAGCTGGCAGTTGGTCCTTAGTCATCTCCCTTAGTGAGTATCTCTTAACTCATCTACTCTAGAAACAGTAACATTCTGTAGCTTTGTCTGATGCCTGTTGACTTATTTACTCAGGCTCCACTATGCTTGACCACCATCACTACCCAAAACAACATTTTACTACTACATCAGTGGGAGGGAGGTCTGAAAATGCCCAATATCACTGAGTATCAGCCACCAGCCAACATACCTAAATCCAGAGCCTCTGTGTCTTGTCTTTTTTTAATTTTTTTATTTCCACCACTTATCACTGGGTTTTAGTGCCTGTGTGACGAATTCATCTATCCTGGTGACCATCTTTTCTTCTTTTATTATTTTTTTAATTTGGTGTGACAGAAAGAAATTGATAGTGAAGAGTATATAGAGAGGAAGAGAGAAAGAGTGACCCCTACACCACTGTTTCACTTCTCATGAAGTTTTCCCCCTGCAGATGGGGTCTATACTATACTCCTTTTGACCCACATGTCCCCTCCCCAGACTCCACGTAAATCCTTGCCCATGGATTGACTTGGTTCAGAAAAGCCATGCTCAGTTGGTCTCTATGGTTATAACACTGTCAAAGATTGTAAAGAAGCCTGAGATTGAAGCACTGAGGCTGATGCTTTCTGTGCACAGACTGGGAGAAAGAGCTTCTGGCCATTTAAATGTTTTGTGCATCCTAAAGATATCCCACCCTGCCTCCTCCTGCCACACAAGTGCCAGGGATCTGGTAGGCAGGGGAATTCCATCTTGAACTTCTTTATTGTCATTGTTTATCTGCCAGCAATTCTGCAAACTGTTTTGAAAGTCCTCTGGGTTCTTAAATTTGAAGAAGTCAGGTAAGAAGCCAAGAGAAAAACACCCAGGGCAACGGTGACAGGCAGGTCCCACCCTGCACAGTGCAGACAATTTCCTCCCTATCTATCATCTGAACTGGCCCCCATGACTACCTCCAGAGATGGGCTGCATTTAGCAAAGTGAAATGCATCTGCAGCCAGAGTAGAGAAATTACCTACTACTGAGGACTCTGAAATGTGGTCTCAGGAACTGAATTTCTGTAGATACTCCAAAACCAAAACAAGGGTTTGGGAACTGATGTGATTCCACCTCCCTCCTTGGAAATGCCAAACACATATTAATGGTGACAGCATCAGGAGCTCTTACGACAGAGAATGTGACTGACTGTTGTCTTAAGGCAGCCTCTCTCAGCAGTGCTAGGCTTAGAAAGAACACAGTCCTCCCATATATCATCCTCTCCCAAGACAATATGACTTATGGAAACATTCCTTCAGTGTTGGGGAGAAGTTATGTGATTGAAACGATGAGACGTGCTGTCCATTTTGGTTAAGAGTTTTGATAGAGGGGGCGGGTGGTGGCACACCTGGTTGAGCACACATGCCACAATGTGTAAGGACACAGGTTCAAGGCCCCTGTCCCCACCTGCAGGGGGGGAGGTTTCATGAGTGGTGAAGCAGGGATACAAATGTCTCTCTGTCTCTTTCCCTTTCTATCTCCCCCTTCCTTCAATAACTGGCTGTCTTTATCCAACAAATAAATAGTGGGGAGATAAAGAGGGAGAGAGAAACATAGACACCTGTAGACCTGCTTCACTACTTGTAAAGCATCCGTCCTGTAGGTGGGGAGCTGGGGATCAAACCTCAGTCCTTGCGCAGGTCCTTACATTTAGTACTATGTGTGATTAACCCAGTATGCCACTGCCTGGCCTCCTCTCTTTCCCTCTCTCCACCTCTCAGTCTCTATTGGAAGGGAAAAAAAAAAAAGGAAAAGAGAAATGGCTGCCAGGAACAGTAAAGCTTTCTTAAAGGCATCAAATCAAGCCCCAGCATTAACCCTGATGGCAAAAAAAAAGAAAGAAAGAAAGAAAGAAAGAAAGAAAGAAAGAAAGAAAGAAAGGAAAAGAAAGGAAAGGAAAAGAAAAGAAAAGAAAAGAAAAAAAAAGAAAAAGAAATAGCAACAACAAAAAGAGCCAGGAAAGAGCAGAAGAAAAAATTCTGAAGGACAAACCCGAGAGAAAAGATAGGCTCAGCCCCTGCTGGTTGTGTGATTTTGGAGAAGTCCCTGACACCCAACTGCATATGCAGTGATGTCCTTCACCTTGAGCTGCAGGAAGGTACCGTCAGTGTCATGGTAAATCTCAAGGTCAGTTTATATTTCCTCAGTCCCAGCAACCCCACTTTTGGGGACTCTCTTCTAGAAAGTGCATGCATCTATATGAAAGGAATTGTGTGAGAAGATGTTTATTATATTTCAGTTGACACAAGAAGGGAGGAGGGAAATAGAAAACAAGAGAAAGAGAGAGGATGTAAAAATTATTCAAATACCTCTCAGTGTGGGACAGATATATTTATGTTCAAGCCACAATATCATAACACACAGCTACTACTATCTTAGATTTACACAGCCTGGCCCACAGCATTTTCCCCTCATATATCTTTAAATAAGAAAGCAAATAACATATATATAGAGAGAGCTTCTGTTTACATTATTTTAAAAAAAGAAAAAAAGGGAAGAGGGTTTATACTCTAAGAACATAAAAACATGTGGAAAAGTACAGAGAAAACTGCTGATGTTGGCTCTCTAGGGAGGGGGTTACTAACATCTTCATGCACATCTGTGCTGCCTGACCTGGTGCCACACTTATACATCACTTCTGGAATATGAAGAGCCTCAAAAGGCTAGGGAGAGCAGAACAGAAGAGGGAGTAAAGAAGGAGAAGGGGAGAACAAAAAAGGGAGAGAAAGACTAGTGGCATTGAGTGAGTACTGGGGACTGGCTGGTCTCACCCCAGTAACAAGGACCAGCCTGGCCCATTCATTACAATCAGGATTTCAGGTGTGGTATTCATCTAGCAGATCAGGACTCTGAATCACTTCCTCCTTCAGTAACTGCCAGGGGAAGAGAGAAGACCTGCTTTCTCATAATTTATGAGGAGTTTTTATTTCTTGAGTTGAATGTCCATGGTAACTCCTCTGAGCCTCAATGTGAAATTACTGCTTGTGTGTCATCTTAACCTCTCTCTACCTCATATGACAATTCCCCTTCCCCTGACCTCTTTAGAGTTTTCCACTGGAGAAACAGATTCAGGAGGAGCACACATTTCTGAGGCCTGGGCAGTAGACACAGGTGTGTGGACAGTTGTGACTGCGGCTCCACCCCCCAGCATGGTGCCAAGTCCAGGCCTGTAGTTTCCACTGAAACAGAGCACGTATTCTGGGAAAGACCATGGCCTCCAGAGCACCCACCTCCTGAGAACTTGTGACAGAACAGCACAAAGCTTCAGTGGTCCCTGGAGAAAGAATGATGCCACAGAAGCACTAGGGAAGCAAACAGTTTCTCTCAAGATATCCCAGAGCCTGGCTATAGCAGAAAGAGCACAGCACAGGGGAGGATGAACAGTGCCACCTCAAATCAACAGCTAGAAAATGTGTCTACAGAAGTGGCCAAAGTATATATATTAAACAAAGAGTTTAAAGGCCTACTTCTGTATTTAATGAGTGAGAGAAAGATTATACCACCACTTCAGCACATGCAGTGCCAGAGATCAAACCCCAGGGCCTCACACATACAAAACATACACTCTCCCTGCTGAGTCCTGGCCTCTACTGTAAAGAAATATTTTCCTAAGGAATTAGTTCAAAAATACCAAGAGTGTCCACATCCAGAGCTCACAAAGTTGTTGTGGGGATTTACAATACATGTAAAGCACTTAAAATAGTTTGTTACTTAAACATCACTGTGTTATAAATGAGTTAATAATAATAGTATTTCCCTCTTTAAATTCCCCATGCTTTTGCAACTTTCTAAAATATCCTTATACTATATTTATAACCAAAAAATATTTAAAAATACAGTTATCCTAAAGGAATCATCTTTTAAATGCTTTGTGCCCAAAGATATTCATCGTATCCTTTATAAGTGACAAATCAGCAGTAACTTCACCACACAATAACAGCAGATTGATTGGGGAGATGATTAACTATTTGCAAAAAATAAAAAATCACTATCAGTAAACTTTGAATACATTTTAGAAAATTCTAATGCTAGGAAGGGGAAAAACAAGAAAAATATATACTCAACTGTAGTCAAACTTAATAAATCCAAGGTATCATGGTTCGGGAGGTGGCACAGTGGATAAAGCACTGTACTCTCAAGCATGAGGTCCTGAGCTCATTTCCCGGTAGCACATGTACCAGAATGATGTCTGGTTCCTTCTCTCTCTCCTCCTATCTTTCTCATAAATAAATAAATAAAATCTTGAAAAAATCAAAAAAATATTTTAAAAAATAAAATAAAAAATAAATCCAAGGTATATAAATTTTCAGGAAATGAGTAAATAACAGCTTCCAAAAGTAGGAGCTTCATAGCAGCCATTGTCCATGGAGCTACTGAAGCTGAGTTAGAGGAGATGGTGATGCCGAGGGAAGAGCAGAGATCACAGAGCAGCCAGGCAACCAGTTCAAGGCATCCTTCACCTACACTCCTGGCTACCTCAAGCAGGTGCTTGAACCTCTTTAAGCATATAGGATTGCCCCCCCCCACTTGAACCACAAGTCTCACAGAAGCACCACAATGTCACTGGACTCCTCAGCCTAAATTGTCAATCTACAAGCTAAGAGATAAGAGGTAAGGGAGAGACACCCCAGCACCACTCCCTCCTCCACAGTGACTTCATGTGGTGCCAGGATGAAACCTAGCCTCACGGGGTGTCAGGGGTGGATCCCACATGTATGCAGTGCTGGGATGGGATCCAGGTCCCAAGAAGTGTTGGAGTGGAAACAAGGATCCAGGAGGTACAAGGGTGGCACCCAGGCCCCACAAATGGAAAGTTACACTCTATTCTCTGAACATTTCACAGCCCCAGCTCTCTATATGTTTTTTCTGTGTACACTGGAAGTAATGAATTCACACACATGTGTATAATGATGAGTGTGTGCAGAGCATGAACATCTGACAGAAGTGGCATTTAAGGCCCCTCTACCCACCTGGTACCATGATCTGGCCTCTGCAAGACATGTCACAGAGTATTCATTGACCTGAAGGGGGAAAGGGCCTATTCAAGTTACTCACCAAAGTCACTCAACAGGCACCCAGCCCCCAGCCTCTCTTTATCTGGGCCAGAACTGCACCTACCCTAGGGTTCATTTCTCTGGCCTTGCTATTCTGACCCTCTTTTCCTTTAGGAAACAGTTAAAATGGTCACTTTGATATTGAAGAATGAAAGTTACTGTCATGTGCCCAAACTAATAAATATTTAAACTTTCAATTAAACTAAATGTAGTGATGTTGGCTTCCTTCCTCATATCTACTGAGACACTCAGAACCATATTCCCCCTCCCCACTCTCAGTATTAACTCTGACAGCCTGCTCATTCCCGAGTCTCTCAGGACAGAAGAATGACTGTGTGCTGTGCTAAAAGCAGAATAAAGGGACAGGAACAGACATGTGCAGTCTGTGCCTTTCCTCTGGCCCATCAGATCTCAGTCCTTAGAATTTCTGGAGCTTCACACACAAGGGCCAGGTGTCTGAGATGTTCTCTCCTCTCCTAGGAGTTGGGGAGCCCTACCTCTCCTCTCCCACAGCAGAGCATCCTTCCATGACTTGATTTTCTATACAAGCTAGTCTTCACATTTCTCAAGGGAAAACACAGCAATGACCCCTAACAACCCACTGAGTCAGCCCCACAGCTAGAGATCATTATTATCACTATCCTGAGGATAAGGGAAAGCTGACTCAGTCCTGAGTGGTTCACTAACTTGTCCATGGAAACACAGCCAAGAAATGGAGGTGGAAACTGAGGACTAACTCCAAACCTTATAGTTTTAGCTACAACCATGTTCTTGTGTCCTCTGATCACCTTTCCACATGAATTCAGCAGATGCCTCTGAGTGGAAACCCCCCATGGCTCTTCCTGCTGAGACCCCAGCTCATCACACATGGCTGATGAGAGGATTATTGAGCCCAGGTATAGGAAGGATCTGACACAGTGTAAAGATAATGGTGCGAAGACAGGGTTCTGTGGTTATAGTGCTAGGTGTTAGGAGGCAATCAATCAGTATTGAGAATGATCAGATAATTACACGGAGAAGACCTCAGAAAACATCTGCCTCCACCTGCATTTTACAGATGTGGAGCTGACATCAGGACTAGGTCTTCCATCTCTCCTCAGGAGACTTTCTCAGGTTTTCCCTCTAGTGCCAAGTTTGCTGCATAGACAAAGGGCCTACAGAGTGAAGAAGATGACGAGGGGTTATTGCCTCCAGAAAGGAAGCTCTGCTTTTATCCATTTTGAGATTAGGTTCCTGTAGTGTGGGAGACAGTTTAGTGGTTATGCAAAGAATTTTCATGCCTGAGGCTCCCAAGTCTCAAACTCAATCCCCAGCACTACCATAAACCAGAATTGAGCAGTGCTCTGGTCTATCTCTATCTTATCTCTCTATCTTTCTGTATCTCTAATTAAAATAAAATAAACTATTAAAAAAGAAAATAACCTGGGATCCTGAACAAGGGTTCAAGTGGAAAAGAGGCTCTGAAGTTTAGAAAAATAAGGTTTACAAAGTGAAATTTATATTTCATTGTTGGGCCATATAGAACACTGTGGAAGAAATGTATATTGAGCTACCAGGTCTCAGACTCTCAGAAAGAGGCAGCCCCATTAGGATGAGCAAGGAGGGAAAGTCTGCATCTCTTCTTGGCTTCCTAGGAAACCCAGCTGAACAGAGGAAGGGGAAGGTCAGGGAAAGAAAAGAGAACCCAGATACTTATGACATCATCAGTGACATCACTCTACCCCCTGCCCCAGTGGCTTCTGGGAGAATCTCTCAGTAGGTTTCCCCTGCAGGTGAGTCCCTTTCCTAAGGGAACTGATAAATTCCTGTGATGGGAGAAAGAGTGAGAATGGGCATGGGGGCATGGAGGCATGAGCCAGAGGGAAAACCCAAAGGACAGAAATTCCAAATTATCCTCCTCCATCCTGGCAGACACACTGAGCCTCTTACGGTGAAATAATCTTTAGCCCAACAGGAACACAGAGGGGAACAGAACAGAGGTGCCTCACCACCCCAGGGTGGCAATTCTACCACCATCCTTTGCTCCCTGGCCCAGTTTCTGCCTCTATGGTTCCCTCTGAAGGCCCAGCACAGCAATCAGCCACTCTGGCTCTAAAGTCAGGATGACAAGAGAACAGGGCCAGAGGAGGAGAAATGGAGAGAAGAGACCAGCTGCTAGAGTGTAGGGAGGTGCCCTGCCCCAGGGCCATGCCCTCTGGAAGAAATGCAAGTGACAGTGACCGGTAGGGGAGTGTGCCTGCTCTCTTCCTCGAAGGACCTTATGCTTCAGGACTCATCCCCACTCCCATCAGGTGAAGGGAGATGAGGCTCATGGGAGAATGTCTTTGTGCTGTCAACCTCTGCTCTGGGTGCTGAGATCATGCTGGGACAATGAGGTACTGTCACCATCCTGTGGTGGTTACACACAGGGGAGTGAGAGATAAGCACACAGAAGCAACAAGTTAAGACCCATCAGCAAAATTGTAAACCCACAGGAGCAGACTTAGGATATCTGAGATGCTGCTCTGCATAAATGTTTCCCAAGGAAATAAAGACCAGAGAATGGGCACGTGGAGAGGGGCAAGCCTCCAGGGAGCCAGGGGATCCCCTCTAGAACACTCTGAAAAGCTGACATACCCACACACAGATATGAATGCTGGAAACCCAGTGAGAAAAGCCCAGCTGAAAACACTCTGCTTCTGGCAGCTAGACTTAACCACTTAAGCTTTTGTGTCTCCTAACACAATGAAAGGAAAGTGTGTCCCCTGCCTGAGCATGTCAATATCTCTCCATAAACCAGTCTCCCTGAGGTGGCTTTGCAAAGGAGATTTCAGAGTGACAAAGGCTGCAAAGGACCCAAGCCAAGGCTATGTCATGGAGAGTCTGGGAAGGGAACAGCACACACAGGCTGCTCAGAGCAAGCCCCTCAGGAAGTGAAGGGCACACTGAGGGCACAACTGAGGCCAATCTGTGTAGCTAGAACAGATGGCACTGAAGCAGCACAGTAAAGGCCTCTAGGTCACAGGACTTTTCTGTGACTTCTGGGGATCAACATGGGCATCGGATGCCCTAACAACCTGTTAGAAATGAATATGGTGGGATTTCCCTGGATACCACTGAGTCCCTGAGGACAGAGTCCTGTGCTGTGCATTGCCCATGCCCTCCTAGAGAGTCTAGTGCTCCTCAAGTGCAAGAAGCTAGAGGCTGGACTAGACTAAACCCACAGAGGACCTGCCCTGGATGGGCAATGCACTTAAAGAAACAACCTCAAGGTCACAAGGTAAGCCAAGTGCTCCTTCACAAAGCCTTGTGTTCACACAGCAAACGCCCAATACTTGCTCTTAAACAAGCAAACAAACTCTAATAATAAGAACTTGGTATCTTATCTGAATGGTCTTCTACCAGGTATGCCAGATCCACAGTACATGACCAGCAAAAGGAAATGAGAGATAAATGCTAGAGCCCAGGGCTCTGGATGCATGGACACTGGCAATTAAGGAGAGACACCAATGTCCAGAAGGAGGTGCTGAGAAGACATAGAAGGCAGCAGAAGAACCCACTAAGCACAGGGGCTTCAGCACTGAGTTTAGGGGCAAGCAGGACAACACACACACACACATGCACACGCACACGCACACGCACACACACAGCAGTGGAATTACTGTCTTCATGGTAAACAGTAACAGTCCCAACTTGTCTCCAAGTAAACAAGAAATGTTCTATTGATTTATTCCATCGAAGAAACAACACAAAGCAGAGTGTCTACTTAAGTGGAAGAATCCCCAGCTTTATGGAAAATTCCACTATCCAGAATGCTTTGCTTCCTGAGGCATTTCAGATAGCTGAGATTTTTACTGTATTGCTTCTGTTTTTATTACTGAGGCATTCTCATCATCCATAGTAGGTGACACTGGTGCTGACCTGGTCAGGTGGAAACCAGGTGGCAGCCAATGTGGGTGGGCAGCCTTGGCTAGCCAGCCTCTCCCTCTGCTGTCATGAACACTCTTAATGGAATCTGTCCTAGCAGTGGATTGTAAAGGATTCTCCTCCTCCCAGTCTCCCTCCCTTCCTACAGCTGTCAGCTTCTGAATGAAACTTCTCCAGGACCTCTGATCTCCCTCTGTCTGCAGACAGAGAGAGGCTGGCACAGCCAGGAGCCCTGTGAGCTTCAGCGCCTTCCTAGGCAGGACATTCTAAGAGGGCTCATCCCAGCGCCTCCTGCACCAAGCACCCATTGCCTCTCTGGTGGGAGCCCCCTTGACCAAGGCATGAAAAAATCAGCAGCTCATTGTGGATGTATCTACTCTCAATAGATTTTACCCCTTCAACTCCACTTCCAAGTCTTGACTGCTTGTCCTACTATTTGTTCTCCTACCCTCCACCCCTTCAACAGTTAAGGTTTTATTAATATACTTCCTGAATCTGTAACAATCCCAAAGAGACCACCCTAAGAATGACTTTTTGGAATATGTTCAATGCATCCACATGGAAGACTCTAGTACAGAGATGTGAACTCCAGGAATGGAAGCTGTGACCTGTAGGCTGGCAACTGCCTTGGAAGGGACAGAGGGATCACTTCAGTCAACTATGTGAGAAGCTGCAGGAACACTATGTGTCCCCAGGCTCCTGCCTGGCTGAGCTGCTCTGATGCTCTGTGATGCAATGATGCTTGAATGTGAGTTTGAGCAGAAGTACAGAGGAGTGGAGCAGCATGGTTTTTCTGGGCTCAGCAGATGCCTAAAGCTAGGAAAAGAATCTGTCAATGTGCCTAAGGAGTGGCATGGTGGTATGAGCATGACCTATTCAGAACATCTGAGTGCTTTCTCCTAGCACATGAAATACTATCATGCTGAAGGAACTGGGTTTCTTTTCATCCTTTCAAGACTCTCTAGAGCAGGACCTAATCTATAAGTGACAACTAGATAGGCCAAGTTTTAGGGGAGAGAGGGAGCAAACACAGGCCCAGAAGCCTAAGTCTCAGTATTCTGCCCACATTCCCTTCCTGCCCCCATGCTGCCTGCTGTCCTACAAGTCTTAGCCTACCTACTAGGTAGGTTCCCCTGGGTCATGCTCTGTCTGCAGGCTGGGCATACAGCCATGTGCCCTGGGATCCTAGGCACCAACTCCCTGGGAGGAAAATGGAGTAAGAAAGAAAGAAATGGGGAGACTCTCATGCCTGAGACTCCAAAGTTCCAAGTTCAATCTTTACCATCCCCATACCATCATAAGCATGACCTGAGCAGTGCTCTGGCTAAAATGTGTGTGTGCATGTGTGTGAATGTGTATATGTGTGTGTGTGTGTGTGAGAGAGAGAGAGAGAGAGAGAAAAGAAGAAGAAGAAGAAGAAGAAGAAGAAGAAGAAGAAGAAGAAGAAGAAGAAGAAGAAGAAGAAGAAGAAGAAGAAGAAGAAGGACTATGCCATCACTACAAATCTAACAGACATCTCTGAAGTATCCTTTCCTTCCAACTCCTAAACCTGCTGGTCCTCAAAGCCAAAAGGCAATGATAATGAACCCCATTTTACCAATGAGGTGACAGGACTGAGTGGTCTCCTTACTTTCATGCCTGCCTGTCACCTCTCTTCTCTCCCAACTACAGTGACAGCCAGTCTTGTCATTGGCATCTATTCCCCTCTGCCCCAATACTGTCTCCACACAATGTTGGGCTGTGCTTCCTATATCACTGTTTGGTCATGACCCTCTCCCCCTCTAAGACTTTCAATAGCTTCCTGTTAACTGAATTTCAAGTTCCCAGTCTGCTCTTCAGCCATGGTGTGATTTGACCACAGTCTACATTTTGAACCCTGTCTTGACAATAGTGAGTCTATTGTCAAGATGGATAGATTCTTCAAACCTGTGTGGACTTTAAGCAAAATGATGACTACAATGAAGTCAATTTGAACATACCCTAATTGGTATAAATAGGAGCTAAGTCCCTAAACCATAATTCTGGTCACCAAACTTCTAATCTTTCTTTTAAAAGATCCCAAACATATCTAATATTCAAGTTATTTAACTGGTCATATTTTTTGCCTCCAGGGTTATTGCTGGGACTCAGTGCCTGCACTACAAATCCACTGCTCCTGGAGGCCATTTCCCCCATTTTGTTACCCTTGTTGTTATTATTATTATTGTTGTTGTCATTGCTATTGTTGTTGGATAAGACAGAGAAAAATCGAGACATGAAGGGAGATAGAGAAGGAGAGAAAGATAGACAACTGGAGACCTGCTTCACCACTAGTGAAGCAACCCACTGCAGATGGGGAGCCGGGGAGGCTCAAACCGGGATCCTTATGCTGGTCCTTGTGCTTCATGCCATGTACGCTTAACCCACTGCACTACCACCCGACCCACCTCAACTGGTCATTTATTAATTCATTCCTTTATCCACACTGGGAAGCCATGCTCTGTCATAAGTAGAACCTGGGGTCCAGGTTCCATGGTTCTGCCCTCCTGGCATAAGAGGAGGATCTAGAAGGCTCACTAGGAAGGTACCCTGGGCCACCAGCCTGGGCAGGTCTAAGTGCAGGTTCTCAGGCTGAAAACCTGAAGGGAACAGCACTCACCCAGCAGGGGCTGAACTGCAGAACAAATGAAGAACTGGGATATGCAGGCTTCAAGAAGAGGAGGAGGGTAAAATCCAATTTCAAACAGAGCCCCAGGCAATAATTTGGAGAGAAAAACCAATGTAAGTGGTATCACATAATAACCATAGCAGTGCCTCGATTCACCTCACCCTCTCCTTTGGAAGAACCTAACGAAGTTCACAATTGTTACTACAGCCCTACCTTCCTGAAGCTATGACCAGCCAAGGATGGGGCTTCCCTGTCACCATTGGCACTGGGAAGCGACCCAGAGGTTAATGTAGAAATCACAGAGAAGTTAGCAGCTCCAGAGCTGATAGTCAGGAGCTGATGAGTTGCCAGTCAATCTAGAAGCTGGAGAGATAGCTCAGCTGGCAGATCATCACAGGATGTGCATGCTCAAGGCTCCTGTTTCCATCCCCAGCACTACATGTGGTCTCTCTTTCATCTCATACAAAATATTTACAACTGCCAATCTATCCAAAGGGTTACTGTGAAACTGGACTGTTATCCAGGCTCACTTTGAGGCTGACTATGGCATTTCACTCCCATGACTCAAACAGAAGGGGCAGAACTGGGGGGACAAGCTGGGGAGGAAAGATGGAGTAGAGGACAGGGAGCAGGACAGGGAGGGAGTGAGGCTCCCCTCAGAGAAAGCCACCAAAAAACCTCAGTAGATCAATGAGCTGGGTACCAGGCAAAGTGATCATTCAGAGGGATAATCTTATCAAGCCCCTGTCCCCACCTTCAGGGGGAAAGCTTCACCAGTGGTGAAGGAGGGCTGCAAGTGTGTGTCTGTCTCTTTCCCTCTATTTCTCCCTCCCCTCTCAATTCTGTCTCTATACAATAATAAAATTAATAATTCATTCATTCATTAAAATACAGAGTGATTATTTAGCAACCTGGCTCTCATCCAAGTGAGCAGGGGGCCTGGGGGGGCCCTTCTGTAGTGGGATAAGCAGTTGAGAATTGTGTCATTAGCCAGTTGTCTCCCCACCCTCAGACACCAGCACCAGGGTGCTTTCCCCTCAAAGCAGCTCTTTGGACACATCTCTTTGCTGCCACCACCTCTCCCTGCTCTGCTTTCTCTCTTCTCTCCTCTCCTCTCCTCTCCTCTCCTCTCCTCTCCTCTCCTCTCCTCTCCTCTCCTCTCCTCTTCTCTTCTCTTCTCTACTCTTCCCTTTCCTTCCCTCCCCTCCCCTTCTCTTCTCTTCCTTCCCTCCCCTCCTCTCCTCTCCTCTTCTCTCCTCTCCTCTTCTCTCCATGTTATAGCCAGCAGACCTCTCATGGGAAAATGAACTCAGTCAGGCTTCCTGCATCAGACCATCAGGCTTTCCTACCTGGGAAAGCAGGTTTCTGGGTAGATAAACAGGCAGTGAGCAGGTCCTGTGACCTTGAGCTATATCTACTATAGCACACATCCTCTTGTAACCTTGGGAATGTAGCTAGCTGCTGGCTCCTTGTCACTTTTATTCACTCCACATATAAATGGAGTTGGGAAAATCCACTGGGGATTTGGGGGGATTTTGGTGGACTCTAGAGGGCTAGAGAGGACTCTAGGAGACTAGGGAAGACTTTAGGTAGGACCTTGGGAGGATTGCTGCTACAGGTGAGATGTGGTGATACTGACCCAGGGAGCTGCTGCCGCTGCTGCACTAGAGAGCAGCTGCCAAGATGGAGAGCTGTGGGAATATCCTAGCCGCAGCCTAAGGGAGCCGCCTAGGAGAGGAAGGATGAGGGGAAGCTAACCTGAGGAAGCTGGCCAGGGGGAGCCAAGTAGAGCCCAGCAGGAGAGAGATGATCTGTGCTTAATAGAGATGAGTTGGGCCCCTGTCAAAATAAACATATGCCACCTCTGCCTTGTCTCCCTCTGTCTCCTTGCTCTAGTTCCTGCCAACCCTACGTCCCTACTCAGAATGAACAGACAGTACATTGACACCTTTCTCATTCCTCCTGCAAGCCCCACCTCTTTCCCCTAAATCATCACATATTCCTGCACTGACTGTGATCCCCTTCCATCTCCTGGGTGATTCTTGCACTTTGTGTGCAAACCAGAAGTTACCTGAACTGTGGCGCTGCACAGAGGGGCAAGCAGCCCAAAAACCTCTAGCTTGTGCACTGAAAATGAATTCCACCATGTGTGATATTTGCATCTTGTGACAGAACTCTTCCTCTAAGGTACACACATCAAACATGCAATTATCTGTCTCCTATCAATAAAATCTGTTTCAGTAACAGTTTTTTTTTTTTTTTTTTGCCTCCAGGATTATTGCTGGGGCTTAGTGCTATTATTGTTGTCGTTGTTGCTACTGTTGTTGTTGGATAGGACAGAGAGAAACTGAAAGACAAGTGGAAGACAGAGACGGGAAGAGAAAGATAGACACCTGCAGACCTGCTTCACTGCTTATGACGTGACTCCCACCCCCCACAGGTGGGAAGCCTGGGCTCAGGATCTTTATGCTGATCCTTGCATTTCATGCCATGTATTTGCACTCACCTGTGACTTGGTGGGTTCCCAAAGTATTCTGAGTCTTGTCTTATTGTGTCCTCAGGTGATCTTCTCTGTTATTCATAGTTAACTAGATCTTTCTTTTTTTTTTTTTTTAATGTGATGGCAGAGAATGAACTCATGCACATTTCTAGCTGAGCCATTTCCTGGGCCCAATGTTTTTCTGTTTTTAGATGAGAGAGAGAGAAAGAGAGAACCAAAATTTTTCTGTTTTTAGAGTATGAGAAAGAGAGAAAGAAAGAGAGAAATAAAATACCATTCTACTATCCACAGAATTCTCCACACTGCTCCCATGGTGCTGGGAACAAACCCAGAAGCTCCTGTATATGGTAAGCACCTACCCCTGAGCCCTCCTAAAACCTCATTTTATCACCAGCTTCTGTGATTCTGAATCACCTGTCTGAGTGGGGACACAGGTACATGCTCCCTCCCCAAAGCCCTGGAAGCACACACACCCCACACCTCTCATACCTCTGCCTCCACATTGTTAAATACATTCCCACTATCTGCTCTCTTGGGTCCGGAGCCTTCCTGCATCTCCATAAGTTGCATTGACTCACTCAGGGACCACTTTGGAGCTCTCTTCCTATCCTCCCCACCCCCAGACCCTTCCTCCAGCATCAGTCAGTGAAGGTCAGCAGTGTGTGAAGGGTACCCCCACAAACATGTCCCTAGACACAGGGCTCCCCATGTCCTCTTGACACCCCATGAAACACACTGCAGAGACAGCTGTTTCTGCAGCATCCTTGTCCCCCTCATCCCCACTGGCATGGACCTGTGCTCTAGTTGTGTACCCCATAGATACGCGCTTTGCCAGGGAAGGACCTGGCCATGTGAACCACTTACCTACTCACTCACATTCCTTCCAGACAGACAGCTACTAAGAGCACACAGTACAGTGTGGGCAGCCCCCACATTATGACAGGATAGCTGATTGTGGCACCCTAACACAGCCCCAACACAGAGGCAAGAATTAGACTTCCAGTGTCACAGCCTCTATGTGCACATAGAGCATCGCACCAGGAAGCTGCCCCTTGAGGCTGTGTGGTTCCACAAAGTCACCCTGCTCCCCTCCTCACAGAATGAGGTGGAGACCATAGTCTCCAGATCCCAGCTGAGATGTTTTGCAAATCTGTACTCTACTACATCTGTCAGCATCCCCTGTATCAAGCCACTGATTCATTCACTTGACCTTTCCCCAGCATCACTCAGAGAGATTCAAGGCTGCAAGAGGACAGGTGAGGAGGACAGACACAGCCCCTATCCTCCTGTCTTGGAAGAGGCACAGATGGGAGGTGGTATATTAACTCACTAGTTGACCTTCACAGTTAAGTCCCCAGTGGAAAGGTATGGCTCTCAGACAGCTCCAGTGTGGTGTCTGCAGACTGAAGTAGAAGCACAGTTGTCTTGAGAGGGTGATACTGGGGTGAGAATTAGCTCTTCCATGAGTCAGACTCCAAGATCATCATCCGTGAGGAGTAAGAACAATTTGCAATGTGTAGTTCCCAAGAGGGAGGTGACCCCCCATTCTTATGTTGTCTGGCATGGAAAAAGCGTCTTTCTGATATGGAGCCCTGGTGTGAGAAAAAGTCATGCCTGAGCACCCAGCTAGCACAAAGTAGAGTCATGTTCTTTCTTTGTAACTCTCAGTTTTTGTTAGAAGAGACAGTCACACTGCAGGTGACTGCCTGGGCCCACACAGTAACCACTCCCCCCAGGGGGGACCAGGGAGCTTCTGCAGGAAGCAGAAGGCAGGTCCCTCTGAGGGTATGGGCCAGCAGAAGCCAAGAGACAGGTCTGGGGAAGAAGAAGCAGAGAGCCATGTGCACTGCTGATGAAGACGCCTGCCCTCCTGAAGCTGCCTGCCCTCCATCCTGGTGAGCAAGGGAATATACCAGGCCAGGGGGACCCTGCACCAGAGACAGAGACCCCACAGCAGCCCTTATCCCGCTTTTGGCACAAACACCCTTCCACAAAGCAAAGGTCTACTTCTGGTCTGGGGAAACTGAGGCAGAAGCAAAGAGCCATAGAAGGAAAACAATATGGAATTAGAGTAGAAGGTTCCAGGATCTAGTCTCTAAAGCAACCAGCACAGGCCCCTCACCACACTCAGGTAGCACTATGAGGGGAGCATATGCTAAGTGCCAACACTGTGCAGTGTCTCACCCAGAGTGATCCTGAGGGAAATACATGCACTCCCCGCCATCCTAGGTGAGCAGACACAAAACACTACAGTGAGGAATCTGCATAAAGACACAGAGCCAACAGAGGAGGGGGCTGGAGCTAGACACCCCACACACACTGTCTGATCCCAGCCCCTGAGTGCTTCATTCCTTTGCTTTGCAGCCCCTTCAGCTAACATGGAACAGGTGGAGGACTTTGGGGATGGAGAAAGAAGCCAGGACCAGGGAGAAAATGAGGAAGAATGCAGGACAGGACCTCAGGTGAACAACCACCACTTCCCTCAAATAACTTCATGGCTTCCTGACTGCTGAATGTGGCTCCTCCCAGCACATTTGGGCCTGTGTTTGCATGGGGCCTTTAAGCCATCTTAACTGAAGGTGTGACAGTGAGGAGAGACATCGAGGGACACAGTGTGACATGTGTGACATCCCTAGCATGTATGAGAGGCTCCAGGAACATGTTCCTAGTATGTGAGGGGCATAACTGATGGATGGAGGGGACACATGTCCTGGTGCTACAGGATAAGGAATGACATCAGAGACAAGCAGGGTGACACTTCAGACTATGGGAAGGTCATAGTGGAACATAATGTTCATGGTTTAAGTGGCAGGGACTAGGCTCGTGTGGCCTGAACATGACCTACACTCAGGGTAGCATTGGGAGGGGGAGAGCAGCAAAGCCCTGGGGACAGAGGAGCTGAGAATTCACAGGAGAAAAGACTAAATCAGGGTCAGGTGGTAGCACACCCAATAGAGTGCACACATTACAATGTGCAAGGACCCGGGAAGCTTCACAAGTGGTGAAGAATGGCTGCAGGTCTCTCTCTCTCTCTCTCTCTCTCTCCTCTGTTCCCCTCTCTCCTCTTAATTTCTCTCTGTCCTCTCAAGAAGGAGGAGAAGAAGAGGGAGGAGAAGGAGGAGGAGGAGGGAGAGATTAAATCACTAATAAGAGCTATCATATTAATAGATGCCGCCAGGAATCAAAGATGCACGGTGACCCAGGAGGACATACCTCACCCAAAGACCATGAGCAGTGAGTCACTCACCAGGGCCAGGAGGAGGGCCAACTTCTAGAAGTTCTATAAACTCTCCAGTCTCTTTTATATGGCTCAGATCCCAGAACCTGGAGAAGTGAAAGGAGGGCAAAACATCTATTCTGATAGCATTCCACTTGGTTCTAGGCCCTAGAACCTGTGACCAGCAGGGGTGCAGAGTTGTTCCTAGGATTTTAAAGGCTGTCTCCCAGTCAATCCTTTACTCAAACTTCCTCTCCCCCTACCCCTGCCAGCTCAAAACCTACCCTTGGAGACCACTGACCTGAGTAGAATGACTGGGCTCTCAGTACAAGACCTCTACCCACTGCTCTTTCTGCCCTAGCAAGGATTGAAGAGAGGTTCTTTCAACAGCAAGACACCTAGTCAGCCTCTAGATGCAGAAGACCTGGGTTAAAATCCCAGGTCTGAGTTTACCCAATGGAAGGTCTCCTGGGGGTAAAAGTGGAGATGCCAGTTGGACTCTAGACCACATCTCTGGCCTCCAGTGACCTCCAGTTTCTCTGCTGTAATTGGGCTCCTGTTGTAACAGTACAGCCTGCTATTTGGTCTCTGGTCAGTGTCAGTTTCTATTGCACCCAATATCCTCCACATATTTGTCTGTCTGCCAACACCATGACTTCACTGCATGATGACACATTATAGAGAGAACTACTAAGAGGGCTGTGTGGTGCAGCAGAACACAGTTCATCTGAAAACACAACACTCATGTCTCCTGAAACAAGTAACTCTCTTCCTCCCTGTGCCACCCCTGAAAGATGGAGATAGTAATACACTCATGCGGTGTTGCTCTAAGAATGTACCCAGCACTAACAGTGAGGGACCAAAGCATAGGAAAGCCCATCTCTCAAAAAGAGGGCTCCTGCCCCTAGAATTTACTGCAGGCCCCAAAGCAGACTGGAGAGGAAGGAGGGAATGGGGACAGCAGGTTACACACAGGATAAATGTGAAGTTATAGTTTTTTTCTAATCAACATTCATTGACCTTAAGAGGAGACAGCAGAAGAAGCTGACCTAATACATTATTCCTCTTACAAGAAAAAAAAAAGTAGGGGAATGAATGTAAATGAGGTTCACCCTTTAATGAAAGATGAGAGGTGTGTTGGCTCTGTAGACTCCTGGCTCTTTCTCATCACACTGTCACTGGGCCATGCTTATCATTCCAGAGGCAGCCAGGAGAGCCCTATGGAAGCTAACAAATTCTCCATTAGTCACCATGTGCTGGACATTGGGGGCTAAGAGCTTTCTGTGTACTAGTTACTTGTTCCTGGAGGAGTGAGAGATATTGATCCAAAGTGAGACCTGGGGCACTAAAGCCAGAGCAGAAGGTAGCAGAGTCAGGCAGTGAACTCAAGGGCTAATGAGTCATCATCAGGACTACAGAATAAATCAAGGCAAATTCTGGAAGAAATTATAGCATGTCTACACTTGGGGGTGCACCACAGAGTCCCATGCCCATTGAGAGTTGGACCAAATACAGTCTTTCAATAAACCCACACACACATATCACTTGGAATGACTCTCACTCTGTTTCAAGTTCTTCCCCAGTGCCACCAGTAGTTACCATACCGTCCTAACACCCAGATCACAGAGACACTGAGATGCTGGACAGTGTGCCTTTGATTCAGGCCATCCTTATAAAAGACTAGATAGGCAGCTTGCATGAACTGTCCACACTCAGTATAAAGAAACTGAGGTTCAATAGCACTGAGTCATTTGGTCATGTTCATGCAACTTGTTCAACTGAGCCTGGACTCACCACTCAAGACTATTGGGTCCAACATCCAAGATTTGGATCAGAACCCTATTCATGCTCTTGGAATAATCTGGAGAGTCCTCATCCAGAAGTGAGTACTCCATTGTGAGCTTTCTAAGTGGATGGTTCTGGAGAGACTTTGCAGAGGGCCAGGTACAAATGAACTCTGGGGACTGCTGCATCTCTCAGTGAACCAAGAGGCCCAGATGTGACCTTTTCCTTACAAAGTGATTCATGGGGGATTTATATCACCCATCTACTGTCTTCCCAAGCCCTCCATTTTCTGAGGGATTTTTAAACTCAAGGATTAGAAGACCAAGGGGAATCTGGTCCAAGACTCTATCCCCTGGGGAACTGAACAGACTCTCTTTGTAGGCAAGAAGAGAAAAGATGGTTCATGTGTGAAGTGACTCTGTGGAAGAAAACAAGAAGCAATGTAATGCTCACAGGAGCAGGCAGGAATTTCTAAAGCCCAGGCTCAAGACCTACCTGAAGAATCTGTTCTCTGGTCTTGGGGCTTCTCAGCTGAGCTGAGATCAACTTGGACTGAAAAAAGTATTTACAGACAGTTTGTGACACTGTGACAAAATACTGTGTTAGAAGCTTCAAAGCACTTGAAAGGTTAAATGTTGGGAGACAAGACAGTTGCCCTGGACTATGCATATGCTTTGCCATGTGCATGACCCAGGTCTAAATCTGGGACCCACCACCCTAGGGGAAGAGTCTGTGCTGTGGTGTCCTTCCTCTCTCCCTTTGTCTCTCAGTTTCTCTCATTAAACCTGAAAAGGCCAGCCTAAAAACATTAAAGCCCCAAAATGAATAAAAAAATAAAAGCAAAAGTAAAGAAATACCTACTTTGGAAGAGAGTGGAGTAAAGTCTCATCTCTGAGCTAACCACCATTTCCCCCACCCTCACCACCACCACCACCAAGTCAGCCTTATTTCTTTAAACCCAGTGCTGTATTTCACTGTCCTTATCAAAAGCTGAAGTTGCCCTTTTAATTTATTTACTTTTCTAGTATAGTATAGCCTATGTGATTATAATATAAATTCTATGAAAGCTAGTACTTGGTCTGTTTTGTGTATTCTCAGCATCTGGTAAGAGACAGGCCCATGGGAGAGGTTCAATCAATATCTGTTAAGTGGATGGATGGGTAGATGGATGAATAGTTAGGTGGATTGACTGATGGACAGATGAATGGATGGGTGGGTGGATGGATGGATGGATGGATGGATGGATGGATGGATGGATGGATGGTGAATGAGTGGGTAGAAAGGTGAATGGATGAACATATGAATGGGTGGGTAGGTGGATGGATAGATTAGTAGACAAATGAATAGATGGACAAAAAGGTGGGTGGACAGATAACTGGACCGGTATGGATGGGTGGATGGTGTGAATGGGGAGAATGGTGGATGAATAGATAGATAGATGGGTGTGTGGGTGGGTGGGTGGAAAAGGAGATAGGTTCTATCTAACAGATCTGTCTATTGTTCACAATAAATGTTACCTATGAAAAGATTCCTGGTGCTCTGTGCATCTTGGGAAAGACTATGAGGTATATCACACTGAATTATCCTGATAAAATATTAGAAGATACAAAACATACACCAGGTATTGCAGCTTATTCCCTGTACGAGGAGGAACCCCTGTAGTTGCATGGCAGGTCGAAATCTTCAACAAACTTTAACTGAGATGCAAACAAAATGTACTTTCCAACCTTGAATTTAAATATATATGGTGTGAAGACAGTCTCAGTAACGAATTATTATCTTCCATTGTTTTTTGCTCAGAGGTATAGATATTTCAGAAAGTGAATCTCAGTTACAAGGTACATTTCATTTGTTTGGGATAAAGAACAATGTGACTTTCTTGACAATGTACCATAAAATATGCCACATTTTAAAAACAAAGTGAACTATAATAAAAATAAAATATAAATACAATAGAAATTAAATATAAGATTCGGGGGGTGCGAAAAGGATTCAGTCTTTTCTAGATGGCTCATAACACTCAAGGAAGCAAACCTCCAGAGCCTGACACACAGAGATAAATTCAGTGGCTAGTGTCACTTTGTCAGCTCTGTCCCCTCTGGAGCCTGAGTTCCATAAAGGCAGGGTCTGTGTGGCCCAGGACTGCAACACCTGGAAAACATGGACAGAGTTCAAATACTGGCTGAGGAAGGAGCAGTCATGTACAGACTCATTTCCAATCATGGAAAAACTCCTAGTGCTGAAGCAAGGATCCTACCATGGACAAAAGTCCCTGAGGCAGGGTGGGAAAAGGTGAGATCACATCTCTATCAAAGCAGGACTTCACAGTAAGGGGTGCTGAGACTCACATCAGGCATGGGCCTGAGTGATCCTTAGGAAGGTGTAGCTGGTAAAGCCCAGAGTCAAGGGTGGATAATCCAACTGGACCTAGTGCTCATAGAGCCTTGCCCTCCTGTGGAAGTCAAGTAAGCTTATGACATCCTAGCTAAATCCCACCCTGAAATCTGTGTGATATTTAAATTCAAGATCTTATGATGATGAAACACATCGTTCATCAGACTCAAGGGCCCCTTGGTGTTTAACAATTACTGGCTGGTATACAAAGAACTTAACCCAAGTCAGGCCTTGCTTTGTACCAAAAGAAGAAGCCTTCATAATAGCCCACATCCCATAACAGACCCAGAACAAAATCAAGGATAGGACAGAACCCACATGCCTGAGCCCTCATCACACTGGTCAAAGGCACAGTCTAAGGTTAGACTGCCTGGAGCCCAATCCCATGCCCTCCATTACCAGCTGTGTGGTCTGAACACAGCCACATTTCCACATCTGTGCAGTAAGAACCTCATCATGTGGTCAGGCAAATCCTGGACCCAGCTGCATACCACAGTGCTCAATAAATGCTTGTTGGTGCCATCAATTCACCCACCCAGAGGGTAGAGTTCCCTTCTTGAGCAGCTAGCCTTGTCCCCAGCCTATGAGCTAAATCAAAGGCATCACCTCCGTTCAGGTTAAGGCCCGATAAATCTGTTCAATTCCCCATAGGTACTGCTACAGTCTCCTTCTCCTAGTGAGAAAGGACAGTGCAAACCAGAAAAGCCTGTGGAGTAAAGAGTGTAGAGAACCAGTTCAGTCCCTATGCCCAGGTACAAAAACAGACCAGTTAGTACTGAGAATTACTGGTTCAGATAGACTAGTATTCAAAAACCTTGGCTACTTCACCATCCATTGGGGCTGCTCTTCAAGCTCCCAGGTGGTTCTGGGGATCAAATTTAGAAGCTTAAAAATGAAAATCAGACAGCCCAGTGGTAGACTGGTACAGCACATATTCTATCAGATACAAGGACCCAGGTTCAAGCCCCCACTCCCTCCCTACCTGTAGGGGTAAGCTTCATGAGTCATGAAGCAGTGCTGCAAGTCAGTCTCTCTGTCTCTCTGTCTCACTCTCTCAATCTCTCTTGCTTCCCCCCCCCCACATCTAACTTTGTCTCTATAAGAAATAAATAAAGAGGGAGTCGGGCTGTAGCGCAGCGGGTTAAGCACAGGTGGCGCAAAGCACAAGGACCGGCATAAGGATCCTGGTTCAAAACCGGCTCCCCACCTGCAGGGGAGTCGCTTCACAGGCGGTGAAGCAGGTCTGCAGGTGTCTATCTTTCTCTCCTCCTCTTTGTCTTCCCCTCCTCTCTCCATTTCTCTCTGTCCTATCCAACAACTACAACAACAATAATAACTACATCAATAAAACAACAAGGGCAACAAAAGGGAATAAATAAATAAAATAAATATTAAAAAAAAAGAAATAAAGAAAGAAAAAAGAAAAACAGGCACTCCACTACTAAGTCGCCTCCAGGCCCCAGTGGAGTTTTTACTCAAGGATCAATACTGGCCACAAGAGGGCACAGTTAGTCCCAAGTATGGACAATATGCTGTTCAGTATCTGGAAAGGCTATAAAGACACAGTGAGGGCCAGGAAGATAGCTTGACATGTTGGAGAACAAGGTATGCATACTTAAGACAGCAGAGGTCCCAGACTTAGTCCCAGGCACCAGGGCTAGGCAGAGCTCTGAGCTTTCTCTCTCATAAAAATATTTATTTTTTTCTATTTATTTGTTTATTTTACTATACAGGACAGAGGGAAATTGAGAGGGGAGTAAAGATTGAAAGGGCGAGAGAAAGACACCTGCAACACTGTTTGACTGCTTATGAAGCCTCCCCTTTGCAGGTAGGGACCATGGGCTTGAACCCAGATCCCTGTGCTTAGTAATGTGTGTGCTCAACTAGGTGCATCATAGTCCAGCCCCTAAAGTAAACACTTTTTAAGCAATAATAATCTTTCTAACAATCAGTAATCAATTGTAATCAATCTGCTTTGTTCTAAACAACTGTAAGGTTATTGTGAAGTTTTAATGGCATGTAACAAAGTTTGAGACATGTGCTCAGTCCCACACACTTCACATTGGTGGCAGTTTGAAATCCTCTAAGCTACCTCCATCATCACAGTGGCTGGCTCCAACCCTTTTGTACTGCATTTAAAGAGCAGGTATGTGGGGCTCACTTTCCTGCATGCTTCTCTCAGTTCATACCAAATGATATTGCATCTGCTGATTTCAACCTAATCAACACGAGTACCACCTCAGCAAGCTTCACTTTAAATTATGTCCAGAGATGTCAGGTTTGGAATGTCAGCCTTCAGCCATTACTTGAGTGAGACCTTTCCTTTCATAGGATTCTCTAATTCCATTTCAGGTGGTTCACTTCCTCACAAAGTCCCAAAACCTAGATAAAGACCAGGTCCCGTGAGATAGGGCATATGTTCACATGTATCCATAAATTAGGGCAAAATATATACCTGAAAGCAAAAATGCACAATAGTCTGCAGTGAGTCAGTATATGCAGTAAGCAAGTAGAAAGACCTAAAAAGACACCAGAAAGTTCATAATAAAATAGTATTTACTTAGACTTAGATACCCTCCTCATCTACTTCCTATTACATTTCCCTCAGTCACTCCAAAGCTAACCTTAGCAAAGTAAGGACTACAAAAGCTGAAAAGGGCAAGAGACTGGTACACTTTAATGATGACTCTTTAGTCACTATCAGGCCACCCCATCAGCTGGGGCCCTAGTTGCGGAGTCCTGAGATTCCCAAACAGACAAGAGAGGCCTAGAGCTCGGATAAATCCTCCTCTCCATTGTTACTGGTAATCTCTATCAGGAACAACACAATAGACCCCTTTGTGGGCCATATCACCTTGCCCTCAACATAGATTAACAATAGTAAAGAATGTTCCATTCTCTGAAGGGAGGCTGGACAACATACTCTATCTTCCACTGGAGGAAGATGGGTTCTTAAATTGGGGCAGCTTGGAACGTTCCTACTCATGACCACAAAATGTGAGCTCAGACCTACAGGGATGCAGAGGTCACATGGGCTCCTAAGCTAAATATGGGCCCCAGATCAGATCAAATTGATGGGGTTTACAGTCAATAATATTTATACACCTTTCCCATATTTGGGAGATACTCTCTTCCCTGATCCAGCTTTCTGGTTCTTTTTCTATCCATGACATCATCTCCCCAGACAATAACTTGGGTCCACCTGCATATCAGATGTCAGGTTCAGGGAAAAAAAAAAAAAACACTAGGATAGTCATGGGCTCTTTGGAATAGAACTAAAATAGGCCTACTAACTATCTAAAAAAGGAGACTCCTCCAAATCTTCATCTGCGCTATTCCAGCCTTTACACTCATGATTAGTCAGTAATTTGTTTGGCTTTATATATTAACTCTTCTTTCAACCACCAGGTTCCAGATGCTACTATGATGCCAACTGGACTTCCCTGGGCAGACAGCCCCACCAATGTGTCCTGGAGCCCTGCTTCCTCAGAGCCCCACCCCACTAGGGAAAGAGACAGACAGGCTGGGAGTATGGATCAACCTGTCAATGCCCATATTCAGCAGGGAAACAATTACAAAAGCCAGACCTTCCACTTTTTTGCACCCCATAATGACCTTGGGTCCATGCTCCCAGAGGGATAAAGAATAGGAAAGCTATCAAGGGAAGAGATGGGATACAGAGTTCTGGTAGTAGGAATTGTGTGGAGTTGCACCCCTCTTACCTTATGTTTTTTTGTCAGTTTTCCTTTTTATAAATAAAAATTATAAAAATATCAGGCATGAGACAAATAAGTGATAGCACTATGGCTGTGAGGAAGGAGACAGAACTTGAGACAATTTGGTTTGTTCTGTCCTTCTGTTTGACTCCTTGATATTTATATTTGGACTTAAAATTTACAAACATATAAAATGCAAACATATAAAGTATAATCTTTCATTCAGTTAGTGAAAAGTTCTGATGTGAGAGGTTTTTCTAAGCTTGAACAATAGCATCAAAAGCAAAGTGTATTCTGCCTGTTCAATGTCTCAAAAGTAATTAATGAATCAAAAAATGATTCGTTCAGCTCATTTATTCTTATAAGTGAAGATGGTCCTGTTATCTAATGGGGGGAACACACAGTGGTGTGACATGTGCCTGAGTCTCAAATAAGCAAGCACGCAGGTTTTACTCATCCATGAAGTTCATCTTCTTGTCCACTCCTCACAATCCCTCATTAGACAGACTTCATTTTTATAGAATATCATGTCTTTCTTCATCCCCTTGACCAATTCCAGCCTCAATTTAGGAGGGTGGGCTAGTGTGCAGAACCAGCCTATAATACTTTATGATTCACCTTCCAGGCAGTAAGATACACAGAAGTAGGGATCTCCCCCAAGATGTGGACTTGTCCAGGAAAAGGTGTAGGGTTCTGTGTCTCTGTCCACAAATACCACACCCTCCAATTCCAGTTTTCAAGGGACAGAGGTTATGTGTCCATCCCCAACTGACCTCCTTTCTTCCCTTTTTGAAGCAGAACTCAAGCATGGTTTCCTCTGCTACTTAGTGGATTCTCTCCCAATCCAGAATTCAGGATAGTGACAACACTAATAGCCATGTCTATTTTGTAAAGTATAGCCATGTTTATTTTGTAAAGATATATATATCACTAGGGCTTCACCAATCCAGGTCAACTTTTTCAGTCTGAAAGATTGAGACAGAGATAGGAGACACCACAACACCAAAGCTCCCTTCAGTGTGGTGGGGGCTGGGCTCAATCCTGGGTTGTGTGTATGACTAAGCAAGCACATTATCCAAGACAGCTATTTTGTCAGTCAAATTCTGTGATGAGTTTAAGTGCATTCTGTTACTGGCTTTTCCCACAATATCTATGAAGCAGGGTCTCCTGATATCACTACAATACAGATGACAAAACTAGGGCATTAGTAAACAATAAACACACTCATCCTCATGCCACCAGCAAATGGCAAAGACTGATACTGGTAATTCCAGGCCCAGATATTTAACTACAGTGCTATTTAGCTTAATGCTGGGAAAGATGCATTTAAGAACCCTAATTAATAAGATTTAAAGTCAGAATTAATGCATTATTCCCAGGATTACCTGGGTTTCACTACAAGGTGCAAACACAGTTTGCAGTCTCTCACCTCTGTTGTATGGACATGCCCTCCTCACCTCTCCAAGTAAGGATCTAGCAGATTTAATTTGGAGATGGACTTGGGATTGTGCGGATGGTGTAACAGGTTGGCTATAGTCAGCTCCATTGCCCTTCCTTTGCTGAAGTCTTGTGTCCAACTTGGCTGGCATATTGCTCCCCAGGACTGCCAGCTCCAATTGTCTGTCAGCTGAGAGGCCAGAAAGCACATACAGCTATGAGGTACCCAGCTCAGCTCATCCAAAGACCAGCCTCCTATTGTGTGGCACAAACTCAAGAGCACTGGAGTATCCTGCCTGTTATCTGTCCCCCAAATGCCTACCCATCCCCACTAGCCTATCAAGGGATGTGAACTTCTACCATGATGACTGTTTCTCTTTGAAAGATTCATCCCCATTACAAAATGAAATGACAAGATGTTCAACACTCTTGATCTTAACCTCAGTATGCAGAGGGGTCGTGTGCAAGGCACCTCTCCAAAGAGTAGGTATGACCATTGAAGAGAACAGGTGGCTTATCAGAGCACTGGACTCAAAGCAGCTCTTCATCAAGTGTTAATAGTTACCTCACCACTAAACAGGTCAATCATGTGTTATTTAATGATGAGATAGTTCAAATGTTACAGAGTTGTCATACAAGCCTCAAATGCAGAGCCTATTACACACCTGGGCTGTGTATGGGGACCACTGTAAACATCACCACATGGTGCACAACTGTGTGAGGGCTCTTGGGTCAAAGACTCAAGAATAGAATTGAGGACTGACCTCATGAAGTAGTCAACCAACATCTGGAATCAGAACCCTTCCATTCCAATCCTGACTCAGTGGTCATTACCTTACTGTGTTCTAGAAAGTCATCAATATTCTGGAGGTCTTCTTAATTGTCTTCATTATCCAAATCTGTTTTCACTTTTTTTTTCCCCAGAGCACTGTTCAACTCTTGTTTATGGTGGTGCTGGGGCTTGAACTGGGGAACTTCGGTGTCTCAGACATAACCCATCATAATTTTAAAAGGATATTGCACCCCCCAATAAAATAGGGAAAAGAATATTGTAGTTCACAGAACCCTCATTTCAGCTTTTAGTGAACCTAGAGTTAGGCAGGAGCAGAGATGGAATCTGAAACCCCCAGGGTAAGGTGACTGAGTATGCAGAACATGTATGACTTCCAGAAGTCCTCCTCAGTCTCTTACCCCAGAGGGTTTTACCAGCACTGTCATTTTAGCATCAGAGCTGTAAGAACATTCTGAAGTCTTCTCATGCAGAAGTGGTGAGCTTTTGTCCATGGGATCCAGCCCCATCACACACCTGTGACAGAAGTCACCCAGCAGTCCTGACAGTGAAGTCATAAGCACTCTCAGTCCAGGGCTGCAATAAGTTCTAGCTATCCAGAAAAGCTTCATGTGAAAGAGAACTCTACTCTCTCCCTTGAAGGCCAGAAGTAGGCAAACTGCATACCTATCTGTACTGCAAACTCCCTCCTCTGCTTCTCAAACCTCCACACACCCATTAATTAGGTGCACCTTGCTTAAGGTGGTCCAGGTTGGGGCCCCCAGTGCTGTCTCTCTGCCCAGATGCCAGACATGGCAGCTGCTGTGGATGCCAGGACCACACTCTGGGGGCAAATTCCTAGGAGATATGAAGGGGGAGCCCCACTCTGTGTTTGACACCTAGACTTCTACATGCCTCCCAGGAGTATCAGTCCTGCCCCAAGTAGTAGTACTGACTGCACACTGCATTCCCTGGAGCACAAAAACTGGAGAGGGAAGCAGGGACAAACACATATATATGCACTTGGGCACAGGTGTGCATACATACATGCCATACACACTGACATGTGCTTGCAGCAACACACACAGATGTTCACCCATAAATGCATGCTCAGAGGCACACACCAGCACACCCATAGACATGTACTGGAGTGGCTGTTTGGAGGAATGTGTAACATCTTCCTTCAGTCCTAGGCAAGTACCCACCCCTTTTACATGCATACACACTCCTGTGCACACGTATAGTCATGTACTGGAGAAGAAAGGGGGGCAGGTGGCACACCCAGGTGGTGGCGCACCAGGGTTAAATGCCCATAGTATGAAGCTCAAAGGCCCACACAAGGATCCTGGTTTGAGCCCCCAGCTCCCCACCTTTGTCTCCCCGTCTCTCTCTTCCCCTTCTCTCTCAATTTCTCTCTGTCCTATCCTATTAAAAAAATTTTTAAATGGCCTCCAGAAGCAGTGGATTTGTAGTGCTGGCACTGAACCCCAGTGATAACCCTGGGAGAGAGAGAGAGAAAGAGAGAAACAAGAAAGTGAAAATGTACAAGTGACATTCTCCCAGTGCTAAATCAATACCTCTACGTACACACACACACACACACACACACACACACACACACGTACACTTGCAGCTCTCTTACAAGCTCCTGTGCACTTATGCAGTGTGTGACTTCCAAGGCCCAAGTTTGAGCCTTGCCTCCACACCTCCACTATATGACCCTGGCAACCACTCCCAACTTCCACATCTATCTCAAAGGGGCCACTCAGAAATTAGGTAGAATCCAAAAGCAACTCACAAAGCCAACACACCACCTGCCTCAAGCTTCACATTCCTCCCGGGAGGTGTAGGGACACAAAGGTGTAATTGTGGTTCTTTCCAGCTCCTCAACAGGTATGTGGTGGATGGTGAGACCTGACCTGAGGCCCTATGAGGAGAAAGATGAGAGGGCTTTCCCTTCTGGCAGAGAGCATGTCCCCTATTCCACCCTAGTGGTGAACCAGACTGACTCCACTCCTTGGGCACCAACCAGCCCAGGCAGACACCAGAGGCAACATTCTGAAGCCCATTCTCAGTTTCCTCATCCACCAAATGTGGATAACAAATCATCAAAACATATCCAGGAGGTATCTCAGCTCTACAGCGCAGGACAAGCAAGCATGAGGCTCTGGGTTCAATCCCCAGCATTGCATATGCTAGAGTGGGCTCTGCTAATGTCTATTCTCACAAATAAATAGATCTGAAGAGTTGTTCAAGATCAGTTAGAGAGCAGCCATGAGCTGAGTACTTCAGAAACCTGGGCTCTGCAGAATCACACTATGGAATCCCCACACATGCCTGAGTTCTGTGCTCCCTCCTCGCTTATCCACAATGAGCGCCCCAGCCCTGCACACAAGTGCACCCTGGCAAAACCAGGATCCAGTTGGTCTCTAAACTCCAAGATGCTGCTCACATTCTCACATTCCACCAGCTCCCCTTGCCCTGCTCTCCCAAAGAATTTCTGAGAGGCCAGAATAAGCAGGCAGAGTGAAGCTGTTCATCTCCGTAGTACTGCACACTCACAACTGTGCTTGGAGGGGTAGCACCAAAAGCCTGAGGGCACATTCCAGGCATGGAGGGGGGTGTGCCCTCTTGTCCTGGACCTCGTGTCTCTGTTGTCCGATATCTTCCCCTTCAGAGATTCCACTGCTCAGAGGAGACAAGTCTGTAAGGCTAGCTGACCCTTCACTGCAGACCCCATTCCACAGATTGACCTTCAGGTTTGCTATTTCTCCTCACAGGGTGGTGAGAGGTGGCAGGATGGGGAGCTGGAGTCTCCCCTTTTGCAAGCACACTACTTTTTTCCATCCAATTCTCCTGCCACCCATTCTCTTATTATAGTTATGGATTTGGCAGCCTCTTGCCACAGTTACACAATCTTCTGATTAAATTCTGCCAGCCAGCCCCAGTTGCAGAAAATGAATGAATAAATAAACCTCTGCACTAAACCATATGAGAAGGCATAGGCCCTTGGGTGCAGGGAGAGAGAGTTCTCAGAAAGCCAAGGTATTCAGGACCATATTAAAAGAGGTATAGATGCATAGATAAGAGAGGGTGGGGGGAGGCTTTATTCTAGCTCTATTGCATTTAAGAAGTAACTACTGACAGGCAGAGTGGTGGTCCACATAGCAGAATGCATGTTACCATGCACAAGGACCCAGGTTCAAACCCTAATTCCTCACCTACAAGGAAGGGGAGCTTCATGAGCAGTGAAGCAATAATGCAGGTATCTTTCTTTCTCTTTCCCTCTCTATTTCCTCTTTACTTCTCAAATTCTCTGTTTCTATACTAAATAAAATAAACACTAACAAAAAAAAGTGTGCCTAGAACTTGGGAGTCCAGCAGGGAATTAATCTGGAAAACTGAGCCAGTCAAGTCCCTCTGAGACTGATTCCCTAGCTGTTATTTGGTTGCAATCTGTTAGCTGGTGATGGATAATTGTTGTACCAGTTATCTAGGTAGCCAGCTCTTTGAGGGCAGGAAGTAGCCTCCTCATCCAGAGGCCTGCAGGGCACAGTGCAGTGAAGTGGAGTGCTCCCCTCCCTACCCTGGCTAGCTGACTCATACTTCTCTGTGCTGGCCTGACTTTTCCCATGGATGAGCTCACCCCCGAAACTCCACCCTCTCTTCCAAGATCCATGCTGATCCTCCAGTTTCCTTTATTGGAGACATGCAAATAATCCCAAATGGCATCTCTACCTGAATCTCAGCCAGGGACTTGGCATTCCCTTATCCAACTGCCTACTGGGAATTTTCACCAGGGTGTGTCACCCAAAATGAACACAAGTATGAGTGTGTCCTTGAAGAATTCATAATCCATCCTCTAATACATGAATAATGAATAAATCCAGACCTTTATACTACAAAGCAGTAGTAATTAGAATAGCATGGAACTGGAGTAAAAATGGGCACTTGGATCAATGGAAAAGAATTAAGAGCCCAGAATGAATCCCATATATATATATATATATATATATATATATATATATATACATATATATACATATATACATATATATACATATATATATATATATACAGTCATATAAAATACAACAAAGGGGTCAAAATCATTCAATGGGGGAAAGAACGTCTCTCCTACAAATAGTACTGGAACAACAAACTGGACAGTCACATGTAGAAAAATTAAAGTAGACAACCACTTAACACCATGCACCAAAATCAGATCAAATTGGATCAAAGACATGGATATAAGACTTGAAACTATAAAATACATAAAATAAAATATCAGCAGAGATAAAGCTTGAACCCTTCCCATTCATCCTCATGCAGCCAATCAATAGTCCCAGGAGCTCTCCAGAAGATGTCCCAGAACTGCACCCCCACCACCACCCCTCCATTCCATTCAGAATGAACATTATCATCTGGATCCTGAGTTACTGCAGTAGCCACTGAGGACACCAACTCTCCTGGTTCTACAGTCACTAGACAAAAGACAGCCAATCTGTAGGAACCCCACCAGCCTTCTCCCCTTCTTAAACCTCTCAGCTCTCATGCCTTCATCCACCAGCAGCTCTGGGGCTGGCTAAGTTGCTATCACATCGACATGAACAGGCCTGCTGCAGAGCTCACAGCCTGCCAGGGGAAAAAAAAAGTTCAGTACATATGGGGATTGTGGAGGAGGGGTAGGGCAAAGGAAACAGGCAACCCCATCACATTGGAAATGCACAGGTGTGTCTACACTGAGACTCTCTCTGGTTTCTTCCCCTGCCCTCTCCCTGGCTCACTCATCAAACCATAGTGAATGTCAGTTTGTCTCCAAGATAAGTGAGATTCATGCTCTGACCCAGGGAGCTCTCCCTGGTTTTGCCACTGAGTTCTGGTCACATACGTCTCAGCTGTGCTGTGGCTTTATGGAGGCCTTCCACCATCTCCTGCCCACTCACTTGATGCTTCTTTTTTGTGGATGACTTGCTCATCTAAACTCACACTTGGTAGTGCTTCTCACTATCTCAAATGTACTCATTCCCCACATTTCTACTGTCTATCACTTTCCTTGGCCCTGGTCTTCTACCTGAAGTAAGGAATCACATAGGCCATCACATTAAACCCACCATCTAGCATGTAATCCATATGTTAATGGGATGTACAGAAGCTAGACCCAGAGGAAAAGGAAGCTCATCCTAAGAGTGTGATAGGAACAAGGGTAGAACTCAGATTTTGGAAGCCCAAATCAGGATTGGTAGTTCTGTGCTCCCACATCACAGGGGAAAGAAGGGAAGGCTGGATAGTCACTCATGCTCACTTTTAAATTACTGATTGGTCGGCATAACCCTCTTTTCCCTGATCAACTTCTATAACTCCACAAAAAAAATGTGAACATGCAAAGGCACTGGCTGGCAGTAGAAAGGAGTTCTATAACAAACCCTAGTGGATGATGCTTAGGTCAAGGAGGACCAGTGAATATTTTAACTCCTTTTTCCTCTGTCCCTATAATCTCAGTCTTTTAAGATGCTTTGTCAGTGGTCAAGGAAAAGAACATGAACCTGCATTTCTCCCCATTGACTGATGCCTTTCAGAAGTCCTCTAAAGAAAGTATTGTCTCTCATTTGTTCATTCATTTAACAAATATATACCAGACCAAATGTTCTAGAAGTTAGTGATCCAATAATGAAGCAGATGTAGCTCTTGCTCTCAGATACTGTCAAAGAAGTTAAGAATAATCAGCAAATAAAAAAATAATCACCGTTTCAAGCCCCTGGCTCCCTACCTACAAGGGAGTCGTTTCACGGGCAGTGAAGCAAGTCTGCAGGTGTCTTTCTCTCCCCCTCTCTGTCTTCCCCTCCTCTCTCCATTTCTCTCTGTTCTATCCAATAGCGATGACATCAATAACAACAACAATAATAACTACAACAATAAAACAACAAGGGCAACAAAAGGGAACAAATAAATAGATAAATATTTTTTTTTAATTATCAAATTAATGTCAAGTGAGGCCAGGTGGTGTAGAGGTTAGGGAATACAACAATGTGATGCAGAACACTCTCTGTCAGGCATTTGGGTGAATTTGTGATGCTGGTTCTCACTCTTGTTCCTAACTTGGCATAAGACCCAGGCAGCTTTTCCAGGCCCTCCCCTTGGAACAACGCTAATCCTCCTGGGAAATTCTTGGGGACAGTTTTGTTCAAACTGACCCCATTTTACTTGGGGCCAGTGTGTCCCCAGCTCCACTGTATGCCTAACCCCAGAGCTCAGGGTACAATATATACCAGGGCCGAGTCCATACATATGAGTGTGTGTGTGTGTGTGTGTGTGTGTGTGTACCCTCATTTAGCTATGCATTTGCTCTTCACACACTCAACTTGCTCTGAAGCTATTCTATAATATGTATCTGGTACCACAGTTGGCTGTGACCCAGGTCGGCCAGGAAAACCGGAGGTAGATATGCTTCTGCATGCTGAACCAACCCATTCTGGCCCTATACCCCACCTCCCCACATCTGCTTGGTGAGAATAGGTGACACATACAGGACAGAGCAGGCTGGGCTCCAGGGAGAAGCAACACAGCTCCCATGAGTCATAAACAGAAGAGCTCAGGCAAGCAGGACTTCATGTCCTTCCCCTTTGCTAAACTAAAACCATTCTGGAAAATTGCATTTGTAAATAAGATATTGTGCAGCATACAAATCTGAGTTTGAAGTCCCTGCCCTCATCAGCTGTGTGACCTCAGGCAAGTCACTTGGCTCTTTAGGTCACCTGAAAGATGTGAACAGCACAGATACCAGCCTGAAAAGTCTTCTCAGAGAATGGAATAAAATAACATGCCCAAAGCACTTATTATAGCTAGCATTATAGGAAGCCTGTGTCACCCAAGAGCATCAACTCTGGGAGCTATAAGGAGTATAAAAATCAGTTATTGCTACACTCTCACTGTTTAAATGGGGGAAACTGAGGCCCTGAGATAGGAAGATAATATCAAGAGCTAACCAGTAGGAGAATGAGGATGAAAACTTTCTACCACTGGTTCACATGTGTGGGTTACCTCCTTAAGGTTTAGCCAAAGTCACAGAGAAGCCCCAGCCTTGCAGCTCCTAGTTCTGGCAGTACAGACCTGAACATTACTTTGTAACATCAAGTTCCAGCTGTTCTATCTACAGGAGCAATGCTCTTCACCACCCTGATCTCTCTTCTGTGGGGACACATCTGGGGAAAACCACCAGACTGCTCCTGACCTGTGAGGTCCAGCTGTCTGGGCTCCACACACTCTGTGCTCAGCAGCAGCAGTTTCTGCTATGACCACTAGGATGGCTCTGAGGCCTCTCAGTCACATGGCTATGCACCTGCAAGTCTTAAGCCACACAGCAAGATGAACCCTAATATAGTAGTAGGTTATAAAAACTCCAGCATGAGCAGAGTTTACCCCCTGGATTGCTGAGACACTGAGTGTCAACTCCCTGGAGCTGTGGTGTGGTTCTTGGCCTTCACAGTGGCTCCTCCTGATGAGGGAGGCTAGAAAGGCAGAGAGACACACCGAGAGAAGGGCCACCTCACAACTAATAATACACTGTATCACTAGAAAGGAGACTTCATCTGGTATGAGTTTAGCTTTAATCCTGGCTCTGCCTTTTTAAATTAAGTCTTTGCTGTCTATAGATTGAATATGTCCTGCCTATCTTATCTCAAAATGGTTGACATTGATATGGAAATACACAAGTTATTTCCCACTCCATCCAGTGAATGTGAACTAGTTCACTATTTCTTTGACAAAAAGTAAAGGTGGAACCGACATAGTGTGATTTCCAAGGCTGGACCATTAGAAAGCTTGCAGCTACAGTCTAGGCTATCTGAGTCTCTTGGTATGCTGGGGGTGGGGTTGGCAACTACTACCCCAGCTACCATGATGAATCCGTATCTGGTCACTCAGGTCTGGATGAGACCAGACTGAAAGACACTGGGACAGAAAGGGAAAACACAAAGTGAAACTTGGACTGGGTATGACAAATGGCATCAAAGTAGAGGATTCTGGAGAAAGAGCAGAATGAAGGGGGTAGAGTGTGTGTTAGGGTCCTGGTGTAAGACAGTGGAAAGGGACTTAAGTTGGGAGTGAAAATGTTATGCAGACACCTATCACAGGGAGATGAGAAATTGTACCCACATGTCAATAGCTACACTGTGAACAATTAAACCCTCAATAAAATGATTTTTAAAAATTAAGATATATATATATATATCACCCAGTCAGCTGTTTATCTTTCCAGTCATCCTAGCCATAGAAGTCACCTGAATGCAACTTATGAGAATCTTCAAAGAAAGCAACTCAACTGACTGATGAACACAAAAACAAGAGAGATAACAAATTCCTGTTTAAAGTCTCTTTAAACTAGGTGGCTTCTGAACCAATCATCATTGCTGGATTGTTTATCTCCCTTTCATTTTTCCCCCATTTTTGTTGCACTTGTTGTATTTATTGTAATTGTTGTCATTGCTGTTGTTGTTGTTGGATAGGACAGAGAGAAATTGAGAGAAGAGGAGAAGACAGAGAAGGGGAGAGAAAGATAGACTCCTGCAGACCTGCTTCACCACTTGTGAAGCAACCCCCCTGCAGGTGGGGAGCCAGGTGCTTGAACTGGGATCCTTACACGGTCCATGTGCTTTGCACCATGTGTGCTTAACCCACTGAGCCACTGCCCAGCCCCCATCTCCCTTTCATAAGAGCATCAGGAGCTTCTTTAATTCTCATGCCTGCTCCCTTTTAGCTTTTGGCCATATCATTATAGAGAATGGTGTTTCATTACTTAATGTTCCAAATGAGACACCTGTGAAAATCCCTGGTTTGGAAGGATGTCAACCCCACCTTGCCAACATCTAGCTACGTGGAGGCCTTATAATAAGAAATGCAGAAAAGTTACCAGCTGAGTTCAGAATGGAGTGAGTTATGAGAATTCAACTCTTTCTAAATCTCTGGGCACCTGTCAGTGCTACCTGATTTGGCTCCTGCTGCTTCAAAGTCATTGGTACTCTGTGTCTACCAATTCTTATACCTGACCACCAATCTTAGGTCCACTGGTTATTTTATAGGCCTATATCCCTGAGGTGTCAAAACTGTCTACCAGATATCTCAGTCAATTGGACCTAGAAACTCTGAGAACTCTCGTCCCAATTTTCTCTTTTTTAAAAAATATGTATTTATTTACTAATGAGTGAGGGAGAGAGAGAGTATCACCTTGGCACATGAGATAGCAGAGTGATGCTTTAGAATCCAGTGTTTTATCTATTGTACCACCTCTAGGACTACCTCACCTCTCTTATAAGCACTGTCTTTTCATTTCCCAGCTGTAAGACCTTAATTTTAGATTTAACTTAACAGATATTTATTATCACATCTTTTATACAAGAGATACTTCAGTGAATGAAACACTCTACTTTTAATAAGCAAAAATATCTAGAGCTAAATCATTGAGTGGGGAAGATAGCATAAAGATTATGCAAAAGACTTTCATGCCTGAGGCTCCAAAGTCCCAGGTTCAATCTCTGTACAACCATAAACCAGGGCTATACAGTTTATGGTCATACACACACACACACACACACACATTTTAGTTGTTGAAGTGGTAGCATCATGAAGACAGACATGACACCTAGAAACATGCCTGGCCTATGACTGTAGTGAGTACAATATAATTTATTTTTAATTCTTTTTTTATTTACTTATTATTATTGTATAGAGAGAAATTGAGAGGGGAGGGGGAAAGAAAGAGAGAGAGGGAAAGAGGCAGAGAAATGCCTGCAGCCCTACTTCACTACCTGTGAAGCTTTCTCCTTACAGGTGGGGACCAGAGGCTTGGACCTGGGTCCTTATACACTGTAATATGTGTGCTTAACCAGGTGTGCCACCACCTGGCCCCAGTTTTTTTAAAAGGAGTTCATTCATCAGTTTTTATGAAGGAGACTAGGCCACTGCTAAGCTCTGGCTTATGGTGAAACTGAATCTGAAACCTTTGAAGTCTCAAGGATACAAGTACTCTGCTGTAGCACTGAGATATTTGCCCAGCCCAGTAAAATATATTTTAAATAAATGTGCAAATTAGTTGTGGAGAGAAGTAGTTTGGCTAGGGATATCAGAGAAGGTAAATTTGAAGAAGTATTAATTGTTTTAAACCTTAAAGAATAGGTAGGAAATAAAATTTGTGAAATAACTTCTCACTTACAAAGGGGATTATATAATTATCTTGAATTAAATAGAGGCATGGGTGAGTTTTTGATGTTTAAATTATTCCTAGGCATAAAGATCAAGACACTAAGGAAGACAAAGCAAGAAAAGATTTTACATCCCTCCTCCAATAAGTAGTAAATGTCTCCAAGTTGTAAAAATCAATAAAAATGGAAAGGGCACTCATGACTAAATAAATTCAGTAAAATTACAAGATGCAAAAATCAATATGCATAAACCTGTGACATTTCCATACACAAATGATAAGTCAGAGGGAAAGGGAATGAAAGAAGAAATCCCATTCACAACTGAACCCAAAAAGAGATCAAAATATCTTGGAGTAAATTTAATAATAGACACATAAGAGCTCTACATTGAAAACTATAGAACACAGTTTAAAAAATAGAAAGACAAAAATAAATGGAAGCACAAACCCTGTTTAGGAATAGAAAGAATAAATGTTGTTAAGATGGCCATTCTACCTAAAGTAATTTATAGATTTAATGCAATACCTAAGAAAATCCAAATTACATTGTCCAAGGAAATAGAAGAAGCCTATAATTTTTGTAGAACCATAAAAAAAACCACAAATAGCCAAACTGATTCTTAGAGAACAGAATAAAACCAGAAACATCATGCTCCCTGACTTCCAACTATACTACAAAGCAGTAGTAATTAAAGTAGCATGGTACTGGAACAAAAACAAGCATTCACAACAGTGAGGCAGAATCAAAAGCACAAGAATAAAATCATACACATATGGAAATCTAATTTATAAGAAAATGGTCAAAATCACTGAATAGGAAAAAGAAAGACTTTGACAATTAGTATTGAGAAAACTGGGCAACCACATGGAAAAGAATGAAACTGGACCACCACTTCACATAATTAATTCGAAGTGAAATACAGTCTTAGATATTAGATATGAAACCATAGTATCATAAAAGAAAATGTAGGTGAAACACTTCAGGACATTGACATCAGAAATGTATTTAGAGACTCAAACATATGGGCAAGGGAAATTAAAGAAGCAACACCACTTGTAGGTATATATCCAAAGGGCATGAAAGTACTAATTTGAAAGGATATATGCATCCCTATGTTTATGGTAAAACTATTAATATAGCCGAAGTATGAAAGCAACCTGTCAGTGATGAGAAGGAAACCTACAGGGTCAATGGGTGAGCAGCCTAACATCTTTCAACCATCACACACGCACGCACACACACACACACACACACACACACACACACACACACACACACACACACGCGACACGCACACACACACAGTGCACACTGTGTTCCTATCATTTGCACTCTCCCTCTGCCAGACATGAATCCCCAAAAGTAAAAACCACCTCTTACACTCTGTTTCTTCCATAGTACTGAACCATCAACCCCCATATCCAAGGAGTCTCAGCTTAGAGTCAGAAACATTGCTGTGTTCAGGGAGAAAGCAGCAAGGAACACTGGTTCACTGTGGTGAGAAAACACAGTTCTCTCCCTGCCCTGGTTGTCAACTTTGACGCTGTCAGTGATCTACAAGGCAGGAGACACTACAGCTCATGGCTGTCTAAAGTGGAAACATGAAGAGCAGGATAATCCAGAAAACTTCATACTTGGTACAAGATTTAAAGGCTCCTTTCTGATCCCTAGTCTTGACTTCCTGTGGGTCTCAAACAAACTCCAGTTGCTATCCTAGTGGAATAAGGATAACTTATGATCATAACTCAACCGGTAAGCACATGAATCAAACTCAGGAGCTAGGAAATCACTGAGTTCACCTCAACATCTTAAACTAGGTTTTCTCAAGGCAGATTACATATTTTTAAGATTTTCACATTTGTTTTTAATAGTTATAACTATTATTTTTAATAGTTGGAGCTATTTTTAGCTGTTGCAATAGTTATTTTTAGTAGTTCCATAATCATGGTTTGTTCTCCCAGTTTTCTTGAAAATTAAGGCCCTCCCAGCTCATCATTCCTTCCCCCTTTGAGATAGAAATTGAGTATGAAATATACTGTCTTTTAAACTCTGCTACCAACAGGCAGCCCAGCCTTCTACTTGGTCTCTGCTGTGAGAACCGACTTATGCTGGCACAGCCCCTTCCTGCCAGAGATATTCTTCCAGTTCTGTTTGCTTGGCTTTTGTGAGAGAAGCTAGAAATCTGTATGGGTATGCAAAATCTCCTAATTTTAAGTCACCAACTGCTTCAAATATTTTCAAACACTGCACAAGCCTAGACAAACATGCCCATGAATGTGTGCCACAAAGATTTTAAGTCTAAAATTTCCTTCTAGAATCTCTCCAACTCTGACACGTAATGAACTCCCTTATTCAAGGTGGTGGTAGTGGTGGTGAGGGGTCTTATCCATGGTTATCCACTGGAATTGAGAGCCCTTTATTGCATGGACAACATTGTCCCCGGAAGATGAACCTGTATGGCCTTTACTGTTTGGTATGCCCTGCGCAAAGTGTCAGTCACCATGCTGAATGCAAGCACAGTGTCACACTGGACATGTGCCAGGTGCCTAGTGTTCTGCTAGCTGTGTGCCATGTGCAAAGTGTGACCCAGAATATAAGCTGTGTGCAAGATACCACCCATTGTGTGCTGTGTGCTAAGACAAATATAGTAGACTCAAAGAGGAGTGTCGGCTGAACCCTTCTCTACCAACTGTGCCCTTCTGATGCAAATATAATACACTCTGACATCTATTTTTTTAATGATGACATATGCCCTAATGATTTAAAGCAAACATGTATCTTTCACCTTCCTTGTCTGATAGGACATAGAGAAATAGTGAAATGACAGTGCATACCCTCATACACAGACAGACATGATTCAAGAATGGTCAGCTGCTCACCTAAGGTCTGAGCTAGGAAGGAGAGTAGAGTCCCTGAATCCTGTCTTCTGACTCAGTTCTTTGCTGTGTTCTTTTTTCTAATGCATCATACTAGCTCACCCTAATCCACTCTGAATCGTGCCCTTATGAGACAGTCAATCCAATTCCCGAGAGAGAGAGAGAGATAAAAGTAAACAAACCAGATGGAACTACAATCCATAACTTTAATCACACTTGCCCAGCCACCACTTATATTACAGTGACAAATCTAAGTACCGTCATATCTTTTTCAACACCATTGTGATAGCAGGTGTCTTTAGTCCAGAATGAGTGCAATTTCTTTCTTATCATCTTCCTTCTGAGTCTGCACAGTGACAAGGTCTTAGACCAGAAGTAGGGAGCCTTTTTTCTGCCAAGGGCCATTTCGGTATTCACAATATCATTTATAGCTCATACAAAATCATCAACTTAAAACTTACTACTTAAGGGGCCAAGTGATGGTGCACTGGGTAGTGTGTACATGTTGCCATGCACAAGGACCAAGGACCCAGGTTCAAGCCCCCAGTTCCTACCTGCAGGAAAGGCTTCACAAGAGGTGGGTCAGTGCAGGTATATCATCTTCTTGCTTTCTTTCAAAGAACCAACATTTGGCTTCATTGATCTTTTGTATGGTTCTTTTATTTTCGATGTTGTTTATTTCTGCTCTAACTTTAGTGATTTCTGTCCTTCTGGTTGCTTTAGGGTTCCTTTGTTCCTCTTCCTCTAAGTCCTTGAGGTGTCTAGTAAGGTCGTTCATTTGGGCTTCTTCTTGGTGTTTAATATGTGATTGTATGGCTATAAGTTTCCCTCTCAGTACTGCTTTCGCTGTGTCCCAAATATTTTGATAGGTTGTGTCTTCATTTTCATTAGTTTCCAGGAACATTTGAATTTCCTGTTTGAGTGAGTGTCTGACCCAGTGGTTCTTAAGGAGCATGTTGTTTAGTTTCCAAATTCTATGTCTTTTAATAATTTTCCGTTTGTTGTTAAAAGTTAGTTTTACTCCACTGTGGTCTGTGAAGATACTTGGGATGATTTCAATGCTCTTGAATTTATTGATGCTGTCTTTGTGGCCTAACATGTGGTCTATCCTTGAGTATGTGTTATGCGGATTTGAAAAGAAGGTGTATTCCAGTTTTTTGGGGTGGAGGAGTCTGAAAATGTCCAAGAGGTCTAGTCTGTCGATCTCTTCATTCAATTCTCTTGTATCTTTATTGGTTCTCTGCTTTGTTGATCTGTCTAAGTGTGAGAGTGGGGTATTGAAGTCTCCCACTATTATTGTATTACTATTGATGTATTTTTGAAATTCTTTCAGTAGGTGTTTAATGTATTTAGATGGTCCCTCGTTGGGTGCATAGATGTTAATAATTGTTAAGTCTTCTTGGCTGATTGATCCTCTAATCATTATGTAATGTCCTTGCCTATCTTTTATTACTTTATTTAATTTAAAATCTATCGTGTCTGAGATGAGAATGGCTGTTCCTGCCCTTTTTTGTGGACCGTTAGCCTGTATGATAGTTTTCCATCCTTTCACTTTAAGTCTGTGTTTATCTTGTTGTGACAGATGGGATTCTTGCAAGCAGCATATGGTTGGGTTATGTTTTCTGATCCATCCCCCCACCCTGTGCCTTTTGATGGGTGAGTTTAAGCCATTGACATTTATTGATATTATGGATTTAATGTATTGTAGTGCCATTGTTCTAAAAAACGATTTGTTTACTCTGATATATTACAAGTATTATAGTGATATTCTTGTTTATAAGAGGTCTTTTAGTACCTCTTTCAGGGCCGGCTTGGTGATAGTTGCCTCCTTTAACTGTTGTTTGTCTAAGAAGGTTTTGATCCCTCCATCTAGCTTGAATGAAAGTCTAGCAGGATATATTATCCTTGGTTGAAACCCTTTTTCATTCAGGGCTCGATAGATATCTTGCCACTCCCTTCTGGCTTTTAGAGTTTGAGTGGAAAAATCTGCAGAAAGTCTTATGGGTTTTCCCCTGTATGTGACTTTTTGTTTCTCTCTTGCAGCCTTTAGGATCCTTTCTTTATCCTTACTTCTTCTCATTGTGACTATGATGTGTCTTGGTGTTTTCAGGTCTGGGTTGATTCTGTTTGGTACTCTCTGGGCCTCTTGCACCTTGATATCCTTTCTGTTATTCAGGTCTGGGAAATTTTCTTGTATTATTTCCTCTAGAATGTTTGCTTCCCCTTCCTCTCTTTCTTCCTCTGGCAGGCCAATTATACGAATGTTACTTCGTTTGAGATCATCCCATATGTCTCTGTTGTTGTTTTCAGTGTCTCTCAATCTCTTTTTAAGCTCTTTCACCTCTTTCTTAGTTTTCTCTAACTCATCCTCTGTCTGACTAATTCTGTTTTCTGCTTCTGTTAGTCTGCTTTCCCTTGCCTCAGCTTCTTTCCTCAGTTCAGCTATTTCAGGTTTCAGTTCTCTAATTGCATCAAGATAATCAGTATTTTCCTTGGGGGTCTCAACTGTTGTTTCCCTAATACTGCCATTCCTTTCCTCCAATGTTGTTTTCATTTCTGTGATTAATAAGTTTATTATTGCTTGCATACTTTTCTTATCTATGGTTACTTCTGATTGATTTATGGTTTCTTCTGGGCTCTTGTCTTCATTCATTGGGGTAGCAGTTTTATTTGTTTTTAATCTACCCATATTTTTTTTATTTATGTGTTTCTCTCTCTCTCTCTTTTTTTTTAATGCTCTGTTGTTCCTCAGTTGTTGTGTTGTGAGCACAAGTAGCACTGTACTAAATACCTTTATGACAATTGCACTCACCAACCTCCGGAATTACAGTAGCAACTGAAGTAAGTATTGAAGGAGTTTAATCATTACCAGTTAGCCAAAAAATTTCTCCAGTCCGTGAAAAAATAGTAACCAAATCCCAGTGAAGAAAGAGAAAAGAAAGAGAGGATAGCAAGAATAGACAGTTATGCAAATCTACTATCCAGTGTATATTCTAGGGGTAACAAGAGTGTAAAGGGAACTAGAGCAGAGATACACACATAGAAAGTCCACTCTGGGTCAGATTTCTTCCCCAAAGTAATTCACAAATTCAGAAAGGCAAGGAAGAAAGAAATGTATGACAGGATAAAAAAAAAAATAGTAATAATAAAAAATAAAAAAAGAGATAGAGAGAGATAAGAGAGAGAAAAGGGAGAATATAAGAAGAAGGGTTGTAATTAAAGAGCAGTGCGAGGAACTTCCCAAATGTGTATCAGTGAGTTTAAAAAAAAAAAAAAAAAAGAAAAAAAAAAAAAGAAAAAGAAAAAAACAAAAAAAAACCTGTTTGGTGGTATGGGGTATCCTGCTAGTAGCTGGTCCCAGGCACTGTTTATGGTGGGGCGGGGGGAGCGGTGGGAAGGATGTATGCTTGAAAATTAAAAGGAAGAAAAAAGAATTTTTTTTTTTCCCCTACTCTAATTCTTAACCCAAATTAATTAGACACATCCTTGGTATGACCGCTGTGGCCCCTTATTGGCTGGCCTGCTAAAGGCAGAAAATCCTATTGTTTACACGAGATGTGTCCGGAGCTCAAAGGCTAGCCGCTTCTCCGTAGTCCGCCATCTTCCGGGAAACCCCCCCCCTCCAGACTTTTTTAAAGGATTTCTCAAAAATGAAAACTAGCTCCAAATCCTTTGATCCAATGAGAGCTATACTCAAGAAGTCTTTGGATCTGCTCTCAGGGTCGCGGTGGACCCTGGATTCTCCCAAGAGGAAGCCCCCGAGCTAAAGTGCTCTCTCCGGGTCTCTGCCGCCGCGCTCTGCAACTGGTAGAGGAGCCGCCTTCCTGGGCGGGCGGAGGACAATGCCCGGCGCACTCTCCTTGCCCGGCGCCCTGGGAATTCTGGAGCCCCACTAGTCCGTGTCACCTTTACTCTAATTCTTAACCCGAATTAAACTGTACCCACTCTTTGGTGTCACCCCTTATTAACTGGCCTGCTAAAGGCAGAAAATCCTACCGTTGCCGACGATGCCGTCAGAGCGCTCGCTGTCAGCAACTTCTCAGGCCGCCATCTTCCTCTCCCTCCATCTTCTTGCTTTCTTTCTCCAACTCTATCTTCCTCCTTTTTACCCTTTGTCTCTGAAGAAAAAGAGAAGGCAAGAGAGAGAGAGATGAGAAAGGAAAGAGAGAGATGAGAAAGGAAAGAAAGAAAGAAAGAAAGAAAGAGAAAGGAAGGAAGGAAGGAAGGAAGGAAGAAAGAAAGAAAGAAAGAAAGAAAGAAAGAAAGAAAGAAAGAAAGGAGAAAGAGGGAGGAAGAGAGAGAGAGAAAGAAATGGTCACCAGAAACTGTGGAGTCATCATGTAGGTAAAAACCCTGTAAAAAAAAAATTCCCAGTAAAAACCCTGATTAAATAATGATGCTGATGATGATGATGGAGGGTTGAGGAAATAGCATAATGGTTATGCAAAAGACTTTCATGTCTGGGGCTCTGAGGTCCCAGGTTAATCCCCAACACCATCATAGGCCAGAGCTGAGCAGTGCTCTGGTCTTCGTCTCTGTCTTTCTGTATCTCTCTTCTCCTATTACAATAAAACAAATAAAATGTTTTAAGAAAGAAATAAAGAGCACTTTATATTGCTATGAAAAAAAGCAAACTCTTAGATTTAATGAATTTTGAGATCCAGCTGCCTTAGAAGTGAGTAAAAATGGGCATCAGCCATCTTTGCTTGGAGGTGCATGCCTTTTAATTTTCCTGATTAAAAGTTTAAAATATCATGGGGAGGACCCTATGAGTAATACTTAGAGAATAAATAAAAGTCTTTAACAATGGAATACATTCTACAAATTTGAGTCTTATAAATACAAAATTTAAAAAGTCATGGTACTACTCAGCAATTTAAAAAAGACTATAATGTGTCCTTTGGGAATAAATAAATGGAACTGGCTGTGATCACTAGCTTAAAAACAAGGAAATGAAGGACATCTATAGGATTATTTCATTCATGTGGAATATAGAGAATTGAAACACATGAACTTGGAAAAAAGCCCATATGTATGACCTTGGAAGTACTATAGTGGTTACCATTGGAGGGGGATAGAGGCACAGAACTTTGGTGGTGTGAGTGGTGTGGAATTACACTCTTATTTTTTTAAATATTGTAAATTATTATTAATTCACTTATAAAAACATGAGAGAAAGAAAGGAAGAGAAAGAAAAAGAGAAAGAAAGAGAGAAATAAAGAAAGAGAGAAAGAAAGAAAGAGAGAAAGTTGAAGAGAAGGGCTCCATAAAGGGGCAGGCTGCCTCTGCCCTCACCTCCCCCTCCAGTGTGCAATGGAGTACTGCTCAGTATGAGTGTGATAGGCCACTCCAGACAGACAAGGAACCACATGTGAGGGCTGGGAACAGAGTCACTGCCCACCACAGACTAGAAAAATCTCCTAACAGACACACTGAGCAGATAATTCAGTCTTATTTAAGTAGGGGAATATAAACCCTAGAATAAAAACTTACTTGTCCCATTGACCTGAAAGAGTCAAACCCTTTCTGAGAAACCTAGCTCTCCCACAAAACAAAGCTTAGGAATACTTATAGCAATGCAAAATCATTCAGTACCTAACAAAGTGAAACTGACAGTATTTGCCACCCAATCAAAATGTCCCAGGCACATAAATAAGCAAGATGGCATGACACAAATGAGAAGAAAATTGGCCAATCAAACCCAAAACTGATGAGGATGTTAGAACTGGCAGACCAAAACATTGAAACATTATAGCTGTGTTTCACATGTGCACAAAGCTAGCAGAAAAGTTACGGATGTTAGTGAGGTGAAAGAAAATTTATGAAAGCTGAAATCAAACTTCTAAAAATGAAAACTACAATCTGAAGTGAAATGGGATTATTGGGATCTGCAAGACAGCTCACCTGGGAAAGTGCCTACATTGCTATGTGTGTGGCCCAGGTAAAAGTCTAGCTCCAATAGCACTAGAGGAAGCTCTGACCTTCTGGTGTACATTAATAGTAGTTTTCTAAAATGTAAAACAAAACTAAGCTGACCTAATAACCACATACTGGGGGATCTCAAAAACTGAGGTCCAGGAGGCGGGGGGGAGAAAACTATTTTGAAAAAAGAATGGCCAGAGAGCCAGGCAGTGGCACACCTGGTTAAGTGCACACGTTGCAGTGAGCAAGAATTCAGGTTCAACCCCTGGTCCCCACCTGCAGGAGGAAAGTTTCACGAGTGGTGGAGCAGGGCTGCAGGCTCTGTCTCTGCCCCTTTCTCCCCCCTCTCAATTTCTCTCTGTCTCTCCAATAATAAATAAATAAAAATTAGAAAAATAAGAAAGGATGGCTCAAAAGTCTACTTCATAAAAAATTATCACCCCATTATATTCATTTGCAAAGGCCACCATACTGAGTGCCTCAAAGGAGGCAGCTTAAACGACAGTAATGTACTTGCATACACACCTGCTGGAGGAAGCTAAGCCCAAGGTGTCCACTGCACTGGTTCCTCCTGGTTTTTCTGGAAGAACCTTATTTAGAATTAGAAAAAGAAAAAAACTAATTCAAAAAAGGTAGAAGGGAATAAAGAAAACAAAAAAACAGATGGCTGGAGTAGGACACCAAAGTAAAAACCCTGGGGTGAGGGTGAGGGTGGATATTCGGCTTCCCAGGGTGGTGGGGGGTGGGGGAGGGGTGGGACACAATCTTTTGGTGGTGGGAATGGTATTTATGTACACTTCTATTAATTTGTAGTTATATAAATCTCTAGTTAATTAATATGATAGGGGAAAATTTGATTGTATGTCTCAAACTTTTTAAAGCACAGACTGAGTCTTTTTAATACATAGGCTGAGTCTTTGATATGTTGACTCTCTCAAAAGCCTAGACCAGGAAGAACAGAAGCAACTGGTGTCACAGCTATATACAAATAATGTCAAAGGACATAAATTATGGTGATATTGGGTATTATACAACAAATCTTAACAAAGGGATTTTTCAAAGTTAACCCAATTACCAAACAATATGATTATAACAATAACTATCCATTATCTTCTTGAACCCTAAGACAGCAGGAACCTCACATTTCCACTGTAAAGCCTATATTTCCCCCAGTCCTGGAGCCTTAGGGTGGGGCACACTTTCCTGTATGCTTCCCTTAATTAATACCAAATAATATTGCATCTGCCAATCCCAACCTAATCAAAGCAACAAGTACCACCTCAGCATGCTTCACTTCAGACTGTGTCCAGAGACATCAGGTGTGGAATGACAAACCCTTCAGCTTCATTACTCAGGTAAGACCTTTCCTTTCATAGCATTCTCTAATTCCATTCCAGGCGGTTCACTTCCTAACCAAGTCCCAAAACCTAGATATAGACCAGGTCCCCTGAGGTAGAGCATATGTTCACACTAGGGCAAAATATATACCTGAAAGCAAAAGTACACAATAGTCTGCAGTGAGTACCCCCCAACACTTCATCTGCACTATTCCAGCCTTTAGGTCCATGACTGTTCAACAATTTGTTTGGCTTTGTATGTTAACTTCCTTTTCAGTCACCAGATTCCAGATGCCAGCATGATGCCGACCAGACTTCCCTGGATAGACAACCTCACCAAAGTGTCCTGGAGCTCCACTTCCCCAGAGCCCTACCCTACTAGGGAAAGAGAGAGGCAGACTGGGAGTATGGATTGACCAATCAACACCCATGTTCAGTGGGGAAGCAATTACAGAAGCCAGACTTTCTAACTTCTGCATCCCACAATGACCTTGGGTCCATACTCCCAGAGGGATAAAGAATAGGAAAGCTATGAGGGGAGGGGATGGGATACGGAGATCTGGTGGTAGGAATTGTATGGAGTTGTACCCCTCTTGTCCTATGGTTTTGTTAATGTCTCCCTTTTTAAATAAATAAATAGCTAATGAACAACAAACAGTAAGAAGGAAGATTTAAACGTAACCAAACTGATAACTGTATCAAATACAAGTATTCTAAATCTCCAATTAAAAAGCCAGAAATGTTCTACTGAATATAATAATAATAATAATAATAATAATAATAATAATAATAATAATAATCAAAAAACCAAGACCAGAATATATGCTACTTATGGTCCTGCTGGTGAGGTTTGGTATTCTGTGGCTTGGAAAAGGATTATCCGATTTCTGCCCTCATTCATCTTCCTGTGGTATTTCCTTGTTCATATCCAAATGTTTCCTACTGAGCAACTGGGAGGTGGCTCAGTGCTTAGGAATTACAGGAGGGAGGCCTTGCATTTGATCTAAAGAATCACATATGCCAGATTGATGCTCTGATCTCTCAGTTTCTCTCTCCCCCATCTCATCCCTCTCATTAATAAGTAAATAAATATTTATATAATTTTATTATTTAATAGACAAATAAATCACCCAGTTGTATTCCATTAGGGCCTCCCTCCCTGTTGGAATATGTCCAAGATATATATCTTACCATGCCAGCTTTGTGCTCACCTCAGGTTTGCATAACCCATGGCCTAATTAGTCTGCAAGCTAACAACAGCTGTGACTTCTCAAACACTAACTGGTGTCTATGGATGCCACACCTCCAATGCCAGAGTGCCCAAGCCATTGCTTGATAAATACCTATGTGAATGAAGAGGTACATTACTTGCTAGCCCATGTAGCTATATATATGCTGAGATTCCATTAGGGCTACCAGTTAGAAGAAACCTTAAAATCTTCTAAGCTTGTTAGGAGAGACCTGATGACCATGCTGTTCATTATCTACATTATCTCACTGAATAGAGCACATGCTACCACGCATGAGGACCTGAGTTGAAGCCCCTGGTGTGTGTGTGGGGGGGTTGACAAGTAATAGAGCAGTGCTGCAAGTGTTTCTTTCACTTTTTTTCCTCTATCTCCTGGTCTGTCCCAAATACTCTATCAATAAAAAAGGGGGGATAATCAGAAGTAGTGGAGACCTGAAGACACTAAGCCCCAGCAATAAGCCCAGTGGTAAATAATAATAATAATAATACTTTTTAATATTTATTTATTCCCTTTTGTTACCCTTGTTGTTTTATTGTTGTAGTTGTTATTGATGCCATCGGCCTTGGATAGGAGAGAGAAATGAAGAGAGGAGGGGAAGACAGAAAGAGAAAGAGAGACACCTGCAGACCTGCTCCACCACCTGTGAAGCAACTCCCCTGTAGGTGGAGAGCCGGGGCCTCAAACCAAGATCCTTACATTAGTCCTTGAGGTTGTGCCACCTGCGCTTAACCCGCTGTGCTACCGCCTGACTCCCAATAATAATTTTTTTTAAAGGTAGAAATGGAAAAAGAGGGGCTGGGTGGTGGTACACCTGGCTAAGCACACATGTTACAATGCACAAGGACACAGGTTCAAGTCCCTGCTCCCCACCTGAAGAGGGAAAGCTTTGCAAGTGGTGAAGCAATGTTGCTAGTGTCTCTCTATCATCCCCTCCCCTCCTGATTTATGGCTGTCTCTATCCAATAAATAAATAAAGATAATTTTTTTTTTAATTTTAAAACAGATGGGGCTAATGAACAACAACAGCAAGAAAGAAGATTTAAAACTAGTCAAACTGATAACCATATCAAATACAACATTCTAAATCTCCAATTGTTCAACTGAATAAAAAAAGAAAGAATAGAAGAAAGGAAGGAAGGAAGGAGAGAGGGAGGGAAGGAAGGAAAGGAGGAATGAATGAATGAAGGAAGGAAGGAAGGAAGGAAGGAAAGAAGAAGTGACAAGACCAGCCTATATGCTATCTGTAAGAAATATTTAAAATAGCAAGTTGGGTGGCAGCACAGTGGGTTAAGCTCAGGTGGCACAAAGCATAGGGACTGGTATAAGAATCCCGGTTCAAGGCCCCAGCTCCCCACCTGCAGGGGAGTTGCTTCACAAGTGGTGAATCAGGTCTGCAGGTGTCTATCTTTCTCTCCCTTTCTCTGTCTTCCCCTCCTCTCTCCATTTCTCTCTGTCCTATCCAACAATGATGACACCAATAACAATAATAATAACTACAATAATAGAAAACAAGGACAAAAAAGGGAATAAATAAATATTTTAAAAAGAGAAATATTTAAAATATAAAGATTTAACTGGGTTAAATGTAAAAGAATAGAGAAAAATATAGCATGCTAATACTAAGCAAAGAAATGTGGCATGGCTATACTAATAGTAGATAAAAATCTAGAGCAAATAATATTACCAGGGATGTAGAAAATGACTTCAGAGTGACACAGAATACGTTCATTAAAAAAGCATAAAATGTGTTTTCTGACTACAGTAGACTTCATTAGAAATCCACAACAGAAATACATCCAGGGCCTGGGAGACAGCTGACCTAGTAAAGCACATGCTTTAACATACAAGAGGACCTGCACTTGAGCACCCAGCCACCACATGGGAGCACCATGCCTAAGAGAAGCTTAATAAACAGTGGAGTGACACTGTGGTATCTCTCTCCACCTCTGTTGCTCTCTCCACCTCTATCTCTCATCCTCTAACTGAAGAAAGGAAGAAAGAAGGAAGGAAAGGAAGAAAGGAAGGAAGGAAGAAAGAAAGAAAGAAAGAAAGAGGAGAAAAGACAAGAAAAAAGAGAGGGGCTGAGTGGTGGCACACCTGGCTGAGTACACATGTTACAATGGGCAAGGACTCAGGTTCAAGGCCCTGATCCCCACCTGCAGAGGGAAGGCTTTGCAAGTGGTGAAGCAGTGCTGTAGGTATCTGTCTCTCTCCCTATCACCCCCTTCCCCTCTCAATTTCTGGCTATCTCTATCCAATAAATAAATAAAGATAATTTTTAAAAAAGAAAAAAGAGAGAAATCTGGGAGCACTAGAATGGTACAGGCATAAATACCTAGCAAAACCCTGAAAGAAAAAAAAAATAAGAAGGAAGGGAGGAAGGAAGGATGGGTGGTAAGACATCTGAGAAAATACCTAAAGATCTACAAAGTAATTAATATGCTGCTAAATAACCTGTGAGTCAAAAAAAGTGTATTATACATAAAATTTTCATGAATGTTAAAATTGAGTAAGATTAAAAAATTAAAATAGGATGCCACTAAAGCAATATTTGGAGGGAAATGTACATACAGCACTGAACATCCATACTAGAAAAGAGAAAATCAATTATAACAGTTTCCACTAGGAAAGAAACATTAAAGTCCAGAGCACACGTCAATAAAATAAAAAATAGAGAAAATCAAGAAAACCAGAAACTGTTTAAAAAAAACAATAAAAGTGATAATCCTCTACCTAGACTGATCAACAAAAAGAGAACCTACAAATTCCCAAAATATGTGGCCCGACAGATTACTCAGTAGGTAGAGCACAGGAGTTGTATGGGTGAGCCCCTGGGTTATATCTCTGGCACCATATAATGCTGCTTATAACTTTCTCCTCTCCCTCTACCTCTACCTCTATCTCCTCCTTCTCCTCCTCCTCCTCTCCCTCCTCCCCCCCTCCTCCTCCTCTTCCCCCCCCACCACCATTCTCTCCATAAAAATAAATCTTTGTTTAAAAAATTACCAAAATCATGAACAGGAAATGTGATGCTATGCATTCATTCTAGAGCTATTAAAAGAAGATAGAGAAACGTTATAACAGTTACTGATAAGTTTCATTATTTGGATGAAACAGATAAATTCTTTGAAAGATGCAAGGTACGAAAGTTTATCTAAGAAGAAATAGAGGCCAGGGAGGTGGCTCAGTGGCTAGATGCAGGCATTGCTGGTATGACGCCCTGGCTTCAATCCTGGGCACCAAACATCCCAGAGCAGTACTGCTTCTCTCACAAAAAATAAATCAGCCTTCAAAATAAACATAGAGAGAGGAAATGGAAAACCTGAACTGTCATACTTCTATAAAATAAATTGAATTTATAGTTAATACTGTCTAATGAAGAAAACTCCTGGATCAGATTACTTCTGTGATAAAATCTACCACAACTTCACAAAAAAAAAAAAAAAATTCTACAAAAACTCTAAAGAGGACAGGCTATTTTTTTTTTGGAAGTGTCCCTATTCTTTATCCCTCTGGGAGCATAAGCCAAATTTCCTTATGGGGTCAAAAGGTGGTATATCTGGCTTCTATAATTGCTTCTCCACTGGCCAGGGGCTCTGACAAGTCAATCCATACTCCCAGCCAAGGACAGGCTATTTTATTGCATGTTATAAGACCAGTATCACTCCAATATTGTAGCATATATAGTAGGAAGAAAAATTATCACTATCCCTCATTAATATGAGTACAATAACTCTTAATAGATGTTAGCAAGTATAACCCCAAAATAATTTTATTTATTCATTCCCTGTTGTTGCCCTTGTTGTTTTATTGTTGTAGTTATTATTGTTGTTATTGATGTCATCATTGTTGAATAGGACAGAGAGAAATGGAGAGAGGAGGGGAAGACAGAGAGGAGAAGAGAAAGACACCTGCAGACCTGCTTCACCACTTGTGAAGCGACTCCCCTGCAGGTGGGGAGCCGGAGGCTCAAACTGGGATATTTATGCTGGTCCTTGTGTTTTGCATCACATGCGCTTATCCTGTTGTGCTACCTCCCGACTCCCTCAAAATAATTTTTTAAAGGCAGTAGGTCATGAGCAAGTCAGACCCTGCCCCAGAAATTCAGTCAAACATCCATCCAGACTATACAGATATTTATTGCAGATTTTTAAATTTTTATTTATTATTTTTTTTACTGCCACAGTATTATCTCTGGGACTCAGTGACTGCACCACAAATTAGTTGCTCTCAGCAGCCATTCCCCACCAGACACACTTCTCTTTTTACTTAATAGGACACAGAGAAATTGAGAGAAGGATATAGAGAGGGAGAGAAGAGAGAAACCTTTAACATCGCTTCACCACTTGTGATACTTGCCCTTTGCAGCTGAGGACTGGGGGCTTGAACCAGTTCTGTGCACATAGTAACATGTGTGCTCAACCAGGTGTGCTACTATCTGGCCCCAATTCACAGCAGTTTTACATGTGATGGCTAAAAACAGCACATGACCCAAATGTTTCCACCAGGTGGATGAATAAACCAATGTGATGCACTGGAGTAGCACTCAGCTGCGAAAATGAACAGATGAGAGAAGCACACAGCAACACGGATGAATCTCAAATAATGATGCTGAAAGAAGCCAACAACCCCCTCTGCTCCATATACACTATGTAATTCTGTCCATAATAAACTCTAGGAAGTGTCAACCCTAGTGACAGGGAGCAGTGATTGAGGGCTGGTGTGGAGAGAGGAGGGCCAGCAGTAGTGAGACTCAGCAGGAAAGAAAGCAGAGGTAATGGTGGTTTGGGAAGTGGCACATCCTTCCAAACATACCTAAATCACATTTAAATATGCATGGTCTATTGTAAGTTGGTTATACCTCAATAGAGGTTTTGTTCTATTGATTAACTTATTTTTGCAGAGCCAGGGTCTTATACATGCATGATCTTGCCGCTCTTAGGCTGACTCATCTGTTTTATGTCAGATAAAGAAACAGAGAAAAGACACAGCAATACCAGAGCTTCCCCCCATGCTGTGGCATTTCCATGTAGTGCTGTGGCTCCAACCTGAGCACATGCATGGCAAGGCAAGTGCCCTCCCTGGTGAACTATCTTCTACCCTCTCCCCTCAAAAGAGAAGTTTTAAATATAATCAATCCATTTACAACAGACATGAGAAATATCTGGCCCACAGGTCATAGACTGCCCATGAAATCAATTTGTCTAGCCCAGCCAAGGCACCTCAGGCAGAATTCAAAATTCATTAAATCTAGGAGCTTTTTTCATAGCAACATTAAGTATGAATTTCTAAGTTGATAATTCTGTATGAGCTGCAAATAATGTTATAAATATCCTAATGACCCTGGGCAGAAAAGAGGTTCCCCACCCCTGATGTAGAACCATTTTTCACAGGCTAAACTCCTGTGAAAATCAGAGATACTTCAAAAAAAAAAAAAACAAGCAATGAAAAATGTGTTCCAAGCCTGGGTCCACTTGAGAATGAGGGTTACTAAGAGTTTGCACCAATCTTATCCTTATTAACTTCTAAATTCCAGGCTCTGGAAAGCAGGTTCTGGATACTGCTAAGCCTGCAGAGGGGAATAAGTGCTAACACACACACACACACACACACACACACACACACACACACACACACACACACACACACGGTTCTGTGATGCAAAGGGCAGGTAATCAGAAAGTTGTGCTCTTTCTCCAGGACTCCCCAGCCCTCCCTGGGCCCAGGGCAACACCTCCTGAGGACTAGGCCAGGCTGAGATCAGTAGTTCTATGGAAGGCTGGGGTCTTGCCATTCACTCACAGACCCTCTCCAGGGTGTGCAGTCTATTGAGCATTTGAGGGGCCTTTTGTGGGCCTCTTCAGCTCCCCATCCACCGTCCAGCTCCTGGATGGCAAGCAGGGTGCAGGAGTGGAGATTAAAGGCAGATGAAATCAGAGGTGAACCCATACACACGGACAAGCCCCTGCAGCCCCAGCCAAGCGTGAGAACCTTGAAGCAAAAATAAACTGTGTGCGCATTTGCCATTGTTTCATTTTTCCAGGATACTGACATGAAAGATGTCTGCCCAGCAGGATGACACTCCCCTTGGTGAACACAGATAATCAATCAATGCTTGGCTCTGCTTGGAAGAGTGACAGTCTCAGCTGAGGAACAATGGCCCTCAGGGGCGAGGGAGGAGGAGGCATCTCTGCTAGAGGTGCTCCCACCACCACCAGCCATTCCCCAGGACCCATGTTACCATAACCCCCTACTTCAAACGTGGGGCTCACAGCATGGGCACCCCCATCCATCTTGCAGCTGACAAACAGCCTCATAAATCTTTCTTCCTCCTCAAAAGGGCCAAGCTGGGTTAGGGCATCCCTCCCCGGGGGTGCCCTGCCTCCAGCCTCTGCAACCTGCGCCATTCTCTCCCAGCTGCCCTGCCAGCAGTGACTGGGCTGACCTCCCCTTCGAGAAGCTGGGGGCTGCAGCCCAGGGGACCAGCCAGCTGGGGGAAACAATGGTGTGAGAGGAAATCCATGAATATTCAGCTCTGTCCAGGGCTCTGAGGGTCACTTGCTTTAATGGTGAGCCTGACCCTCTCCTTAAGGAGCTATGAGGATAGCATCAGCCAGACTCCAGGAGCCTGAGTCCACAAACTCCAGCATCGCCCAGAGAATAGGCAGAGGTGGCTTTTGAAGCCAACCATGGAGCACTAATTGGTGTCACCAAAAGCCCAACCCTGTATCCAAACTTTCACAAGAGGGAGAAGGCTTTGTTGTTGCTGGAGCCAGTGATAGACATAGGGAATGACAGTTTACCCAGGTGGAAGGTGTTGGGGGTAGGGGGGATAGGAAGTCAGAAGCTGAACTGTGATACCAAGCAGGGAGGGGTCTCAAATCTTCACATTTTCCTGCACCCTGGACCATGGGTCTTCAAAGTTCCTCCTAGAGCAAGGCATACAATTCTCCATGGTTTCAGGAGGGCAAGGCCAGAAGGAAGATGGGGTGGGGGTAGCGAGGGAGAAGCCTCACTATCCCCTAGTTCCTTCTCTTAGAACTTCTCTGAGGATTAGGGTTTGAATTGCCCTGTGCTCAATGTGGGTAAGTCCAAGCTCAGAATAGAGCCTGCTCTAGACCACTAGGGAAAGACAGAAACAGGCTGGGGTATGGATCGACCTGCCAACACCCATATTCAGAAGCAATTACAGAAGCCAGAACTCCTACCTTCAGCACCCTAAAAACAATACTGATCTACACTCCCAGTGGAGAAGTAATAGGAGGAAGAGAATAAGAGGGTTCTGAACTCTAGCTCCCTCAAGACACAGAGAGGAGGAAAAGGGGAGGGACATTTGGATGTAGTAATAGAGTCATAAGTGGCTTGGAGGAGGAAGAGAAGACTGGACCCGGAAGAAAAAGAGGGCAATTATGTACAAATGTATACAGATAGTTGTAGAGATGATGGCAGGCTCATGTCTGCAACCCTAGGAGAACTGCAGTGGCTTTCAGTGAGGAGACTGGGGATTCAGAACTCTGGTGGTGGGAACAGTATGGAGGCCTACCCCTGTTAACATGTAATTTTTTAAATCAATATTAAATCACTAAAAGAAAAAAAAAAAAAAAAGCAGAGCCTGCCCAAAGTGCCCCTGGTGGGTGAGAGGTGAACATCAGGGTTGGAACCCAGTGGCCTAGCTTCACACTCAGTGAGATACCACTACAGAGACTAAAGGCACCCACCTTCACAGTCCCAGACTCACTGGACTCCAGGGCCCAAGATACATGTTCATCTCCCACAAGATGAACTGTGTTTACAAGTGCAGAGAATAAGTGTCCCCACCTGCAAGCACAAGTCATCCAACTCCCAAGTAAAAGGGCACAGTGGAGGTGTGGGAGGGTCAGCCGCTCACTTGAGGAGAAAGAGGAAAAGCAAACAGAAGCAGGGGAGAAGCCAGTTGGGCTGCCTGGAAGGACACTCTGCACCCCAACCTCTCCTGTAACAGGGTCCATTTAACTCTCCAGCACCCTTCACATTTGCCTTGGCTCTTCCCATATCCAAAGACTGTCTCCAGAGCCCTCGGGCATCTGCTGTTTTTGAAACCCAGTCTGCCCTAAAGTAATGATGACTCTCTGAGGTTTATCTTGGTACCAGCTCTACTACTTTAAACAAGTCAGGAGCCTTAGCAACCAGGGCAGGCAGGCTTGGGGCAGACAGAGCCTTTGAGAGGTGCTCCCAGGCTTCTTACCTCCCCAAGTCAGAGCAAAGAATGGACAGAACACCCTCCTTAAAATAATCTGTGAGGCCCCCACAAACCTCTTTCATACCCCAAACCCTTTCTCCCATGGACTCAAGAAGACTGGAATTTTGTATACCTCACCCCCTCTTTTTTTTTCCATTTTATTTTTAAGTGCATTAAAAATTGTGTTAGTCTCTTTGCTGCATGGACTTGAAACTGCATAAGATGTAATAAATCTCACTTTATATTTTAAAAACGTATAGTATAAATTCTGGTGCTGACAAAGAGCTCACCTGTGCTCTTCCTAGTTCAGCCTTTGATTCCTGGGGAACCTCCAGGCAGCTTCACTCTCCACATCTGGATCTCCACCCCTCACAACAGGTCAGTGCTGAATTATCCCAAGTTTCTCTGCAGCTCATGTCACTGTGCACCAACACCCCATGCTGTCACCAGCGTGACAGGCTGGGCCAGAATTCCCCATGGGCACTTTGTTTCAGCTCTCCCACTTCTCGTTGTGGTTATGGCCCATTTTCCCCCTCTCTGTGACTCAATCCCTCCTGGTTGAAGGACAGAGGACAAGGCCTGGCTTCACAAAATCCCGTGAGATCCTCAGTAGAGGAAGGCAGGCAGCCCTCACACAATGTGGCCATGTACAAGTAAAAGAGGGGGCGCTGACCAGCTTTATATCAGTCTTCTTGGGGCTGTTGCCTACTTTCTGCTCGGTCCTGTTTGTCCACGATGGGCTGGCTAGAAGTGTCATTGGAAACCCATCACTGGCTGAGACTGCTGTCCAGGGAAAGAGATCAATGGGCAGTGCAGCTAGTACCAATCTACTGGTGCAGAAGACCTTGTGGGGACTGAGCCTAGGACAGCAATACTGTCTAAGGGCCAAGGTTAACCCTAGTACCAGGAAACAGAGGTGTGGGTCGTGGTCACTGCCTGTCACCAGATGTGGCCTGGAGACTGTATGCTGGAGTCCCTCAGACCTCCATGCAGGGTCTAGTGAGGAGACGTGGCACTAAACTATCCCTCCAACTGTCACTCTGCCTGCAGAGGAGAGGAATGTGGGAGTGGTTGGTTCCTTAGGGACATCATGAGTCTATCTGAGATGCACTTTGCCTGGTCTAGTGTCAGCCTTTCAGCCTGCATGCCCATCACAGATGATCCCAAGGTATGATCCCAGCACACAGGTCACAATGAAGATAAGCACTGGCAAGAGACCAACCCAACTCCCTCACGCCAGTGTATTTCTCAGGAGTGCCTGCTGCATTTTCTCTGCCAGGGACATAAAAGATCCTCAATCCAAAATACCTCCAGGTCTCTATAGTAACTGGGAAGAGCCCTAAAAACCCAAGTCACACAGGTCACCATTTCTGCCCAAGCCTCCTCTTCAACCACTGGGGTCCCTGGGAACTACTGTGTGCACCACCAGCCTGTTGTCCAGGGAGAGAAATGAGCTGAGAAATGGCCCTGCAGACAGTTGTTCTCTCTGTCCTCCTCTCTCCTGCCTGGGGGCACAGGGCCTGCTGTCTTTTCCCTGGTCACACTCATGCCTGGAGTGTGAGCCCAGCTCTCCTTCCTTTAAAGCAAGAAGGCTCAGGGCCCCAGGCAAGGCCTCATCCCAGCCTCATCGCTGCCCCCAGGGTGTCCCCAGAGCACCGTGCCCAGGCACATTGAGAGGCAACTTGGAGAGGGCTTCTCCCAGGAAACATTGGACACTCGGCAGTGAGACAGAACTGGAGATGTCTCTGAGCTCCTGAAAACCCAGATTTACAAGGAAATCTGCCTGGGCGCAGGCAAGGTATCTGCTGGAGCCAATGAGGCTGGACTGCGGGGGCAGCCGCAGGCTGACGTCAGTGCACCCCGCCCCCGCGCAGGCGCCATCCATCACGCCTCCGCTTGCCTGTCCTCCGTGTCCCCATCTAGGCGTCGCCAGGGGAGGCTTCTCAGCTGCACCGTCCCCAGCAGTCCCCCACACCCAGGGAGGCCGGCTGGGACCTTGGGCTATAAATATTCCCCAGCCTCCACTCCTCTGTTGTGGTGGAACAAAAGACTGCTACACTTAAGGCCAAAGACCGGGTGGGCAGGACTGGCCAGCCCAGGGCTGATCATAGGGCCTAGGTTTCTAAACCACATATTCCCACCAAGGAAAGAACCTGAGAGAGCTCAAGGACGGAAGAGCAAGCTAAGGCTCGCAGACTGAAAGCCCACGCTCAAGGGCGTGCAGGGCCCTATGATCAATCCTGGGCTGGCCCAAAACCTAGATATAGACCAGGTCCCCTGAGCTAGAGCATATGTTCACACTATTCATAAACTAGGACAAAATAATATACCTGAAAGCAGAAGTACACAATAGTCTGCAGTGAGTACCCCCCAACACTTCATCTGCGCTATTCCAGCCTTCAGATCCATAATAGTTCAACAATTTGTTTGGCTTTGTATGTTAACTCTCTTTTCAGCCACCAGGTTCCAGATGCCAGCATGATGCCAACCAGACTTCCCTGGACAGATGACCCCACCAATGTGCCTTGGAGCTCCGCTTCCCCAGAGCCCCACCCTACTAAGGAAAGAGGTAGACTGGGAGTATGGATTGACAACGCCCATGTTCAGCAGGGAAGCAATTACAGAAGCCAGACCTTCCACTTTCTGCAACTCACAGTGACCTTGGGTCCATACTCCCAGAGGGATAGAGAATGGAAAAGCTATCAGGGGAGGGGATGGAATATAGAGAACTGGTGGTGGGAATTGTGTGGAGTTGTACCCCTCCTATCCTAAGGTTTTGTTAATGTCTCCTTTTTTAAATTAATTAACTAACTAGTTAATTAATTAATTAAAAAGAAAGAAATAAACCTAGGCCCGAAGTTACACATACTGGAATTCAAATGCTGACTTTTGCTCTCTTTGGTACTTCTTGCTCTCTCTGGTGTCAGCAATGCTCATCCCTGATGCCAGAAATAGATTCTAAGTATCTGTTTATTATTTACTTACTTCTATGAGAGAGGAGAAAGAGAGAGACCAGGCCCCATCCTAGGTACATGGTAATACCTAGGATAGAATTTGGGACCTCAGGCATGCAAGTCCTGTGCTGTGACTGATTGATCACCGCAAAGCCGGGAGATCTGACAAAGATGGTGAGAGGCCTTTCTAGAGCAGTGGCTATAAGCAGGGACTCTAGTCACATTATCTAGGCCCACCTCTTCTGTGTGCTAGCTGTGGGGCCTGTGGAAAGTCACCTAAGCTCTCTGAGCTCATTTCTCTCAGCTGTGAAACACCAACAGTAACAGCCTACTGTGATGATGGTGTGAGGAAGCAGTGATTTAGTATGCATGCATGGTGTTATGCAGCAGTAGTTGGCGCTGGCACATGGCATTAGTAAGTAGTATTGATTATCTTTGTGGTTATTTCATACAGAAATCCTTGGGTCCCATTCCTGACACAGAGGAAACAATCAATGGTGGCTGCTCCTCTGATGTCCACACAGATCCCACTGCTGCTGTGTTCTTTTTGCATTGTAACTGCCTGACACACAGCATGTAGGAATGCTTCCTTACAAGTCCAAGAGACAAGTCCTTGCTCACAGCTGAGCAAATGAGGCCCAGAGAGGGAAAGGTGCTCACCAAAAGTTGAATAGCTAAGAAGTTCCTGTCAGGATCAGAACTAAGAGTTTTAAACCCAAGCCCATGGTCAAATCTACCAGACCAGGAAATCATGGCAAAAGAAGGTGACCACAGGCTCCAAGGCAAGTGCTTTTACAAGCAATATCCAGGAGAAGATGCCAGAGTATGCAGGTGGATATGTCCTCTCCCTTTTATCTGATGACAGATGCTTATCCATCCTACACACATGGGGGGGGGGGCTGCAGAATTCACTCAGCTTCTGTTCTGAATGCTTTGCAGATATGCCCTAAAGATTGTCTAGCCTGTTCCATTATATAAAGTCTCCATGCCACATGTCCCGGGGGGGGGGGGGCTTCAGATTTCCCTGCCACCGTACATTTACTGCAGAGCTCATCCAGGAGATGACCCCAAACACAGCCAAGAGGAACAGAAAAGGGTTGTGCTGTGCCTATCAAAAGGTGATCTAGCCCCCATATTTATGGCCTGTTTATGGCATCTGTCTCAGTTTCTGCCTATTGGCCAAATGGCCCCATAGTTAAGAGATTCCCATCCAATCACAGAAGCAGAGGGAGCAGACAGAATGCGCTGCTTGGCCCTCATCCGGGCTTTTCTGCAGATGGTGGGGGGAAGGGGAGGACAACTGAAATCACTCTACAGAGCTGCCTGCAGGATGCCCACTGCAGGGCAGCAGGCCACAGCCTCACCTTGACCACACCATCAGCTCCAAGACTGCGATGGTCTGTCCTTTCTGGACCTTGTGTTCTGAATACATATAAAGCCCAGCTGCCCAGATGCTGGGAAATTATGCAGATGCAGTCACATCTGCCATGTTGTCCCCTCAGGCTACTGCTAGTTCCTGCGAGAGTTGGGAGTGCCTGTTTCGCCATGTTGTGCCCTCAGGGCATTGTCTATTTCCCCCGTGATATTTGGAGTGCTTTGGTCACTCCTCCCCCCTCCCATTCTCACGAGAGTTATTATCCTATCCTGGAGTGCTATGGTTACTTCTCCCCCTTCCCATTCTCGCGAAAGCTGCTCCTATAAAAGCCCTTCTTCTTCCGCACCTCGCTCTCTTGCCAGCGCTTCACTTCGGTGTTCAGACGCAGGAAAGGTTACTGCGTGAGGCAGCCATTTTTGCTACCTCCAAGTGGCCCAACCTGTTTCTCTAGCACCCAACTCTGAATGCCAGCGCAAATAAAGATTTGTGTTCCCTCTTCACTCCGGACCTTCTGGCGCCCAACGTGTCCTGCACTCACGCCTGGCCTGAGGTCCAGAAAAGCCACCCAGACACAAGTAAGTGGCAGCCGCCTGACTCTGTGGCCCTGTGTTTCCCCTCACCATGGGATTTTTTTCGTTTTATGAGAAGGTGTCCCAGACATTATCTCCTTCTCTCCTGGGACAGGTTCTCGCTCTCAGAGACACTTTAATTTTTGCTGCACCGTGGGTTCTCATAACTATAATCGCTACTTACAAGATATGTACAATGTGGTCTGCCATGAGGATAAGTGACCTTGAGGCTGAGATACAAGAGTTAAAGCATATGTGCTTAAGACACCCTAAGCGATCAGCAGCTAGTCCCAAAACTTCCATCCCCACAGACACGTACACGTGTTTGATCTCTCCTCCTTTGACCCCGCCCCCAGCTGCCACGGTTTTGGCTTCCCCTGAGGCTTCCGGTTCTCTAACCCTGCCCACTGCTGATACCTCACCATTAAGAGACCCTGAGATTTCCGATTCTTTGACCCCGCCCCCTGCTGATACCTCATCATTAAAAGACTCCGAGGTTTCCACTTCGACCCTTCCCCCTGCTGATACCTCATCATTAAGAGACCTTGTGGCGGGGATACAGCAGTTGAAGGATATGTTTTCAGCGTTTGTAGACCTTAAACCTCTTGCAGTCTGTCCCAAGAGCTCTGTCCCCATAGATACGCGCTCAGTTTCCCCTGTAGCCACTACGGCAGCTTCCACTTCTGTAACTCTTTCCCCCGCATCATCAGACCAAGTCCACACCTTCCCAGTAAATGTGGCCCCCAATAGACAAAACCCTCAGGTGTGGCACCCTTACTCCTCCAAAGCCCTTTGGGAACTCAGACAAGCCGTGAAGGAGGACGGAATTCACACTCCATGGACCAAGTCCATTTTAAGGAGTTTTTACCAGCATCTAAATACACCCCAGGACTGGAAAGACCTGGTTTGTGCTGCATTGCCAGACCCCCTCTATCTACAATGGAAGGCATGCTTCCACAATGAATGCTCCAGACAATCGCAGGAAAATAGTAACAAACAGATAGCATGGAATTTTGATGCATTGTTTGGAGTAGGAGAGTTTGAAACTGGAACTTAGCAGGCAGAAGCCAAGTTTCCAACCAGTTATTTTGAACAGGTATGCATCTGCGCAACACAAGCATGGGAAAGGTTAACCCCAACCACAGTAGAGGCCTCAGTCCCTATTAACTCTCTTCGTCAAAACACTGATGAAACCTTAGCAAATTTCATCTCAAGGGTGAGGCAAACCTTAGAGAGAACGGTTTATAATCCTGAAATCCTCTCTTTCCTCCTGCATTCTATTGTCTGGGATGGCATGATACCACAATTCCATCAGGCATGCCTTAGTCTTAAACACCTATGCCTAGATAATTGGATTTTAGTGATACAGGAACTTACATCAGGCAATTATGGGGCACCCGCTACGACACAGGTTTATGCAGTTACCCCATGTAATCAAAATGGGGCCTGCTTTCAGTGCGGTCGCCAAGGGCACTGGCGTAACCAATGTCCACATAAGCTGCGACCACGCCTCCAGTCAGGGCAACCTCACCTCCAGTCAGGGCAACCCCGCCTTCAGTCAGGGAGCCAAAAACCTCAGACAGTTTGTCCCAGATGTCGGAAGGATTTTCATTGGAAGAGAGATTGTTGGTCCAAATTTCATAAAGATGGCCCGCCCCTGAATGGTACAAATTCAGGACCTGAGATTTTGTGGACCACTCCTGTTTTAGAATGCAATCACCCTACTATGACAGTAAGGATTGGCAATATTCCTCTTAACTTTTTTATTGACACGGGGGCAGAAAAGACGATTTTAAGGCAAGCAGAGGTTCCCCCAACATGGGAACTCCTCCTGGGACCCCATATACACGGGGTTCAAGGGGTGACCCAATCATTTCTCACACGAGATTTGCTCATGTGGGAAGACCCAGAAGGTTCTATCAGACACTTTCGCCCTCTGGTAGCTGATATTAGCACCAACCTACTAGGCAGAGATCTTCTGTAATGTCTTGATGTTAGGATATCCACAGATGCCTCTGCAGAGCGTAACACCCGCTCCTGCGAGACCAGATCTAACCAGCACCCCCAATTCTAACTGCCACTGTTCGTATACAAACTCCCCACTTAGACTGGCTTTCTAATGAGCCTGTCTGGGTGGAACAGTGGCCTTTACCTAGGGATAAGCTAGAAATTTTAAAAGAGCTTGTCCGAGAGCAGTTGTCCTTGGGACAAATTCGTCATTCTTGAAGCCCATGGAATACTCCTGTCTTTGTGCTTAAAAAGCGCTCAGGAAAATGGCGCCTCCTCCAAGATCTCCGTGCGGTTAATAAAACCATGCAGGTCTGGGGATCCCCCCAAAGGGGTTTGCCTCTTGCTTCTGCAATTCCCACGGGAATTCCAATCATAGCTATTGATATATAAGATTGTTTTTTCTCTATTCCCTTGCATCCGCAAGATTGTAAATGCTTTGCCTTCTCTGTTCCTTCTATTAATAACGCCAGCCCTGCTGATAGATTTGAATGGGTGGTGCTGCCCCAAGGCATGGCCAATAGTCCTACAATTTGTCAAGAGGCTGTTAAATCTGCCCTTTTTCCATATATCCATAAGGGCCTTAATGTTTTTCATTACATGGATGACATATTAATATGGGGAAAATCAGATACAGATCTCTGTGCCCTACGTGATTTTCTCATTCCTGCATTAAAGAAAAGCAGTCTTAATGTGGCTCCTGAGAAGATACAGCTAATTCCTCCAATATCTTTTTTAGGTTCAGAGATTTCTCTAACGCAAATTCATCCCTTAAAACCTAGTGTTACTTTTCCTTCTAACCTCACTCTTGCTTCTTTACAAAGTTTTCTTGGAAATTTAAATTGGGTTAGGCAGTATCTTTATCTGCCTACAAGCTGCCTCCAACCACTGTTTGACCTGTTAAAAGGAAACAAACAGCCCTCCTCAAAACGTAGGTTAACTCCCGAGGCCTCCTCAGCACTGGAAAGTTAACCAGGCCCTCCAGGTCATGCACCTTGTTCGATTCTCCCCCTCCTCTCCGGTAAACCTTCTAATCTTTAACTCCACCCCCACAGTAGTAGGGGCATTGTGGCAGAACCATGGGGTTCTTGAGTGGCTTCACATGCCAGTAGGTGGAGCTCCAAGACTCCTCACTGAGATAGACGCATTAGCATTCATGGTTCGCCAAGGAAGAAATAGGTCTGTGCAGGTCTTAGGGAAAGAACTGGATTTAACTATTCTGTCCTTTTACAGAGTGGCTCATATGCCATCATTCCCACTTTGCCATAAGCTTCGTGGGGTTTCCAGGACAAATAGATAACCACTTTCCTTCTAATAAATTGATAGCTTCTTTACCTCTTTTGCCTCTACTAGCACCTAAACTTTTCTCTTGAGATCCCATTCCTTCTGCTCCTACAGTCTTCACTGATGGTGGAAAAAAGGGAGCTGCTGCCCTTATATATTACCCGGACAAACAACCCCCTAAACCTCTCTTTACTGAGCTTCCTGAGAATTCCCCTCAGTACAAAGAACTTTATGCTGTTTTCTTTGCATTAAAAGCTGTACCAGAACCCTTCAACCTTTTTTCTGACAGTGTATACTGTTAACTTACTTCCATGGCTTGCTCGTTCTTATGTGAAAATTGATGACAACCCACTTTCCCCTCTCTTGATTCAAATCGCTTCTATGCTCTCTTCTCAAACCCAACCACTATATATTAAGCACCTTCGTTCCCACAGCCCTCTTCCTGGTTCCCTGTCCAAAGGGAATGCTGCAGCTGACCGCCTTGCCCCCACAGGAGCTCTCCTAGTCTCTGTCTCTGATCCTTCTGATTTCCATTCTCTAACCCATGTTAATCTTAAAGGCCTTTGAGCTCGATTTCCTGATGTTCCTTTACCACAGTTAAAACATATCCTAGCTACATCCTTTTCCTGTGCAAGTCTCATAAAAACACATGCTATTCAGACTCTTGGTGTTAACCCCTGAGCCTTAAAGCTAATGTTAGGGGGTTGGGCGGTGGCTCAGTGGGTTAAGCGCATGTGGTGCAAAGTGCAGGGACCAGCATAAGGATCCCAGTTCGAGCCCTGTCGTATGCTTTACATTGGTTTGTTCTAGCCCTCCCCCGCCAAGAGAATTGGATCAGTCCTATTATTTTCACGGGCCTGCTTGGCCCCGCACCAAGGAAACCCGAGAGAGGGTTCCTGAGTCCGAGAGTTCCAGAGTGACAGAGTTCCTGGTTTCCGGATTTCGAGAGTGCCAGAGTTTCAGAGGGTTCCCCAGTACGAGAGTTCTTGAGTTCCAGAGTAAGGGAGAGGGTTCTTGAGTTCGAGAGTAAAAGAAAGAGTGCTTGCGCCGCCGCAAAGAGACAGCAGAGTTCTGTTTGGTGATTAGTTTGTCTTAGTTTGTGAATCGTTGTTCCTGAATAAAGAAATACAGCTTCCCTGCCCAGCCGTTGTCTCCGCGTCTCTGTTACCCGCTGTGAAGCAAGCCAGCCAGGCAAGAGCCTCCAAAAATTTTAACAACAAATGGCGCCCACGTGGACCTGACCTGCGCATCTCTCAGATAAGTGAAGACAATTTGGCTACCTATGCACTATGGCCTTCTCTTCTGCTTGTAAAGAGATCTCCAAAGGTCTCTGCTCTTTCTTCACGAGACTGTTTTGCTGTTTCTGGAACATTTATGTCTGGACCACTCTGTGGTTTCCACTTGCTGGGGCGAACTCAGAACAGCCAGCGGGAAGAGCCAGCGGGCGGGAGGCAAGGCGCGGAGCTGCCGTTTCCACCTGGTTAAACAGCCAGCCAGCCGGCTGTGCCCAGACAATCCCGTGCACCGCGCCCGCAGCCCCGCAGCCCCGCAACCCGCAAGAGGCCTACGCCATCACACAAGAGCCCCTAGAGCCCAAGGCCAACACGCAAGAGCCCGAGGCCAGTCCACAGGAGCCGGCTCTCCACCGCGTGGAGCAGGGCACTGGATGAGTGATCCCTCCACGCTGCTCGGCCACTGCGAGCAGGGCAGCAGACATGGCAGGGCCATGGGGCAGGGCCGCGGTGGCCTATCATGGCCGCCACCCCTGGGCACCTAGGCCCACGCCTTCTACAAAGATGGCCTGCCTGCCCTCTTTCTATGAATTCTGGAACCATCCCGGGCCTCCCGGACCCCCGGGCTCCCTGCCGAAACTGGGCACATGAGATCTCCAGCCGCCGGTCCGGTCTGAAGGCAGACAAGCTGGAGTACGCAGAGACTTGTGCAGAGATCGCAACCTGCAATTCCTAGAAGTGGAGCTGCTCGGGAATGGAGCTGCGTGGGAAGCCACCTCCGAATGGTGACCCCCGCCCCAACCACTAAGACAGTACAGATTTAAATTTGTGTTTAAAATGACATGTCTTCGTAACAAAGGTTTCTCTCCTTGTGTATTAATGACCATGTTTATGTGTATGTTTAAAGTTTGGTAAACAGTAGCTTTAAGGCTAAATTCTTACTAGTCAAAGTTAAATGAAAAAGGTTTTCAATGTAATTCTCATAAAGATAAAAATTAACTTACATTTAAAGTCTGAGGTAAAAATTAGTTAACAATCAATATATTTTAACTAAGTTGGTCTAAACAAAAGGTTAAATAGACTTGTGGATATGTAAAACACTACCTTCTCTATTAGAAATGGTAGATCGCACAATGGCTATGCTAATTATTCTCATGCCTGAGGTTTCCTCTCTGGCCCACACCTAGGGTGTGTCTCCATCTTGAATGGGTGTAACAAAAGGTTAAAAGACGTTGTTGATATGTAAAAGTCTCAAATTCCTTCTCTATTAGAAACGTTGGATCATGCAGTAGATATACTAATAACAAGTTTTGTTTCATAGTAAGTAAGTTGCAGCCAGCTGCCTGTGGGACTCTAGGCCGTTCCCCACCCCCATGCAAATGCCCGTCGAAGAAAGTACGCCCCCCAGAGGCAAGAAATGTTTTTTTAAGCTGATAAAGTTTAGTTTGTGCCAGTTTCTTTTTTTAAAAAAATGCCTGTACGATATAGGTTTCTGTTCACCCCACACCCTTGATACTATAGTCATTTAGTTAAAAAGAAAAGGGGGAATTGTCATATGCTTTACATTGGTTTGTTCTAGCCCTCCCCCGCCAAGAGAATTGGATCAATCCTGTGAATTTCACGGGCCTGCTTGGCCCCGCACCAAGGAACCCCAAGAGACGGTTCCTGAGTCCGAGAGTTCCAGAGTGACAGAGTTCCTGGGTTCCGGATTTCAAGAGTGCCAGAGTTTCAGAGGGTTCCCCAGTATGAGAGTTCTTGAGTTCCAGAGTAAGGGAGAGGGTTCCTGAGTTCGAGAGTAAAAGAAAGAGTGCTTGCGCCGCCACAAAGAGACAGCAGAGTTCTGTTTGGTGATTAGTTTGTCTTAGTTTGTGAATCGTTGTTCCTGAATAAAGAAATACAGCTTCCCTGCCCAGCCATTGTCTCCGCGTCTCTGTTACCCGCCGTGAAGCTAACCCGCCCGGCAAGAGCCGTCCGAATTTTAACAACAGAGCCCCCAGCTCCCCACCTGCAGGGGAGTCGCTTCACAGGCGGTGAAGCAGGTCTGCAGGTGTCTATCTTTCTCTCCCCTTCTCTGTCTTCCCCTCCTCTCTCCATTTCTCTCTGTCCTATCCAACAACGAATTGTGTCAACAAGGGCAATAATAATAACCACAACGAAGCTACAAAAAGGGCAACAAAAGGGGGAAAAAATGGCCTCCAGGAGCGGTGGATTCATGGTGCAGGAACCGAGCCCAGCAATAACCCTGGAGGAGGAAAAGAAAAAAAAAAAAAAGCTAATGCTATTTGGCAAATTGATGTCACCCACATACCGAACTTTGGCAAACAAAAATATGTGTTTGTCTCAATTGATACCTTTTCTAAATTTATGTGGGCAACAGCTCAGACAGGAGAAAGCTCTAAAAAGCTTATAAGCCATATGCTCTCCTGTTTTGCTATGATGGGCTTACCTCTTCAACTGAAAACTGACAATGGACCTGCTTTACCAGCAAACAATTTAAAGATTTTTGTTCCCTCTGGAACATTACTCATACCACAGGCATTCCCTATAATCCACAGGGACAAGGCATTGTCGAGAGGGCCCATCAAACCCTTAAGGCTCAATTAAATAAAGATTAAAGGAGGAATGTACCCCCCCAATATCCAGCTAGCAAAAGCCTTAACTATGTTAAATCTCTTTAATGTTTACAATAACTCGGACTTACCTCCTATTATTCTTCACTGGCAAACACCATCTACTTTCCCATCTATTAAGGTCAAATGGAAAGACCCACTCGATAAAATTTGGAAATGGCCTGACCCTCTATTGACCACGGGAAGAGGTTTTGTATGCATTTTTCCCACAGAATTACTCTAAACCTGTCTGGGTTCCTGCCCACCATGTCCGACAATACCCTCATGATGGCACTGTTATCCCTGAAGAACAAGAAATACAAGAGGACTAGCCACAGGATACATCCCAGGATCCATAATATGACATGGCAGAACCTACAAAAGTTGGCTCACAGAGCCCTCTCTCCTACCCCTCCCCTGAATGTCTTATGTTATGACTGGCCAGTTGTGATTTGTGATTGTGTTAAATGATCAAAAATTTTTGTATTACCCATCTGCTCAGAGTACTCTAAATGTTAAAACCATTGTCACTAACATGCGTTAACTTTCTAAGTAACCTGAGTTTGTTTATAATCCAAAGTCAATTATAGTAAACCTCTAACTTGTTACAAGTTTTTTTTTTCACAAGTAAGTGATTACAGCTATCAAGCCTTCATATGAAGAATCATCTGTTCATATGGTAAGGTATTAAACTATAAAAAGTTCCTCCATACACAACCTATGTAAATTAACAACATTCACACATTCTTGTAAACTTAACTGGGGTATCTTGTCTTGCCACCATAGGCCTGCCTTTGTCAGCCAACAATTTAAATATGTTTCCCTTTATAACATCACCCATGCCATGGACATCCTTTACTACCCCCAAAGACAAATGGCTGTTCCCCTAGACATCACATCCACTGACTGCTTCCCTTAGACTTGAGATATGATCCTACCTCTTCATACCAATGGATACAATCCTCCTTCCTTACCTGTCTACCCTTATTTGTGGGACCCTAGCTTGTTTTACTTCTTCTGCTCACAATAGGTCCTATAATTCTTTTTTTTAAACATTTTAATTAATTTATTAATGAGAAAGATAGGAGGAGAGAGAAAGAACCATATATCTTTCTGGTACATGTGCTGCCAGGGATCGAACTTGGGACCTCGCGCTTGATAGTCTAACGCCTTATCCACTGCACCATCTCCCAGACCACGGTCCTATAATTTTTAATAAGCTCATGGCCTTTTTGCAACAACAGATTGATGCCATAAAGATGCAACCTATACAAACTCACTATCATAGGCTGGACATGGCAGAATATTGACTTGCTGTGGAGGATTTGCCCACCTCCCATCAGAACGTCCACCATGTAGAGGACTGGCTAGCCAATGATGGGTAAAAGGGAAACTAGCGCTATCCAATCAACCTAAGACAGGGCACCTGGTACTACTGGGCAAAAATGACCAGGTGCTCCAATGACGGGTAAGACGGAAGGAAGGCTGATCCCCAACCTAAGACAGGCACAGTCCACCCTGCCATAAAACAAAGTCCACCAAACATCAAAACATGATATAAGAAAGGGGGACATGTGGGGAGCCATATGTGCCCTCAAGGTTGCTATTGGCATGGCCATAGAGTTTATGTTAAAAGATAGTTCCTGGGAGTCAGGTGGTAGTGCAGCAGGTTAAGCACACATGGCGTGAAGTGCAAGGACCATTGTAAGGATCCCAGTTTGAGCCCCTCGCTCCTCACCTGCAGGGGAATTGCTTCACAGGCAGTGAAGCAGGTCTTCAGGTGTCTCTTTCTCTCCTCTTCTCTGTCTTCCCCTCCTCTCTCCATTTCTCTCTGTTCTATCCAACAACCACAATATCAGTAACAACAACAATATAATTATAACAATAAAACAACTAGGGCAACAAAAAGCAAAATACCAAAAAAAAAAAAAAAAAGATCCCACTTCCCTACACCTTAGAGTCCTTGTTAAAAGATAAGTTCTTTTTCCCCATGAATCACCCAGGACCTTCCAGATAACGGCTGACTACCATGACAAATAATATAAAATAATAATAATAAATGAATAGGAAAGATACATCCCCCAATAATCAGTTGGCTAAGGCACCAAACCTCTTTTTCTATAAAGCATTCAAATCAGATGCCCTGCTAACCATAAGAAGCAGATTGTGTTTCTTCCACAGGAATCCTGGAAAAAACCATCTGGACCCCTGCACACCTTGAAATCACCCACCAGATGGCATGACTACAGTGGCACAACCTCCCCCTGAAACCCTAGATGTCACCTGACGCGATCTGAAGAACGTGATTCACAGACACCAAGGACAGAACCTTTTTACTGCTTCTGCTTTGACCTGTCATGTTTTGGCGGTTCCAGCTCACTCTCTACAGAAAAGCAGAATTCCAGAGGCTGACCTTCTTCATGCAGCATTTCATCCCCTGCCATTTCTCCCCCTAGTCACCTACTTTGGACTGAGACTTCTATCGGACTTGCTGGTATACCCTTTGGACACTTTAGACAATTTTACAGCAGCTTCCTTCCCTTCACGTTGCTGGTTTTTCATAGACTGACCCTGAGTAGTTCATAGACTTTACACACTGTTTCCCTGGGCATTAGATAAAAGGAAAGGGGGAGATGCTGGGAAATTGTGCAGATGCAGTCACATCTGCCATGTTGTCCCTTCAGGCTACTGCTAGTTCCCGCGAGAGTTGGGACATTCTCGGAGTGCCTGTTTTGCCATTTTGTGCCCTCAGGGCATTGTCTATTTCTGTTGTTTTATCCGGTCTGGCTTCACGGGTGGGTAACAGAGACTCAGGGACACACAGCTGGGCTGAGAAGCTGTATATCTTTATTCACAAATGGGCAAATCACAACACCATGTGCTTTTCTCCATCATCTTCTGTCCGCTGCTGCTGCTGGGACTCTGCCTGTCCTTAGCATAGGGGGCAGGGAGAAAGCGGGTGCGAAACTAGCAAGGGGCAAACCAATTCTTCTCAGAGGTCAGGGGAAGGGAACATAACAACAATTCCCCCTTCTGTTTTTAACTAAATGACCACAGTATCAGGGGTGTGGGGTGAACAGAAACCTATATCGCACAGGCATTTTCAAAAGAGAAACTGGCACAAACATGGAGAAACATGTAAGCAAGTAACAAGAACCAGTGTGCTGCCAAGGGAAGGCCTGAGGGGGCCATTTTGCCTCTGGGCAAAACTTTATCAGCTTAAAAAAACATTAACTGCCTCTGGGGGCGTACTTGCCTTGACAGGCATTTTTTTAGCATGGGGGGCAGGGAAGGGCCTAGAGTCCCAAGGCATGGCTGCAGTCAGTGTTTGAGACCAGTGAGTCCAATAGGAGTGCCAGTCGAAAGCAGATGTCCACAGAAGAATGCCAGGGGGTGGAACGTTGTATGAGGAAGGTCCGTTGCTGGAATTCAGCTTTTCTGTAGAGAACTTGACAGCAGGGTGTGGCAGAGATAATCTAGTGGTTATGCAAAGAGACTTTCACAGCCCCTCAGCTATGCCACCGAGGTATAAGTCTTCTCCTGAGTTTCCCGGTTAGATCTCTGTCCCCTGGTGTCCCTCCCTGTTGCTGCTCCAGATTCTGAGGGTAGTAGCAATGGAGACTCAGAGTTGCACTTAGTGAGTCTCTGGGGAGTCCTTTCCTCCCTTCAGCTGTCCCCTTGTTGTGGAGCAGACTGGAGGTGGTGTCTCCACTGATAAACTGTTGAACTGTTAGCAGCCACTTAATCTCTCCTTAGGCCCCTCTCTCCTCTCTGTCACCAGCCACTCGTGTTTGTACTCACGGGTGATTTACTGGGTTCCTGTGGTCATTCTAGTCCTGTCTTGTTTCGGTCCAGGTGGTCTCCTTTGGTATTCCTAGTTGATCCGGGAGAGGAGAGGAGAGGAGAGAAAGCGATCTGCTGCTCGTAGCTCCCGCAATCTAATGTTTCTAATTGAGAAGGAATTTGAAAGTTTTACATATCAACAACATCTATTTAACCTTTTGTTACACCCATTTAAGATGGAGACACACCCTAGGTGTGCGTAGGTTTTGTTTAGACCAACTTAGTTAAAATATTACATGTCAACAATGTCTATTTAACCTTTTGTTACACCCATTTAAGATGGAGACACACCCTAGGTGTGTGCAGGTTTTGTTTAGACCAACTTAATTAAAATATATTGATTGTTAACTAATTTTTACCTCAGACTTTAAATGTAAGTTAATTTTATCTTTATGAGAATTACATTGAAAACCTTTTTCATTTAACTTTGTCTGGTAAGAATTTAGCCTTAAAGTTATATTCTTAACCTTAAAGTTAATGTTACCAAACTCTAAACACACACATACACATGGTCTTCAATACACAAGGAGAGAAAATTTTGTTACAAAGACATGTCATTTTAAACACGAATTTAGATCTATACTGTCTTAGTTGTTGGTGGGGTCACCATCTGGGGGTGGCTTCCTGCGCAGCTCCACTTCTAGGAATTGTAGGTTGCGATCTCTGGATGAATCTCTGTGTACTCCAACTTGTCTGCCTTCAGACCCGAGCTGGAGATCTCGGCCAGGGGGCCCAGTTTCAGCAGGGAGCCCACAGTCTCCGGGTCGTCTGGGATCTGTCCAGACTTCATAGCACAAGGGCGGGCAGGCCAGCCGTGCAGAAGGTGCGGGCCAAGGTGCCCCGGGGTGGTGGCCAGGATAGGCTGCTGCAGCCCTGCCCCATGGCCCTGCCATGTCTGCTGCCCTGTTCCCAGCAGCCGAGCAGTGTGGAGGGAGCCGGTGCCCAATGCCCCACACCACACGGTGGAAAGCCAGCTCATGCTGGCTGGCGTTGGGCTCCTGCGGGCTGGCATTGGGCTCCTGCAAGCTGGCATTGGGCAGAAACCACAGAGTGGTCCAGAAATAAATGTTCCAGAAACAGTGAAACAGTCTCGTGAAGAAAGGGCGGAGGCCTTTGGAGATCTCTTCACAAGCAGAAGAGAAGGCCATAGTGCATAGGTAACCAAATTGTCTTCACTTATCTGAGAGATGCGCAGGTCCAGTCCCACGTTGTAGGCGCCATATGTTGTTTTATCTGGGCTGGCTTCACAGGTGGGTAACAGAGACTCAGGGACACACAGCTGGGCTGAGAAGCTGTATATCTTTATTCATGAACGGGCAAATCACCACACCATGTGCTTTTCTCCATCATCCTCTCTCTCCACTGCTGCTGCTGGGACTCTGCCCGTCCTTAGCATAGGGGGCGGGGAGAAAGCGGGTGCAAAACTAGCAAGAGGCAAACAAATTCTTCTCAGAGGTCGGGGGGAAGGGAACATACCAACATATTTCTCCACGATATTTGGAGTACTTTGGTCACTCCTCCCCTCTCCCATTCTCACGAGAGTTATTATCCTATCCTGGAGTGCTATGGTTACTCCTCCCCCTTCCCATTCTCGCGAAAGCTGCTTCTATAAAAGCCCTTCTTCTTCTGCACCTCGCTCTCTTGCCAGCGCTTCACTTCGGTGTTCAGATGCAGGAAAGGTTATTGCGTGAGGCGGCCATTTTTGCTACCTCCATGTGGCCCAACCTGTTTCTCTAGCACCCATCTCTTAGGTGCCAGCGCAAATAAAGGTGTGTGTTCCCTCTTCGCTCCAGACCTCCTCTCTCTCTTCTTCGCAGCCTGCACAACAACACCCAGCCTCACCACAGACAAGCTGCCACAAGGGATATGGGGGCTACCAAACACACTGCCTTCTTCCAAGGAGCTAAGAGCTTGATGGTGCCAGCATGAAATGCACTTATTAAAAGTCAAGCTGGGAGGCCAGGCCATTGTGCAGTGTATCGGGTGCATATGGCATGAAGCACAAGGACTGGCTTAAGGATCCCAGTTGGAGCCCCTGGGAGTGGGGGAGTTCACTTCACAAGCAGTGAAACAGGTCTACAGTTGTCTTTTTCTCCCCCTCTCTGTCTTCCCCTCCTCTCTCAACTTTTCTCTGTCCTATCTGGCAATAACAACAACAATAACAATAATAACAGCAACAAAATGGGGGAAATAGCCTCCAGGAGCAGTGGATTCATGGTGCAGGCACTGAGCCCCTACAATAATCTGGAAGGCAAAAAAAAAAAAAAAAAAAGTCAAGCTGAGCTCGAAACTACATGTATGCCTTTGTCTCTGACATCACCATCACCTTTGTCAACTTCTATAAGCTATCCTGAAGGTAGAGGAAAGCATGCAAAAACTCACCATGGTAAAGAAACAAGCAGAATCAGTAGAAATGTTTATTCATTGTGAGGCAGAAGGGAAGCCCCCCAAAGCCTTGCCTCATGACAGGCTTCATCTCAGGAACTCTAAAGTGATCTCTAATCTCACTCCTTCCCACCTCCACCCTTAGAGGCCCAGACAAATCACCAGCCATGGATCTGTCACACAGCCATTGCTTCCTAAGGAGGTTAGGGCTTGCTGGCGGTGCCTTGCAATGAAATATTTGTTGACCCAGTCAGCAGTGGTGCACTTGGCTGAACACACATATTACCATGCACAAAGACCCAGGTTCAGACCCTCAATCCTCACATAGGGGGAAAGCTTCACAAGTGGTGAAGCAGTGCTGAAAGTGTTTCTCTCACTCCCTTTCCTCTTGATTTCTCAGTTTTGACTTAATAAATAAAATTTTTAAATAAATATTTGCTGAATGGGGCCAGGCGGTGGTGCACCTGGTTAAGCACTCACACTACAGTGCACAAGGACCTGGATTCAAGCCCCTGGTCCCCACCTTCAGGGAGAAAGCTTCACAAGTGGTGAAGCAGGGCTGAAAGTGTTTCTCTTCTTCTCTATCTCTCCCACCCTTCAATTTCTCTCTGCCTCTATCCTATAATAAGTAAATAAATAAAAATAATTTTAAAAAGAGAAATATTTGCTGGCCAACCCACAATCCCCATGGCACTACTGCTCATGTCCTAATTATACATCCTTCAATGTACAGCAGCTCTGTGTGCAGACTGCAAGCAGAGTAGGACATAGAAAATAAAACACATCATTCCTGTGTGTGGATATAATTGTTTTGAACCAAAGCACTGTTCTTCTCTGGCATATGACAGTGCCAGGGATTGAACCTGAGACCTCTAGAATATATGTCCTGTGCACTGCTGCTATGCAAGTTTCTTGGCTCATTCTTTTTTTTAAATATTTTAGTTATTGTAAATAGTATATACACATATATGGAGAAAGAGAGATAGATAGATGATAGATAGACAGACATACTAGAGCAGTATTCAGCTCTGGCTTATGGTGGTGCTGGGAATTGAACCTGGAACCTTGGAAACTCAGGCATGAAAGTATTTTGCATAACATTATGCTACCTCTTGAGCCTTCTTAGCTAATTCTTATGTCAAAAGTCATTCATAGATGCTGTAAATTGGATCTTACATGTGCTCCACAGATCCAGAGTAGCCTAGAGGAAAGGAGAGGGAACAGAAGGAAATGCCCGTAATGAAAGGGCCACAGACCAGTTTCTCAGTCTCAGAATTGTGAACACTGAAGACACAGAATTCTTTTTGTCAGGGGTGACTTGTGCACTGAGGGTATTTAGCAGCATCCTTGGCCTTCAGCCAGAAGATATCAGCAGCACACACAGCTCTCCCCAATTTGTAAGAACCAACAATGTCTCCAGATACTATTCAGCATCTCTTGGGGGACAGAATCACTCTCATGGAGAACACTGTCATGAATGAATGTTTAAGAAACTAGAAATTAGATGGTGAGCTATTCAATCACATTGCCCTCTCATTGCAAGGTTGACCCATCACCACATGAAAACACTTGGGTGAGAGCCAAGGGAAGACTACGCCCTTGGATATTGACAAACTGAAGGTTCTGAGGTACTTAGAAGGATAAGTAGTATGAAAAAAAGTGACAGGCTTTGCAAAAATAAAAACAGCAGATCAAAGGAAGACAGGTTATGCTAAAGACTCCGGAAATCATTGTCTTCAAGATACTGAAGAACATCTCAACTATTTGTGCTCTCAAAAGAAAGCAAAACCAGTCATCAGGAGATGACTCAACCCATAGAGCACATGCCTTACCACGCTAAAGGACCTGCGCTTGACCTCCAGCACCACATGTGAACACCAAGAACAGCATCAAGAGAACTCCAGGGATGGTGATATAATAATTTGGTCTATCTCCCTCACTCTCTCTAAAACTATAGAATGGGAAAAAATGGGTCAGGGAAGCAGTTGAGTGGTATCACACATACGTGGATCCTGGGTTCATTCCTCATATCACAGTAAACAAAAAGAGAAAGAAGAGACATTCACAAAATAAGCAAGAAGCCATCAGTACTGGCAGCTAAAATGGAAATAAAACATATATGGTCTGATATGGGTAGTCTCTAAACAAGTGAAAATGGAAATACATTACTACCCATTAATACCTCTTCTAGGCATATGTTCAAAGGATGTGAAAGCACTAATTCCAGAAAAAGATGTATGTGGCCCGAGGTTCATAGCTGCACTTTTCACAACAACCAAATACCTAATAAGAGATGACTGGAGGGTTGGGTAGATAGCATAATGGTTATATAAAAAGACTTCCTTTCACACCTGAAGCACCAAAGCTCCCACGTTCAGTCCCCAGCACCATCATAAGCCAGAGCTAAGCCGTGCTCCGGTAAACAAACAGATAAACAAAAAGGTTGTAGGGTATATATTCAATGGATCACTGCTCTTCAATCAAAAAAGTTGAAATTTGGAACAAAATGGATGAAACTGGAAGTGATTATGCTAAGTGGAGTAAATAAAGAAATGATGGACAAAAAAAAAAGTCAAGGACAACTACCAGGTGCTTTCACTCATGTGTGGAATATAGATGACTAAGCCAAATGAACCTGGAAAAAATATAACCAAACTGTCTCTCAGACTCCATAAGTCTGACTATGGTTGCTAACAGGGGCTAGGACAGGTGACTTTGGTGGAGGGTGTAGTGACTTATACACATGTGGATGTGAAATTATATCTCATAAGTCTTATAATTTTTCAAGAGACTGTTAACTTACTAATGATATAAAAGTTAAAAACTAAATATGACTTGATCAATACATAAAAGTATAGGATGACATAAGAATGACAGACTTGGGAGTCAGGCAGTTGTGCAGCAGGTTAAGCTCATGTGGCGCAAAGCACAAAGACAGGACCAGAGTAAGGGTCCAGGTTCGAGCTCCAGGCTCCCCACCTGGAGGGGAGTTGCTTCATAGGTGGTGAAGCAGGTCTGCAGGTGTCTATCTTTCTCTCCCCCTCTCTGTCTTCCCCTCCTCTTTCCATTTCTCTCTGTCCTATCTAACAATGATGACATCAATAACAACAACAATAAAAACAACAAGGGCAACAAAAGGGAAAATAAATAAATAAATATTTTTAAAAATTTAATGACAGACATAACAGGGAGTCGGGTGGTAGCACAGCGGATTAAGTGCACATGGTGCCAAGCGCAAGGACCAAAGTAAGGAACCCAGTTCAAGCCCCTGGCTCCCCACCTGCAGGGGAGTCGCTCCACAGGTGGTGAAGCAGGTCTTCAGGTGTCTATCTTTCTCTCTCTTCCCCTCCTCTCTCCATTTCTCTCTGTCCTATCCAACAATGATGACATCAACAACAATAATAACTACAACAACAATAAAAACAACAAAGGCAACAAAAAGGAAATAAATAAATATTTAAAAAAACTTTTAAAAATATATTTAAAAAATGACAGACTTAACAAAAACTAAAAATATGATAAAAATGCAAAGAGTGAAAATACACAGAAGAGGTAGTAAATAGACAGAATAGGTAAATCAAAAATCATGCAGAGCAAATAGGAAAGATCCAGTCCATGAGGAACCTGAAAGACAGAAACTAAGAGGCTAAGGACTCAGCAGAAGCACAATCCCTAGGATGCCCACAGTGTCATGTATCTCCAAATCAATGCTGCTTTAAGAAAAGAAAATAAAAAGCAAACAGCTAAAATATAGTTAGCATTTTTGAAAATGGCATTAGAGCAAAATAAACAGAAAAACCCAAGATACAAAAATTAATTGTTGTCAGACGGAAAGACTCATGAATACAAGATTGAAAAGGTTCACTGGTTTCCAGATCAATTCAATTAAAATCTGCCTTATATTAAAAAAATAGCACAATCATTCCAGAAATTACATGAATAAAGGAAGTAATGCTACATGCATGCAATGATTTTTGAAAGACAAATATTTCCTTTGAATAATAAAATCAGAGGGTCTTCATATTTCTGCTCTGCAGTGAGTTACAACTAAGAATTCATATCCAGTTATTTGTACTAAGCAGGAAGGGCTTAGAAAGACATGCTGTCCATGTTCATGTCTTCTTTTAAAATATACTGGCTGGGGACTTCTGGGGCAGATCTATGGTGACCTAGTCACAAAATAGGGTCATCTCTAGAAAACAAATTTTACAACAAAATAACAACAAATTTCATCAGAGAACAGCTGGTATTTCTGATGAAAAAAGGAACATCATTATCTGAGGTTGGTGACTGTGCATGGACAGAGGGAGCAGGAAAAGAAGAAGAGAAGGATTCAACAGTAATGCAGCATCACATTGCCAGCAGGTGCCATGTGTGCAATTTCTTCAAATCTATGTAGCAGATTTACAGGACCCCCATCACTTAAAAGGAGCTCTGGACTGCTGTTTAGAGACATAGAAGCCAAAGGCTCCAAGCAAACTCCAGAAAATCACTCAAAGGAACTAAGGAATGAAACACAGTACCACTGTAACATCAGGGAAGATTATCAAACTTTAAGGTGTCCCAGCTGTCATAGAGATCCTAGTGATCAGGGTCAGACTGCCCTGCAGGCAAGAAAAGTGACTCTGACCTCACAGCAGACTTCTTTCTCCCAGGAATCAATCCGGGAAGGGAAGGAGGTCTGCGATATTCCCCATTCCTCCACACTGGGTCTCTATTTAAAAGATATCAGGCATCATAATACTACATCACTTCAAAATTCTCTTCCCTCCCCAACTCACACTCAAAGCAAAGTCAAGCAACACCTGTGGGCAACAAGAGAAACCAAAACAGATAGGGGAAACAATGGTTCTGCTAAACCAAGAGGAAGCACAGAAACTTAATGATGTAAATCCAGGAGATTTATCACAGAAAGAGTTTAAGGAATAATATACTCGCAGAAAATTTGAAGAAATACAAACTCTCAATTTAATATGGAGAAATGGATTAGGAAAGAAATCCATGACTTCAAAGATTCACTTGATAGAAAAATAGAAAACTTGAAAACAGAGTTCTAGGATAAGAAAGACAATTTGAATACAGTCCAGTCTCAAACAATAAGTCAAGGAAGCAGACTTACCCATGTGAAAGAGAACATCATAAACAAGACAAACTGGCCACAGTCTTTTACTTCAAAGTAGGATAAATAATATTTAGGGAAAATGAAGTAACTCTTCAAGAGATTGAAGACTCAATCAGAAGAGCAAATATCAAAGTCATTAAAGTCTCAGAAGGAGAGGGGATAAAGAAGAGAACAGAAGACATATTCAAATAAATAGCAGAAATGTCTCCAAATCTGGGTAGTGGGAAGGATATAGATATTTAGGAAGCAGATAGAACCCTCAAATTTCTTTTTTTATGGTTTTTTTAAATATTTATTTTTATTTATTTATTCCCTTTTGTTGCCCTTGTTGTTTTATTGTTGTAGTTATTATTGTTGTTGTTGTTGTTGGATAGGACAGAGAGAAATGGAGAGAGGAGGGGAAGACAGAGAGGAGGAGAGAAAGATAGACACCTGCAGACCTGCTTCACCGCCTGTGAAGCGACTCCCCTGCAGGTGGGGAGCCAGGGTTCGAACCGGGATCCTTATGCCGGTCCTTGTGCTTTGCGCCACCTGCGCTTAACCCGCTGCGCTACAGCCCGACTCCCTATGGTTTTTTATTTATAAAAAAGAAACATTGACAAAACCACAGGATAAAAGGGGTACAGTTTTGCACAATTCCCACCACCATAAATCTGTATCCCATCCCCTCCCCTGATAGCTTTCCTATTCTTTAACCTTCTGGGAGTATGGACCCAAGGTCATTGTGGGATGCAGAAGGCTGAAGGTCTGACTTCTGTAATTGCTTCCCTGCTGAACATGAGAACCCCCAAATTTCTAATCCCAAATATCCCTACACCAAGATACATCACTGTGAAACTGTCAAAAGTGAAGGACAAAGAAAAAAATTATAAACCAACCTTACATGCCTGGAATAAACCCCACTTGGTCATGATGAACAATCTTTTTAATATACTGCTGTATCCAGTTGGCTAGAATTTTGTTCAGTATTTTAGCATCTATGTTCATCAGAGATATTGGTCTGTAGTTTTCTTTTTTGGTTGTGTCCCTGTCTGCTTTTGGTATCAGAGTAATGTTGGCTTCATAGAAACTGGTAGGGAGTATTCCAGTGTCTTCAATCTTCTTTTAAAAGTAGAGGTATTAGTTCTTCTTTGAAGATTTTGTAGACTTCATGTAAAACCATCTGGTCCAGGACTTTTATTTTTCGGGAGATTTTTGATAACTGTTTCTATTTCATTAGCTGTGATGAGCCTGTTGATGTTATCCACTTCCTCTTTACTTAGTTTTGGAAGTTGGTAGGTATCTAGGAAATCGTCCATTTCTTCCAGGTTCTCTAGCTTGGTGGCGTATAGTTGTTCATAGAAGCCTCGCATGATATGTTGAATTTCTGCAGTGTCTGTTGTGATATCTCCTCTTTCATTTACTATCTGATTTATTTGGGTCTTCTCCCTGTTTTGTTTTGTGAGTCTGGTTAAAGGTTTGTCGATTTTGTTCACTCTTTCGAAGAACCAACATTTACTTTTGTTGATCTTTTATATGGTTTTCTTATTCTCAATGATATTTATTTCTGCCCTAACTTTAGTGAATTCTGTCATTCTGGTTGCTTTAGGGTTCCTTTGTTCTTCTACTTCTAGGTCTTTAAGATGTGCAACCAGGCTGTTTATTTGTGCTTTTTCTTGTTTCCTAATGTGTGCTTGTATAGCTATAAACTTCCCTCTCAGTACTGCCTTAGCTGTGTCCCAAAATTTTTTTTTAATTTTTTATTTAAGAAAGGATTAATGAACAAAAACATAAGGTAGGAGGGGTACAACTCCACACAATTCCCACCACCCAATCTCCATAACCCACCCCCTCCCATGATAGCTTTCCCATTCTCTAGCCCTCTGGGAGCATGGACCCAGGGTCATTGAGGGTTGCAGAAGGTAGAAGGTCTGGCTTCTGTAATTGCTTCCCCGCTGTCCCAAATATTTTGATAGCTTGTGTCTTCATTTTCATTGAAGTCTCAAAAGCAAGACCAAAAACCACATGATCATATCAATGGATGCAGAGAAAGCCTTTGACAAAATACAACATCCCTTTATCATCAAAACACTACAAAAAATGGGAATAGATGGAAAATTCCTCAAGATAGTGGAGTCTATATATAGCAAACCTACAGCCAACATCATACTCAATGGTGAAAAACTGGAAGCATTTCCACTCAGATCAGGTACTAGACAGGGATGCCCACTATCACCATTACTATTCAACATAGTGTTGGAAGTTGTTGCCATAGCAATCGGGCAGGAGCAAGGAATTAAAGGCATACAGATTGGAAGAGAAGAAATCAAACTCTCCCTATTTTCAGATGACATGATAGTATACACAGAAAAACCTAAGGAATCCAGCAAGAAGCTTTTGGAAATCATCAGGAAATACAGTAATGTGTCAGGCTACAAAATTAACATTCAAAAGTCAGTGGCATTCCTCTATGTAAACACTAAGTTAGAAGAAATTGAAATCCAGAAATCAATTCCTTTTACTATAGCAACAAAAACAATAAAATATCTAGGAATAAACTTAACCAAAGAAGTGAAAGACTTGTATACTGAAAATTATGAGTCACTACTCAAGGAAATTGAAAAAGACACAAAGAAGTGGAAAGATATTCCATGTTCATGGGTTGGAAGAATTAACATCATCAAAATGAATATACTACCCAGAGCCATCTACAAATTTAATGCTAACCCCATCAAGATCCCAAGCACATTTTTAGGAGAAGAGAACAAATGCTACAAATGTTTATCTGGAACCAGAAAAGACCTAGAATTGCCAAAACAATCTTGAGAAAAAAGAACAGAAACGGAGGCATCACACTCCTAGATCTCAAACTATATTATAGGGCCATTGTCATCAAAACTGCTTGGTACTGGAACATGAATAGACACACTGACCAGTGGAATAGAAGTGAGAGCCCAGTTCCCGGAAGATGGAGGACTGAGAAGCTGCTAGTGGCTTGAGCTCTGATCACATCTTCTGGAAACGGTAGGATTTTCTGCCTTTAGTAGGCCAGTCAATAAGGGGTCCTAGCGGTGACACCAAGGATGTGACTATAACTTAATTTGGGTTAAGAATTAGAGTAGAAAAAAAAGGAACAAAAAAAATTTTTTTTCCTTTTAATTATTAAGCACACCACCTCCCCCCCCAACCAGTCCCTGGGGACCAGCTCCTAGCAGAATACCCTGCTGAGCTTCTGTCTTTACCAAATTCTTGTCCCAGCAAGGAGTATCATTCATTCTAAGTCTATAGCCTTCTGAAACCTCTGGCCTTTTTTATTTCTAAGTAGCCAACCACCCCACCTCACCCCGCATAGCTAATTAAATCATTAAAAATAAATTAATTAATTAAAAAAAACTCTTTCCTTTAACTGCTCTTTTATGACTGTTCTTTTTCTTATCTTTTTCTTTTTTCTCTTTCTTTTTTTATTATTTTTCTCATTCTTGTCATTCTTTCTTCCTTAATCCTACAGCTCCCAAAGCCACAGGACCCAGCCCCCACACCACCAAACAGTGTGCTTTTTGAATTCACTAATACACATTTGGGAATTATTTTGGGGAAGAATTCTGACTCAGAGTGGACTCTCTATGTGTGTATCTCTGCTCTACTTCTCTTTCCCCTCTTGTTCCCCCTAGAACATACAGTGGATAGTAGACTTGCATAACTGTCTATTCTTGATATCTCTTCTTTTTTCTCTCTCTCTTTCTTATTCACTGGGATTTGGTTACTATTCTTTCACAGACTGGAGAAATTGTTTGGCTAACGGGTGGTGATTAAACTGCTTCAATACTTGCTTCAGTTGCTACTGTAATTCCTGAGGTTGGTGAGTGTAATTGTCATAAAGATATTTAGTACAGTGTTGCTTGTACTCAAGACACAACAACTGAGGAACAACAGAGCATAACAAAAGAAACACATAAATCAAAAAAATGGGTAGATCAAAAACAAATAAAACTGCTACTCCAATGAATGAAGACAAGAGCCCAGAAGAAACTACAAATCAGCCAGAAGTAACCATAGATAAGAAAAGTACGCAAGCAATAATAAACTTATTAATCACAGAAATGAAAACAACATTGGAGGAAATGAATGGCAGTATTAGGGAAACAACAGTTGAGACCCCCAAGGAAAATACTGATTATTTTGAGGCAATTAGAGAACTGAAAGCTGAAATAGCTGTAATGAAGAAAGAAGCTGAGGCAAGGGAAAGCAGAATAACAGAAGCAGAAAACAGAATTAGTCAGACAGAGGATGAGTTCGAGAAAACTAAGAAAGAGGTGAAAGAGCTAAAAAAGAGATTGAGAGACACTGAAAACAACAACAGAGACATATGGGATGATCTCAACAGAAGTAACATTCACGTAATTGGCCTGCCAGAGGAAGAAAGAGAGGAAGGGGAAGCAAACATTCTAGAGGAAATAATAGAAGAAAATTTCCCAGACCTGAATAACAGAAAGGACATCAAGATTCAAGAGGCCCAGATAGTACCAAACAGAATCAACCCAGACCTGAAGACACCAAAACACATCATAGTCACAATGAGAAGAAGTAAGGATGAAGAAAGGATCCTAAAGGCTGCAAGAGAGAAACAAAAAGTCACATACAGGGGAAAACCCATAAGATAATCTGCAGACTTCTCCACTCAAACTCTAAAAGCCAGAAGAGAATGGCAAGATAATCTATCGAGCCCTGAATGAAAAAGGGTTTCAACCAAGGATAACATATCCTGCTAGACTTTCATTCAAACTAGATGGAGGGATCAAAACCTTCTTAGACAAACAACAGTTAAAGGAGGCAACCATCACCAAACCGGCCCTGAAAGTGGTTCTAAAAGAACTCTTAGAAACAAGAACATCACTACAATACTTGCAATATATCAGAGCAAACAAAAATTTATTTTGAACAATGGCACTACAATACATTAAATCCATAATATCAATAAATGTCAATGGCTTAAACTCACCCATCAAAAGGCACAGAGTTTGGGGATGGATCAGAAAACATAATCCAATCATATGCTGCTTGCAAGAATCCCATCTGTCACAACAAGATATACACAGACTTAAAGTGAAAGGATGGAAAACTATCATACAGGCTAACGGACCACAAAAAAGGGCAGGAACAGCCATTCTCATCTCAGACACAATAGATTTTAAATTAAATAAAGTAATAAAAGATAGGCAAGGACATTACATAATGATTAGAGGATCAATCAGCCAAAAAGACTTAACAATCATTAACATCTATGCACCCAATGAGGGACCATCTAAATACGTCAAGCACTTACTGAAAGAATTTCAAAAATACATCAATAGTAATACAATAATAGTGGGAGACTTCAATACCCCACTCTCACACTTAGACAGATCAACAAAGCAGAGAACCAACAAAGATACAAGAGAATTATTAAGAACCTCCCCAACAACAAAAGTCCTGGACCAGATGGCTTCACAAACGGTTCTACAAAACTTTCAGGAAACAGTTAGTACCCATATTCTTAAGCTATTCCATAAGATTGAAGAAACAGGAATACTCCCTTCCACCTTCTATGAAGCCAATATCACCCTGATACCAAAAGCTGATAGGGACAGAACAAAAAAGGAAAACCACAGACCAATATCTCTGATGAACATAGATGCCAAAATATTAAACAAGATCTTGGCCAACCAGATACAGCAACATATCAAAAAGATTGTTCATCACGACCAAGTTGGATTCATCCCAGGAATGCAAGGCTGGTTCAACATCCGTAAGACAATCAATGTCATTCACCACATCAATAAAAGCAAAGCCAAAAACAACATGATTATCTCAATAGATACAGAGAAAGCCTTTGACAAAATCCAACACCCATTCATGCTCAAAACTCTACAAAAAATGGGAATAGATAGGAAATTCCTCAAGATAGTGGAGTCTATATATAGCAAATCTACAGCCAAAATCATACTCAATGTACAGAAGCTGAAAGCATTCCCCCTCATATCAGGGACTAGACAGGGCTGTCCACTGTCACCGTTACTCTTCAACATAGTATTGGAAGTTCTTGCCATGGCAATCAGGCAAGAGAAAGAAATCAAAGGAATACAGATTGGAAGGGAAGAAGTCAAGCTCTCACTATTTGCAGATGATATGATAGTATACATAGAAAAACCTAAAGAATCCAGCAGAAAACTACTGGAAGTTATTAGGCAATATAGCAAGGTGCCAGGCTACAAAATCAATGTACAAAAATCAGTGGCATTTCTTTATGCAAACACTAAATCTGAAGAAGAAGACATCCAGAAATCACTCCCCTTTACTGTTTCAGCAAAATCAATCAAATATCTAGGAATAAAGTTGGCCAAAGAAGTGAAAGACTTATATACTGAAAACTATGAGTCGCTACTCAAGGAAATAGAAACTGATACCAAGAAATGGAAAGCTATCCCATGCTCATGGATTGGAAGAATAAATATCATCAAAATGAATATTCTCCCCAGAGCCATATACAAATTTAATGCAATACCCATCAAAGTTCCACCAAGCTTCTTTAAGAGAATAGAACAAACACTACAATCATTTGTCTGGAACATGAAAACACCTAGAATTGCCAAAACCATCTTAAGGAAAAGAAACAGAAATGGAGGCATCACACTCCCAGACCTTAAATTATATTATAAAGCCATCATCACCAAAACAGCATGGTACTGGAACAAAAATAGGTACACAGACCAGTGGAACAGAATTGAAAGCCCAGAAATGAATCCACACACCTACGGACATCTAATCTTTGATAAGGGGGCCCAAAGGATTAAATGGAAGAAGGAGGCTCGCTTCAATAAATGGTGCTGGGAAAACTGGGTTGTAATATGCAGAAGAATGAAATTGAACCACTTTATCTCTCCAGAAACAAAAATCAACTCCAAATGGATCAAAGACCTAGATGTCAGACCAGAAACAATCAAATACTTAGAGGAAAACATTGGTAAAACACTTTCCCACCTACACCTCAAGGACATCTTTGATGAATCAAACACAATTGCAAGGAAGACTAAAGCAGAAACAAACCAATGGGACTACATCAAATTGAAAAGCTTCTGCGCATCCAAAGAAACTATTAAACAAAGAGAACCCTCACAGAACGGGAGAAGATCTTCACATGCCATACATCAGACAAGAAACTAATCACCAAAATATATAAAGAGCTCAGCAAACTTAGCACCCAAAAAGCAAATGACCCCATCCAAAAATGGGCAGAGGATATGAACAAAACATTCACTACAGAGGAGATCCAAAAGGCTAACAAACATATGAAAAACTGCTCTAGGTCACTGATTGTCAGAGAAATGCAAATTAAGACAACACTAAGATACCACCTCACTCCTGTAAGAATGGCATACATCAAAAAGGACAGCAGCAACAAATGCTGGAGAGGTTGTGGGGACAGAGGAACCCTTTTACATTGCTGGTGGGAATGTAAATTGGTACAGCCTCTGTGGAGAGCAGTCTGGAAAACTCTCAGAAGGCTAGACATGGACCTTCCATATGATCCAGTAATTCCTCTCCTGGGGTTATACCCCAAGGACTCCATAACACCCAACCAAAAAGAGGTGTGTACTCCTATGTTCATAGCAGCACAATTCATAATAGCTAAAACCTGGAAGCAACCCAGGTGCCCAACACCAGACGAGTGGCTGAGAAAGCTGTGGTATATATACACAATGGAATACTATACAGCTATCAAGAACAATGAACCCACCTTCTCTGACCCATCTTGGACAGAGCTAGAAGGAATTATGTTAAGTGAGCTAAGTCAGAAAGATAAATATGAGTATGGGATGATCCCACTGATCAACAGAAGTTGAGTAAGAAGATCTGAAAGGGAAACTAAAAGCAGGACCTGACTAAATTGTAAGTAGGGCACCAAAGTAAAAACCCTGTGGTGAGGGGTGGACATGCAGCTTCCTGGGCCAGTGGGGGGGTGGTAGTGGGTGGGAGGGATGGGTCACAGTCTTTTGGTGGTGGGAATGGTGTTTATGTGCACTCCTAGTAAAATGTAGTCATATAAATCACTAGTTAATTAATACGAGAGGGGGAAAATTGATTGTATGTCTCAAAGTTTTTCAAGACACAAACTGAATCTTTTCAATATATAGTCTGTGTAATTGATATGCAGACTCTCTCAAAAGCCTAGACCAAGTAGATCAGAAGCAACCAATAGCACAGATATATACAAGATACTAAGTACTGTACAGCAAACCCTAACAAAGGGACTTTTCAAAGTTAACCCAATTACCAAATATTGTGATGATAACATTAACTATCGATTGTCTTTTTGAACCCTAAGACAGCAGGAACCTCACATCTCCACTATAAAGCCTCTACTTCCCCCAGTTCTGGAACCATCGGATAGGGCCCAATTTTCCGTATGCCTCTCCCAATCCATATCAAATAATATTGCATCTGCCAATCACAACCTAACCAACACAACGATTGCCACCTCAACATGCTTCACTTCAGACTGTGTCCAGAGACTACACGTGTGGAATGACAACCCTTCAGCTTCATTACTCGGGTGAGACCTTTCCTTTCATAGTATACTCTAATTCCATCTCAGGTGGTTCATTTTCTAACAAAGTCCCAAAACCTATATATACACCAGTTTCTGTGAGAGAGAGCATATGTTCACACGTATCCATAAACTACTGCAAAATATACACCTGAAAGCAGAAGTACACTAGAGTTTGCAGTGAGTATCCCCCTAACACTTCCTCTCCACTATTCCAAGCTTTGGGTCCATGATTGCTCAACAACTTGTTTGGCTTCGTATGTTAACTCTCTTTTCAGTCACCAGGTTCCAGATGTCATCAGGATGCGGGCCAGGCTTCCCTGGACTGAAGACCCCAACAATGTGTCCTGGAGTTCCACTTCCCCAGAGACCCACCCTACTAGGGAAAGAGAGAGGCAGACTGGGAGTATGGACCGACCAGTCAACGCCCATGTTCAGCAGGGAAGCAATTACAGAAGCCAGACCTTCTACCTTCTGCAACCCACAATGACCCTGGGTCCATGCTCCCAGAGGGATAGAGAATGGGAAAGCTATCAGGGGAGGGGGTGGGATATGGAGAATGGGTGGTGGGAATTGTGTGGAATTGTACCCCTCCTACCCTATGGTTTTGTTAATTAATACTTTCTTAAAAAAAAAAAAGTAGTGAGAGCCCAGAAGTGAGCCCCCACACCTATGGACATCTAATCTTTGACAAAGGTTCCCAGACTATTAAATGGGGAAAGCAGAGTCTCTTCAACAAATGGTGTTGGAAACAATGGGTTGAAACATGCAGAAGAATGAAACTGAACCACTGTATTTCACCAAATACAAAAGTAAATTCCAAGTTGATAAAGGATTTGGATGTTAGACCACAAACTATCAGATACTTAGAAGAAAATATTGTCAGAACTCTTTTCCACATAAATTTCAAAGACATCTTCAATGAAACGAATCCAATTACAAAGAAGACTAAGGCAAGTATAAACCTATGGGACTACATTAAATTAAAAAGCTTCTGCACAGCAAAAGAAACCACTGCCCAAACCAAGAGACCCCTCACAGAATGGGAAAAGATCTTTACATGGCATACATCAGACAAGAGTTTAATAACCAACATATATAAAGAGTTTGCCAAACTCAACAACAAGAAAACAAATAACCCATCCAAAAATGGGGGGAGAACATGGACAGAATATTCACCACAGAAGAGATCCAAAAGGGCAAGAAACACATAAAAAAATGTTCCAAGTCTCTGATTGTGAGAGAAATGCAAATAAAGACAACAGTGAGATACCACTTCACTCCTGTGAGAATGTCATACATCAGAAAAGGTAACAGCAGCAAATGCTGGAAAGGGTGTGGGGTCAAAGGAACCCTCCTGCACTGCTGGTGGGAATGTAAATTGGTCCAACCTCTGTGGAGAACAGTCTGGAGAACTCTCAGAAGGCTAGAAATGGACCTACCCTATGATCCTGCAATTCCTCTCCTGGGGATATATCCTAAGGAACCCAACATATCCATCCAAAAAGATCTTTGTACACATATGTTCTTGGCAGCACAATTTGTAATAGCCAAAACCTGGAAGCAACCCAGGTGTCCAACAACAGATGAGTAGCTGAGCAAGTTGTGGTATATATACACAATGGAATACTACTCAGCTGTAAAAAATGGTGACTTCACCGTTTTCAGCCAATCTTGGATGGACCTTGAAAAAAAGCATGTTGAATGAAATAAGTCAGAAACAGAAAGATGAATATGGGATGATCTTACTTTCAGTCAGAAGTTGAAAAACAAGATCAGAAAAGAAAACAGAATTCCTGACATGGAATTGGCATATTACACCAAAGTAAAAGACTCTGGGGTGGGTGGGTGGGGAGAATACAAGTCCAGGAAGGATTCAGAGGACCTAGTGGGGGTTGTATTGTTATATGGGAAACTGGGGAATGATATGCAGATACAAACTATTGTACTTACTGTTGAATGTAAAACATTAATTCCCCAATTAAAGAAAAATAAAGCAATTAAAAATAAATAAATAAAATTAAAAAATAAAGGAATCTTGAGTGCAATGGTCTTACTCTCTCTGTATCTCTGTCTTTATCAAGCAAATAAATATATACAATAATATGCTAACTTATTTGATTTCCAGTCATACACTTTCTGTATGGAAAAAAATTATAAACTGACAGAAAAGAAGAAATTGACTTGTAAAGATGGTATAGTCCGATTTGCATCAGATTTTTTTCTTCAGGAATCATGGAAGTCAAGAGAAAGTGAAGTGGCATATTCAAGGTTTTAAAATACAGCAACCCACTTCTGGTCACCTCCACTGAGAATGTTATCACAAGACCTCTTGTGGTCCTTCTCAGGACCTTGCCCTCACCATAAAGCAGCAATGGTAGGGACCCTCCCAATCTCCAAAAGGAGGCTGGGATAGCCTGCCCTGCCACTCAAGGAAGATTGGTCCTGAAATGAGTGCAGCCTGCAATGTTTCCAGCTGTGATCATGAGTTATGGGCTCAGACCAACAGGGACTCAGAGGTTACGTAGGCTCTTGTGCAATATATATACACACACTGGGTCAGGAGGATAAAGGTAAATAGTTAGTTCTATCCACAGAATTTGTTTAAGAATGGGAACTACTCTCTGCCCTAATCCAACTTTCTAGCCCTTTTCTCTACCATTTTCTCAGACAATAGTTTCATCCAACTTTATTCTAGGTATCAAACTCAAGCAAAAACTATCATAGTTGTAGCCCCCTAGAAACATGCCTAAAATGGACTTCCTAGCTTTCTTCTACTCTAAAATTCCTAATCTCATCTGTTCTGTTCCTACTTTTTGGCTCCTGTTCATTAACCATTTTGTCTCACTTTATGTCATGCCACCTTACAGACACCAAGTTGCAGATGCTACCTTGATTCCATCCTGACTTCTCTGGGCAAACGAACTCACCAATGAGTCCTAGAACCTCGCCTCTCTGGAGCTCTACCCCACTAGGGAAAGATAGAAATAGGCTGGGGGTATGGATCAACCTGTCAATGCCCATGTTCAGTGGAGAAGCAATTACAGAAGCTAGAGCTCCTACCTTCTGCACTCCCAAAAACTATCTTGATCCATACTCTCAGAGAGGGAGAAGTAATAGGAGAAAGAAGATAAGAGAGCTCTGAACTTCAGCTGCATTAGGACGGGGAGAGAGAGGAGGAAAAAGGGAGTAACATTTAGATTACAGAGCTTCAGTGGTATGTATGGTATGGAGCCATACATACCTTGTAATCTTATGATCTTATAAACCATTATTAAATAACTAATAGTTTTTAAAACTGGGCACAATGATAAAACTTTACTTGCTGGAGTTGTTGGGAAAATCAAATAATCTAACAGCAATAAGCAACTTAAGACAAATAAGCACCACCTCCCTCCCCTCCAAAAAAACCTGTTAAACAGTGAATAATTAAAAGGTCTACTCCCAACAAAGTGAGGAAGAAGAACTCAGAAATAAAGAACTGGTGGTCTACTCCAACCTTCTGAACCCCACAGAGATCTTTGGTCCATACTCCCAGAGGGATAAAGAATAGGGAAGCTTCAAATGGAAGGGATGGGATATAGAACTATGGTGGTGGGAATTATATGAATTGTACCCCCTCTTATCCCATAATCTTGTTGACAATTAGTAATAAAAAAAATAAGTTGAAAAATAAGAAAACAAAGCAGAACTTGCACTGGGTTTGGTGTATTGCACCAAAGTAAAAAATTCTGGAGTGGGGTAGGGTGGGGGGTTTCAGGTACTGGAAATGATGTCAGAGGAGGGCCTAGAGGGGGCTTAATTGTTATGTGGAAAACTGAGAAATGTTACACATGCACAAAGTAATGTATTTTACTGTTGACTGTAATCTATTAACCCCCCCATAAAGAAAAAAATGGTGGTCTTATTAGACTGAAAGTAAATAAACACTGAAATCAGGTAAGTAGATAAATCCCAAAAACCTGAATGTCAAATAAAAAAATGTGAAGGTTATTCTTAAAATAGAACATAAGGGGCCAGGCTGTGGCACACCTGGTTAAATGCATACACTACAATGTACAAGGACCCGGGTTCAATCCCCTAGTTCTCATCTGCAGGGGGAAAGTTTCACAAGTGGTGAATCTGGGATGTAGGGGGTCTCTGTCCTTCTCCCTTTCTATCTTCCCCTTCCCTCTCAATTTCTCTCTGTTTCCAATAATAAATAATTCAAAATAAATAAAAGCATAAAAAGTATTAACAACATAAATGCTATAGCTCTAAATATCAAGATTATATTAAAGAAGAGTGTTCATGCAGGAGATGAGATTACTTCATAAGACATATATTAAGTTTACTAAAAATAATAATGTCTAAAAATAAGTACAGATTTGTCTTGACAGAAAATTAGATAAATACCATTTAAATATTGCTCACAAAAATGTTTAAATAGATCACAAATCAAAAATAACTTCCAGAAACCAAAGAAACAGTAGTAATATATACTTCATAGAACACAAAAAATAAATAATAAGGAAGCACAAAGTAATGTAAAAGACTGTCTATACCTATTAAAAAGTAACTAAGAGCTTAATTCTCTTACATGATAAAAATCCTCAAAGTAAACACACATGCCTAACTCCCATGCTACTAAAAAGAGATGTCTATAAAGCCAATCCCCCCAACAACAACAACAACAAAATTTATTTGAAGAGGTAGAGAAATATATTGCAGGCAATTTAAGCAACAAAAAATAAGAATCATACTATTGTTGTTAGATAATTTCAAAATTTCAAAAAAGACAACTTAAACAGGATAAAACAAATTATGTCACAAAGAATTAAACACATATGGACAAGTACTAAACTTTTATCCACCAGGAACTTTCTCCGAAACAAATTACATTATAGAGACACAGAGAGATAAAATAGTGGTGAAATAATTAAATACACATACATCTTTTACTAGAATGGTGAGCAAAAATTAAAACAAGAAGATTATGAGTAATATAAATTAATTATGCTGATTTACAGATGGGACACCTACAATAAGGAGTTTCAGCTTCCTTCTGACATGAGTCATAAAAATTATTTATTAAGCCACAATGAATACCTCAATAAGCTACAAAAGTAAATGGATAGATCGCATGTCAGATCATAATTCAATAAAGCTAGAAATTAGAGTTTCAGGTTTTTTAAATACCACCTTTTTAGCTATTAACACTCTAACTATTGAGTGAAAACAGAAATAAAAATCAAATATAAAAAATATAATTACATACTATTTCAAGAATAATAAATGTTCTGACATCTGCATCTTAGAATATATGAGAGAGAGCCAGAGCTGTACACATGTTAAAATTTATGGCTTTCTATGCATCATTATTCACCAAGATAAAGCAGAAATATATGGATAAAGCAAGACAGACTAAATATTAGAAAAAGATTGAACCTAAGGTAAGCAAAAATAGCAAATCCTAAAATAAGAATTTAATGAACTGGTAAGTTAACTTGATAAATGATCCAAAGGAGTATTAAATATTTGTTATTCTATGTTTTTAGAGCATATAAGGGGGAGAAAAAGAAATGGGACCATTAAAAAAAATTAAGTACTTTTAAAACCAGCAAAATAGTTCACTTAGGTAGTGTGCTGCTTTACAGTATGCAAGACCTAGATTAGAGCCCAACCTCTACTACATAGAAGGAAATTCTGGTCCTGTGGTTAATTCCATACTCTGTCTCTCTGCTCTGCTTCAATCTAAATGAAAAAAAATAAAATAAATAATTGTAGAAAGTCTAACAGAATAAAAACTAAAGCAAACACAAAATATTAGAAATGAAAAAGGATTTATGCTAAAAGGAACACTATGACACATGCTATTAATTTTAGAAACCTCATTAAACTAGATCATTTTCTCTTTTTTTCTCTTTTTCTTTAATTTTTTTAAATTTATTATTTATAAAAAGGAAACATTAACAAAACCATAGGATAAGAGGGGTACAGCTTCCCACAATTCCCACCACCAGACCTCCGTATACCAACCCCTCCACTGATAGCTTTCCTACTCTGTAACCCTCTGGGAGTATGGACCCAAGATCCTTGTGGGATGCAGAAGGTGGAAGGTCTGGCTTCTGTAAATGCTTCTCCACTGAACATGGGCATTGACAGGTCGATTCATATTCCCAGCCTGCCTCTCTCTTTCCATAGTGGGGAAGGGCTCTGGGGAAGAAGAGCTCCAAGGCACATTGGTGGGGTTGTCTGTCCAGGGAAATCTGGTCACATCCTGCTAGCATCTGGAACCTGGTGGCTGAAAAGAGAGTTTATATAAAACCAAACAAATTGTTGACCAATCATGGACCTAAAGGCTGGAATAGTCAGATGAAGTGTTGAGGGGTCCTCCATTTTGTAGAGAGCTAGTAGGTATATTTTAGTTATATTTCAAAGGGCCTGTAGCTATACTAGTTTTGTTGTTGTTGTTGTTTCTTCATTTTGGGGAGTTTGGGTTTTTTTGTTTGTTTTGTTTTGTTTTGTTTTGTTTGCCTGAGCCTGAAATCTGATATGCAGGTAAATCCTAATTATTGTCTGGGGAGATGCTGTCATGGCTATGAAAAGGACCTGAAAACTGGATCAGGGAAGAGAGTAGCTCCCTAATATGGGAAAGGGGTATAAATATTGTTAACTGTAAACTCCATCGATTGATGTGATCTGGGGCCCATAATTAGCTTAGGAGCCTGTGTGACCTCTGCATCCCTCTAGATCTGAGCTCACATTCTGTGGTCATGAGTAGGAACATTCCATGCTGTCCCAGTATTGACCCATCTTCCTCAGGTGTAGCATAGAGTATGTTGTCCATCCTCCCTTCAGAGGATGGAACATTCTCTACCACACAGATATGATGGGCCTAGACCTCTAACAGATCCCTCTCTACACTATCACTGGTCATCTCCATCAGGAAAAACATCATAAACCCTCTTGTAGGCCTCTACAGGACTTTGCCCTCAATGTAGAACAACAATGGTAGAAATTACCCCACTTTCCAAAGGGAATCTGGGTCAACATACTCTGCCACTTGAGGAAGATTGGTCATGAAATGAGTGCAGCCTAGAATGTTCCTAGCCATGACCATAAAATGTACTCTCAACCTTACAGGGATGCAGAGGTCACACAGGCTCCTGTGCTAAGTATGATTAGACATGGGCCTAGGTCAGATCAATGGGGTTTGCAGTTAATGGTATTTATATACTTTTCCAATATTTGGGACCTTCCCTCTGCCCTGATCCAGCTTTCTAGTACTATCCTCAACTCTGACACCATCTTCCCAGACAATACTCCTAGCCTACCTGCTGTTGGGTTCAGGAAAAACTTATTAAAGTCATGGGCCCCTTGGAATATACCTAAAATGAACTTTCTAGCTTCTTCCAACATGAAGAGCCCACATTTCATCTGCCACACTTTTACCTTTAGGTTCCTGATTATTAAACAATTTTTTCTGCTTTATATCTTAATGTTTTTAGCCACCAAGTTGCAGATGCTACCATGATGTCAACCTGATTTCCCCTAGGCAGACAACCCCACCAACATGTCCTAGAACACTACCTCCCCAGAGCCCTACCCAACTAGAGAAAGACAGAAACAGGCTGGGGTATGGATTGAACTATGAACGCACATGGCCAGCAGAAACGCAATTACAAAATCCAGACCTTCCATCTTCTGCACCCCATAAAGATCTTTGTTCCATACTCCCAGAGGAATAAAGAATACGGACGCTTCCAATGGAGGGGATGGGATATGGAACTCTGGTAGTGGGAATTATAAGTATTGTACCCCTCTTACCCCACAACCTTGTCAATCATTACTAAATCTCTAGTAAAAGAGAGAGAGAAAGAGAGAGAGAGAGAGAAGGGCAGGGGTAGACAGCATAACAGTTATGCAAAGAGACTCTCATGCCTGAGGCCCCAAAGTCCCAGGTTCAATCCCCTGCAGTACCGTAAGCCAGAGCTAAACATTGCTCTGGTAAAAAAAAAAAAAAAAAAAAAAAAGAAAGAAAGAAAGAAAGGAGGGAGGGAAGGAGGGAGGAAAGGAAGGAAGGAAGGAAGGAAAGAAGGAATAAAGAAGGAAGGAAGGAAGGAAGGAAGGAAGGAAGGAAGGAAGGAAAGAAAGAGAGAGAGAAAGGAAGGAAGGAAGAAAAGAAGGCTCAGTAGTGGCGCACCTGGTTGAGTGCACATGTTACAGTGCCCAAGGACCCAAGTTCAAGCCCCTTTGGTCCCCACCTGCTGGGGGAAAGCTTCACAAGTGGTGGAGCAGTGCTACAGGTGTCTCTCTTTCTCTCTCCCTCTCTGTCTCCCCCTTCGTTCTTGATTTCTGGCTGTTTCTATCCAAAAAATAAAGATAATAAATTTTTTTAATTAGAAAGGAAGAAAAGAAAAGAAAAGAAGAGAAAAGAAAAGAAAAGAAAAGAAAAGAAAAGAAAAGAAAAGAAAAGAAAAGAAAAGAAGAGAAAACAGGGGTCGGGCAGTAGCACAGCAGGTTAAGCACACATGGCCCAAAGACCAAGGACCAGTGTAAGGACCCCTGTTTGAGCCCTCACCTCCCCACCTGCGGAGGGGTCACTTTAGGAGCAGAGAAGCAGTTCTGCAGGTGTCTGTCTCTTCCCCCCTCCTCTGTCTTCCCCTCCCCTCTCCATTTCTCTCTGTCCTATACAACAACAATAATAATAACCACAACAATGGTAAAACAACAAGGGCAACAAAAGGGGAAAAGAAAATAGCCCCCAGGCCTCACACTCTCAGATCTCAAATTGTATTATAGGGTCTTTGTAATCAAAACTGTTTGGTATTGGAACATGAATAGATATACTGACCAGTGGAATAGAATTGAGAGCCCAGAAGTAAGCCCCCACACCTATGGACATCTAATCTTTGACAAAGGGGCCCAGACTATTAAATGGGGAAAGCAGAGTCTCTTCAACAAGTGGTGTTGAAAAAAAAATGGGTTGAAACATGCAGAAGAATGAAACTGAACCACTGTATTTCACCAAATACAAAAGTAAATTCCAAGTTGATCAAGGATTTGGATGTTAGACCACAAACTATCAGATACATAGAGGAAAATATTGGCAGAACTCTTTTCCACATAAATTTTAAAGACATCATCAATGAAACTAATCCAATTACAAAGAAGACTAAGGCAAGTATAAACCTATGGGACTACATTAAATTAAAAAGCTTCTGCACAGCAAAAGAAACCACTGCCCAAACCAAGAGACCCCTCACAGAATGGGAAAAGATCTTTACATGGCATACATCAGACAAGAGTTTAATAACCAACATATATAAAGAGTTTGCCAAACTCAACAACAAGAAAACAAATAACCCCACCCAAAAATGGGGAGAGGACATGGACAGAATATTCACCACAGAAGAGATCCAAAAGGGCAAGAAAAACATGAAAAAAATGTTCTAAGTCTTTGTCACAGAAATGCAAATCTAAAGACAACAGTGAGATACCACTTCACTCCTGTGAGAATATCATACATCAGAAAAGGTACCAGCAGCAAATGCTGGAGAGGGTGTGGGGTCAAAGGAACCCTCCTGCACTGCTGGTGGGAATGTAAATTGGTCCAACCTCTGTGGAGAACAGTCTGGAGAACTCTCAGAAGATTAGAAATGGACCCTACCCTATGACCCTGCAATTCCTCTCCTGGGGATATATCTTAAGGAACCCAACACATCCATCCAAAAAGATCCTTGTACACATATGTTCTTAGCATCACAATTTGTAATAGCTAAAACACGGAAGAAACCCAGGTGTCCAACAATAGATGAGTGGCTGAGCAAGTTGTGGTGTGTATACACAATGGAATACTACTCAGCTATTAAAAACGGTAATTTCACCATTTTCAGCCCATCTTGGATGGACCTTGAAAAATTCATGTTATGTGAAATAAGTCAGAATCAGAAGGATGAATATGGGATGATCTCACTCTCAGGCAGAAGTTGAAAAACAAGATCAGAAGAGAAAACACAAGTAGAACCTGAACTGGAATTGGCATATTGCACCAAGTAAAAGACTCTGGGGTGGGGGTGGAGGAGACCCAGGTCCAAAAAAGGATGACAGAGGACCTAGTGGGGGTTGTATTGTTATATGGAAAACTGGGAAATGTTATGCATGTACAAACTATTGTATTTACTGTTGAATGTAAAACATTAATTCCCCAATAAATTAATTTTTATAAAAAAAGAAAAGAAAATAGCCTCCAGGAGCAGTGGATTTGTGCAGCAGACACTGAGCACATGCAATAACCCTGGAGGCAAAAAAAGAAAAGAGAAGGAAAGGAAAGGAAAGGAAAGGAAAGGAAAGGAAAGGAAAGGAAAGGAAAGGAAAGGAAAGGAAAGGAAAGGAAAGGAAAGGAAAGGAAAGGAAAGGGAAGGAAAGGAAAACCGTGCCTACTTATTTATTAGGAGAGGGGAAATGAAAGCGGTGGGAAACAGAAGGAAAGAAAGAGAGAGAGAGAGAGGGAGGAAACACTGCTCAGCTCTGGGGAAAGGTGGTGACTGGGGATATACCTACAGCCTTTAGGGCGTTAGGCATGAAAACTGGTGCTTTAACAGGCTGACCGTGGTCTAAAGTTTAATTTTTTATGAGGGAGGGTGGGTAAGTGATTTACAGCAGCTACAGTTGTTGGTACATATATAAAATTTCTCAGTTTTCTGCAAAATACTCTGCCCCCCCCAGCCTAGGTTCTCCTCCACTATCAGGCACCTGGACCAGAAAGTCACCCCATTCCCAACCCCCCCCCACCACCACCATCACACACACACACACACACACACACACACACACACACACACACACACACACACACGCAGTTCTTTACTTTGGTGCAATACACCAAACTCAGTCCAAGTACTACTTTGTGTTTCTCCTTTCTGTTCTTATTTCTCAACTTCTAGCCATGAGTGAGATTTTCCAGTTTTGTTTGTTTGTTTGTTTGTTTTGCCTCCAGGATATTGCTGGGGCTCAATCTGCACTATGAATCTACTGCTGCTTGTGGCAGACATTTTTTCCTTTTTTTTTTTAATTGGACAGGATTGATAGAAATTGAGAAGGGAGGGGAAGACAGAGAGGGGGAGAAAAAGATAGATACCTGCAGACCTGCTGCACTGCTTGTGAAGTGACTCCCTTGCATGTGGGGAGCCTGGGACTCCAACTGGGATCAATGTGCAGTTCCTTGCACTTCACACTATGTGTGCTTAACCTGATGTGCCACCAGCCAGCTGCCCACCCCCCTTCTTTTCTTTATTGGGCAGATTAATGGTTTCCAGTTGACAGTAAAGTACAGTAGATGTGTAACATTTCTCAGGTTTCCACATAACACTCTAACCTGCCACCACCACGTAGGTCTTCCTCTGCCATCAAATTCTGGGACCTGTACCCTCCCACCCACCCTCGTCCTTTACATTGGTGTGATATACCAAATCCAGTCCAAGTTCTACTTTGTGTTTTCCCTTCTGTTCTTGTTTTTCTTTTCTTTTCTTTCTTTCTTTTTTTTATAATTTTTAAAAGTTTTTTGTTATCATCCTATTTATTTAGTGGATAAAAATAGCTAGAAATGGAGAGGGGAGTGATAGAGAGGGAGAGAGAAACCTGAAGCACTGCTTCACCACTTGCAAAGCCTTCCCCCTGCAGGTGGGGACCAGGGCTGGAACCCAGGTCTTTGCACATAGTAACATGTGCACTCAATCAGGTGTTCTTATTTTTCTACTTCTTTCTATTACTGGGATCATCCCATATACATCCTTCTTTTTCTGGTTTATCCCACTTAACATGGTTCCTTTTTTAACATTTCTATTATATTTATTTATTTATTGAATAGAGACGGCCAGAAATTGAGGAGGGCAGGGGTGATAGAGAGGGAGAGATACAGAGAGACACCTACAACACTGCTTCACCACTCTCAAAGCCTTCCCCCTGCAGGTGGGGACTGAGAGCTCCAACCCAGATCCAGGCACATTGTAACATGCATACAACCAGATGTACCACCACCCGGCCCCAATATGATTCCTTCAAGCTCCATCCAAGATGAAGTGAAGAAAATGAATTCACTATTTTTAATAGCTGAGTAGTATTCCATTGTGTGTGCATACCACAACTTTCTCAGTCACTCACCTGTTATTGAGCAGCTAGGTTGCTTCCAGGTTCTAGTTACTACAAATTATACTTCGATGAACAATAGGTATACACAGATCTTTTTGGATAGGTGTGTTTGTTCCTTAGGATATAACCCCAGGAAAAGAAATGCCGGGTCAGAGGGTAGGTCTAGGTCAAGCCTTTTGAAAGTTCTCCAGACTGCTGTCCAAAGGGATTGGACCAATTTATATTCCCACCAGCACTGCAGAATTATTCCTTTACCCGATGAAACTTCTCTAGCATTGTTATTACCATGCTTTCACGTGTATGACATTCTCAGAGGAGTGAAATGGTATCTCACCTTTATGTGCATTTCTCTGACAATCAGTGACAGGGAGCATCTTTTAATATGTTTGTTGGCCTTTTGGATCTCTTTCTATGGTGAATATTCTGTTCATATCCTCTCCCAATTTTTGGATGGGGTCATTTGGTTTTGTTTGTTTGTTTTTGCTGAGTTGGTGAACTCTTTATATATTTTGGGTATTAGCTTCTTGTCTGATGTATGGCATGTAAAGATCTTCTCCCATTCAGTAAGTGGTCTCTTTGGGTGGTGGTGGTTTTTTTTTTGGTTTTGTTTTGGGTTTTTTTTGTTTGTTTTTTCTGTGCAGAAGCTTCTCTTTTCCTTTCTTTCTCTTTCTTTCTTTCTTTCTTTCTTTTTTATAAAATGGAAACACTGACAAGTCCATAGGATAAGAGGGGTACAATTCCACACAATTCCCACCACCAGAACTCCATATCCCATCCCCTCCCTTGATAGCTTTCCTATTCTTTAACCCTCTGGGACTATGGACCCAGGGCCATTATGCGGTGCAGAAGGTAGGAGGTCTGGCTTCTGTAATTGCTTCCCCACTGAAGATGGGCATTGACAGGTTGATCCATACTCCCAGCCTGTCTCTCTCTTTCCCTAGTGGATCAGGGCTCTGCAGGGCTCCAGTACATTTTGGTGGGGTCATCTGCCTTGGGAGGTACAGTTAGCATTATGGTAGCATCTGGAACCTGGTGGCTGAAAAAGAGTTAAGATATAAAGGAGGAAAATTTGTTGAGTAATCATGAGCCTAAAGGTTGGAATATTGCAAATGAGGCTTTTCAGTTTGATGTCCCATTGGTTTATTTTTGGTTTTGTCTTCCTTGCCATTGGGCTTGAGTCATTGAAAATTCATATAAAACTTAGATGGAAAAAGCTCTGTCAATATTTTCCTCTAAGTACTTCATAGTATCAGACCTAAAATCCAAGTCCTTGATCCATTCAGAGTTTACTTTTGTGTGTGGTGAAATATAGTGGTTCATCCTTCTGCATATTTCAGCTCAAATTTTTTCAACTCCATTTATTGAGGAGATTCTCCTTTCTCCATTTAATAATTTGGGCTCCTTTGTCAAATATTAGATGTCCATAGGTATGGGGGCTTAAGTGTAATTTTTAAGTAGAACAAAACTCATGTGGATTTTTAATGTGAGATACAGGAAAGAAAAACAAAACTTCTAAATAAAGAACAAATAAATAAAGGCATCTATGGATTTGACATGATTGAATTAGAACTTCAATATTAAAGCCATCTTTAAAATATTAAAAGGCAAATTAGAAATGATTTAATTTCTAATTTGAAATGTAATCAAACTGGAAAATTAGAAATGAGTTCAACATACAAGGTAGAAGATATGCAATTAACATAAATAACAAACTGGTGGGGCAGTTGAGCACTTACAGAACTAAATGCAAGGACCTGTTCAAGGATCCAGGTATGAGCCCCTGGCTCCCCATTTGCAGCAGGGAAGTTTTATAAGTGGTGAAGCAGGTCTGCAGGTGTTTATCTTTCTCTCTCCCTCTCTGTCTCCCCCACCTCTCTCAATTTATCTCTGTCTCATCCAATAAAAAATGGAAAAAATGCCCACCAGAAGCAGTGGATTCATAGTGCTGGCAACAAGCCCCAGAGATAAATCTGGAGGCAAAAATAAATAAATAAATAAATAAATAAATAAGAAACTGATTATCGCTCAACCTCTAGTATTTAACAAGAAAATTCAAATGAAACTAAAATGTATTTGCTTCTACTGGGTTGAAGATAATTTTCAGTTGTAGCAGAGGTATAGAGAAAACAATGCTCTCTACAGATGATAAATATGTCAACTGTTAAAAAATATTTAAGTCCTGGGAGTCGGCCAGTAGTGCAGCAGGTTAAGCTCACATGGTGCTAAGTGCAAGGACAGCAAGGACCAGTGTAAGGATCCCGGTTCAAGCCCCAGCTCCCTACCTGCAGGGGAGTTGCTTCACAGGCGGTGAAACAGGTCTGAAGGTATCTTTCTCTCCCCCTCTGCCTTCCCCTCCTCTCTCCATTTCTCTCTGTCCTATCCAACAACGAATGACATCAATAACAACTACAATAATAACTACAACAACAATAAAAAAAACAACAAGGACAACGAAAAGGAAAATAAATAAAATATTTTAAAAATTTAAAAATATATATTTAAGTCCTTTCTGCAAAGCAGGTTGATCATTTATAACAGAAGTTTGATTATATACATATTTGTTTGTTAATGTTCCTATTTGTAGAGATTATCCCAGTGTAATAGGCATACAAAGCAGTTTATTAGGAAGGAGTTCCTTTCGCTGCTATTTATTTTTTATTTTAAATATTTATTTTATTTATTTATTCCCTTTTGTTGCCCTTGTTGTTTTATTGTTGTAGTTATTATTGTCGTTGTTGGATAGGACAGAGAGAAATGGAGAGAGGAGGGGAAGACAGAGAGGAGGAGAGAAAGATAGACACCTGCAGACCTGCTTCACCACCTGTGAAGCGACTCCCCTGCAGGTGGGGAGCCGGGGATCGAACCGGGATCCTTATGCCAGTCCTTGTGCTTTGCGCCACCTGCGCTTAACCCACTGCGCTACAGCCCGACTCCCTTCACTGCTGTTTATTATATAAGACTCTCGTGAGAGCTTGTTTGGAGGTTCTAGCAAGGGAACGCAGCTACTCATATACTCTCGACCGAAGACCAGTCTGTCTCTATTCGGGGAAGGCTGTCCTCTTTGACCAAGCACGCACGCAGCTTTGGGAGGGACACTGGAGCAGTGAGGGAGGAAGGGTTCATCCGCCTAGCCAGCCAGATCAGCCAAATCAGCCCTGGCGATCAATGGGATGACAGATGTCACAGCCAGATAGACCTCACATCCTATATAAGACTCTCTTTACAGTGTAAATGGCCAATGATAAGGAAAAATAATCTGTAATACATTAAAATGATGAAGTGTTTACAAGCATGGTTATGTATAACACCAAACATCAGGGGCTAGGTGGTGACACACCCCATAGAACATATATGTCACCAGGTCTTAACCAAACAGTAAAGAGGTGATATGACTGCCTCTCCTTTTCTCTCTCTCCCTCTGTCACTTTCTCTGTCTCACTCTATGTCAGAAAGGAGGAGGAAGAGAAGGAAGAGGAGGAAAAGAAAGAAAACACCTGGCCATGGGGAACTATGGAGTCATCATGTAGGAACTGACCCCAGCAATAACCCTAGCAGCAAAAACAAAACATTAAATGTCATAAGAAAAGTTTCATAACATTTTAAGTAGTAAAGTCATATTTAGGTACCCATCAACAAATGACTAGATAAAAAGTTATGGGACATATACTCAATTGAATACTGCTTAGCAAATTTAAAAAGATGATATTGTACCCTTTGAGACAAAATGGATGGAGCTAGAGCTGATTATGCTTAGTGAATTGAGTGAGGAAGTGAAGGACAACTACCAGATGATTTCATTCATATGTAGAATATAGAGAATTGAAACACAAACTTGAAAAAAAATAGTCTACCATATCTAAGATCTTGGAAGAACTATGGTAGCTATCATTGGAAGGGTGGTGGCACAGAGCTTTGGTGGTAGGAGTGGTATAGAACTATGCCCCTATTATCTTAAAATCTTGTAAATCACTACCAAATCACTAATAAAAAATAAAATAATAAAAGTCATTTTTTAAATCCAGCAAAAATAGTTCACATGGATAATTTGCTATTTTGTCATGTGCACGGTATAGGTTTGAGCACAATACCACCACATTGATGGAAGCCTCAGTGCTGTGGTCTCCCTCTCTCTCTCTCTCTCTATGCTACTGTCAAAACACACACACACACACACACACACACAGAGTTATATTTAAAGAAAACATCTTGGTAGCAACTGTACATCAGAATCAGCTCAAAGCATGTATCCATGCAGATCCTCAGGCCTTGTGAGGCCTCTTGCAATAATCAACCCAAGGGTAAGATCCCAGGAATCTGTTCTGAATAAGTTCAATATGTAAAGAAGAAAGTTGGGAGCCGGGCAGTAGCGCAGCAGGTTAAGCGCACAAAGAGCAAAGCGCAAGGACTAGCTTAAGGATCCCGGTTTAAGCCCCCGGCTCCCACCTGCAGGGGAGTCGCTTCACAAGCGGTGAAGCAGGTCTGCAGGTTTTTGTCTTTCTCTCCCCCTCTCTGTCTTTCCCTCCTCTCTCCATTTCTCTCTGTCCTAACAATGATGACATCAATAACAATAATAACTACAACAACAATAAAAAACAATAAGGGCAACAAAGGTTAAATACATTTTTTTAAAAAAGAAGAAAGTCTATACGGCATGCTTACTCCTGGGCAGAAACAATACAGTTATCTTTTGTTGGTTCTTTGCAGGCATGTTTTATATTCTTTTTTATGAAAACATGAATTATACTGTTCAGTTTGTATACCACAAGCCATTTCTTGTAAATTAACATTTGTGTGTGTGTGTGTGTGTGTGTGTGTGTATGTGTGTGTGTGTGTGTATGTGTGTTAAATCAGATAAATCAACCAAAAGCTATGGATCTGAATAGTTCATAGAGAAAAACAACTAAGGCAGAGAACATGAACTGCTGGCCCTCTGGGTACATCTGAATCCAAAACATCTTTCATCCAGATGGTGTTTTAATATTTTAAAACAATTGTTGGCATTTAAAAGTTAGGATATTTCCCATAATAAATACTGAATTTCATCCTCCCTTGAGGAAAAATGAGACTTGGCCACCGAGGTCCAGAGGGCAGCATTACTGGTAGGAAAGTAGCTTCCCCTGTGAGTTCTCTGCAGTCCCTACTACCCCACCCCTTGCTATCTACTTGCTCCTGGGTTGATTCTTAGAAGAGGCTTCACAGGGTCCTGAGGGTCTGCACAAATGCATGCTCTGAGCTGATTGTGGGGTATCTATAATTACTGTCAGGTTGCTTTTTTTTAAATATTACTTAAATACTCAAGCTATCATGAAACTTTTCTTATGACATTTAGTATTATGTTTTTGTCACTAAGGTTATTGCTGGGCTCAGTGCCTACATGATGACTTCACAACTCCCTGTGGCCAGGTGTTTTCTTTTTTTACAGATGGTGAGACAGAGACAGAAACACACAAAGCAAAGAGAGACCACTACATCACTGCTCCACTGCTTCATAAAGCTTCTTCCCAGGCATGAATGCTATTTCTACAATATTCACTATGCCTTATCTTATTATAGTAGAAGTTCATCTGGATCTTTGATTTGACCAAGGAATCAGTGACAGACTATTTAAAAAAAAAAAAAACAGGATGTTAGAGAAAACACTTCAGGGCAGAGGGCCTTCTGAGGGTTCTGAAATCGCTCACAGAGTTCACCCCCAATTTGCCCATGTTGAGATCTGCTCCAGGCAAGCCAAGGGGCACAGGAAATAAAGTCACTTTCCAGGCCTAATCACTCTGCTGAGTTCAGCTGACAATCCTTTCCAAAGAAGCGTGTTATTGTGGTAGTCAGCAGAGCAACATGGACAAGATCCTGGGCCCCCTCTGACAGGAGGGGGTAAGTGCTTGGCAGATAGCATGTGGCCAAATGAAGTCCAATGAAGAAGCACTGGGTGTAGGTCTGACACAGCATCTGGGCTCCCTGATAGCAACCAGAGCCAGGAGGCCTTCAGCACTGTGGCACCAGATCCAGCAGAGGGTCTACTTTGCTCAGTCTGCAACACCATAACCCTTAACCGAAAGAATTGCCACAGCACTACGGAGCCACTTTACCTTCTGACCCCACAATTACTTTCTCCACACTGGTGTCCTCACTTAACAGGCAGGTACCCGACTTGAGAGAGAGCAGGACAATGGTTCTGATCCAAAGGCAGGCTGAGTAGGGTGTCATCATGGGGGGGGGGGGGCAGCTGCCTGGGGGTGAGGCTGGGGTATACATGTGCTCAGGGCTGCAGAGGAGACAAGATCCTACCTGCTCCCCTGCCTGTGTGTATGTGTACATCAACAAATGCTCACAACTAGAACAAGATGGATGAACACTAAAAATAGTTCCTAGGAGTCAGAGCAATATAATCCGGATTTAGAAGAAAATAAATTATTTGAGCTGTCACACCAATGTCAGCAGGTCACTTGCAATCCACCCACCTCTTGCCCTGTTATATTAGTGCCACTGATGAAAGTTATCAGGAGCAAGGCTGAGGCTCCTAGAAAGGAGGAAGAGAATTCTCTCCCTACCAAGACTTGGTTTAAAAGTCACCCTGGGTCTCATGGATGTCCCCAAAGGAGACCTAATCATAGGTGTCTATGACTCAAAAGTCAAGGTCTCAGACTGCCCTGGGATTTAGGACAATTGGCAGATCCCTCTGTCCTAAGCTCTCAACCACCCCACACACAACTCACCCCCTCCCAACACACACACACACACACATACACACACACCTGTTGAAAAGCCTGAAGTCAGATCTTGGAATTCATGCTCTTGTAATCAAAAGATTTCCAGATTAAAATATTTTCAGTCTTCTGCATGGATTAATACTTTAAGCTTTTATTGTGTCATTGTTTAGGAAGCCTGAAAACCAGTGAAGAAAAGAAGGAGAGGCCTTCCAGAACAAGAGCCTGGGTATAAGCTGCCAGTTTTGCACAGCCACTAAGGAGCCATCATGAACCCTGATCTTGCTAATCTGAGTAGAGGATGCAGGAGATAATGGTTCCACAGCATTCTGTGTCTTCATGATCCCTGAAGCTGCCAGAGTGACAGGTCTCAGGCTAGCTTCCCCCACCACACATTCCCCTTGGTAATAGGCCTTTCCTCTTAGAAACCAAGTCCTCACTGAGCTAGGAGGTCTGCATGCAGCTCTGGGTTCTCCTATCCTCCCCTCCTGACTGAGCTCCATCCCTACAAAATTGCTTCCAGCCCCCACCCCAGGCAGCACTTCCTCTCATCAGGACCTATTCTCATACTGTTTGGTCTGTGGGATGCTCTGCACCAAACTCCACCCCCACCCCTGCCTCAGTATGGGCAGCTCCTGCTCACTCTGAGAGCCTCAAATGAGTACTAGTTGAACCTGTCCATAATTAACCATAAGAGCCTGTCACTGAGCCTGACACCAAGTTGGGAGGCTGATCCAGGATGGGTACCAGCAGGTGTCTTGGCTCTGCTGCTAAGGAGCTCTTACCACACAGGCATCTCAACAACAAAGACAGCACCAGTGACACTGAAACCCTACTGGACACAGATTGGACAACACAGGGACAGAAGAGAGCCAATCCTACCACAGGAAGAGAAACTCTTATTTTATTTATTTATTTATTCCCTTTTGTTGCCCTTGTTGTTTTATTGTTGTAGTTATTGATGTTGTTGTTATTGGATAGGACAGAGAGAAATGGAAAGAGGAGGGGAAGACAGAGAGGGGGAGAGAAAGATAGACACCAGCAGACCTGCTTCACCGCTTGTGAAGTGACTCCCCTGCAGGTGGGGAGCCGGGGGCTAGAACCAGGTCCCTTGCGCCGGTCCTTGTGCTTTGCACCACGTGTGCTTAACCCACTGTGTTACAGCCCTACTCCCAAGAGAAACTCTTCTTAAGCAGCCACATAGCTGCCCTCTACTTCCCATCAGGGGCCTGGAGTCTAGCACCAGCCTCCCTGGACCCAGCTCCCAGCCTCCAGGAATAAAGCACAAGCCTCTCCCAGACCCAGCTGCCAGTTTCCTGGGGCCAGGCACTAACCTCCCCCAGGCCCAGCTTCCAGTTTGCAGGGGTCCAGTTCCCAGACTCCAGGGGTCCAGTACCAGCCTCCCCCAGACCCAGTTCCCAGACTCTAGGGGTCTAGCACCAGATTCCCCCAGGCCCAACTCCTCCTATATCAGGCCCTGTCCAGCATGTAGAGGATAGGGCTTAATTAGAGCAAGTCAGGCACCAAAGCCCCACAGCCCATGCCTATGATCCCCTCTCCAACCTCCTTCCAAACAAGAGATGCTAATTCATCACCAAATTAGGGTTTTAAGCATGTAAAGAAGAAGAGGGAAAAAAAGATTAACTCTCAAATGGAGTGTTTTCCACTATAAAACTCCATTCTCTCACTAAATGCCGGATTACTGTTGCTTAACCAGCAAGACTGAAGAGATGGGGGCTAGGAGGGGAGTAATGAATTTCTGCTCAGCAGAGACATTCTTCAGCTGGGGAAGAAGAACTAAGTGAAAGAGGAAGTAATGCTAAAACACAGTCACAACAGGCCCTCTTTCTCTAGAATCATATGATCAACAAAACACAATGAGACAGCAACTGGTTTACTGTCCAGATCAAAGGGGAGCAGCCTGGGAGAAAAGATAGTGTGTCACAGACTCTGAAAATATGGAGGGAAGGGAACCTCAGGGGCACTGCATTGCATCCCCCCCCACACACACACAAGTAGCAAAGGACCACTGTGAAGGGTTGTGCACACACTTCTTCTTGTAATCCTGTAGCCTTCACTATAAGTTCCTCTCTGTTCTGCTGCTAAGGATCTATATGTTAAGGAAAGCTAGTTCCTTCCTCACCCATATAAGTAGCAGTGGAACAATTCAGAATTTGAACCCAGATCTGACACCACAGAGCCCTGGATCCCACACTGAGGTTTACTCTCAGTTACTTCAGCTCTCTGAGTCTCAGTTTGCTTATGGTAAAATGGGCTCTTTGAAGATTAGTCTTTGGGTTGCTCTTGGGGTTCTCAGTTTCTAGGGAGGTTCTGAGTGGGTTGAGAACACCAAGCCCAGTCTCTCTGGGCCAACCAGAGCAGTAGATTGGATTTCTTCAACTATTATGTTGGGGTTCTACATGAGATTTCTCCTGAGAATAAGGTTGCCCTGTTCCTCTGAGTTCCTGTGCCTTTGGTCCTGATGGAGATCAGAGATCCAAGGGGTCATGCTGCCTTCGTATAAAGAGTGTCAGGATGATGGTGGTGGTGATCTTATTTTTAAAATGAGCAAAGTGAAACTCAGCGTACTGTAGGCCAATGTCTGACACTGAGGCTCAGTGTATGCTAGGCCCCTGCTCCTGTCCCAATGCTCTTTTCCCTGTTATTCTATTTTGGAGCCCTAGACATTGTATTTACAACACAGGCTACCACATTTCAGACACATTCATCACGAAGAAAGGGCTGATAGACACCCAGACTTCATTTGGACTTCAACTGGCCTCCCTTTGGGACTGGGGTTGGTCAGCTGCTCCTTGAGAGAGCAGGTAGTTGGCCTGAGATTAATTGGCTTTCCCTACAGGGGATATGAGTCACCCCCTGTCCAGCCCCCTGCCCTCTGATCAGACCCTGAGCACCTGGGTCAGGAGAGGAGCACAGAGGTCCCACTGCCTTAAATCACTCTCCCTGCACCATATACCCCTCACTGAATGCTTGCTCACTCACTACTCTTGGGTGACTTTGGCCATTGCACTCAATTACCAACCCTGCTCCTCACCCTGAAGGTTGAGGGACTGAAGCTTTCTCTATTCATAGAGGCTCCACTGACAACCATGATCCATCAAGGCATCTTTTCCATATAACAAGACTCACCTTTTATGCTCTTGTGAAATGCCAAGAGTTTGAGGAACTGTGTTGAAAATAGGAACACGGGACAAACATGTTCTTATTATATATCACAGCATCATGGATATAAAACACAGTGTCCCACAAAGTACTCTCTCTTATCTTTGCTTTGATCAAGGCAAGTCATCATTTATCTCAAACACAGGTTTGTCCACTATCTGAAAACAAAGCTTTCTGATAAAACCTTTTGTAAGTTGAGATGGAGTAAAGTCAAGAAGCTTTACTTGCCATCAATTTGTATGAAGAAAATTCTGAGCATTTGTTGACCTAAAATAAAACCTACCTAATGAGCACAGAAACTAAAATCAAGACTGGCCAAATAGCTTGCCAGAGAGGGAGACTGCTTTGCTATGTGAGAGACCAAGACTTGAGCCCAGCCCCCACCATACTGGGAAAGCTTTCATGCTGGGGTGTCATTTCCTCTCTCCACCTCTCCCTATCTCTGAGTCTTTTTTTTTACCTGATGAAGCCCCAGTGATGACAAAAAAATGAAAATAACTAAAGTACATTTTTAATTATTAAATAAATAAGTAAAAGAAAAAAGTAAAAGCAGAACTGCTAAGATAAACCCACAGCCTACAGGAAATGGTCCCAGAGAAGGAGTAAGGTAAAAGTTCTCTTTGTTGGGGTGAACACAGTCACTAGAACATCTCCCTGAAAACCCCATACCTAATGCAAAGTGAAAATGCTCTTTAATTTCTTTCAATTAGTAAAAGCAGACTCTCACTAGGGTCTTTATATATATGTTTATTTATTCCCTTTTGTTGCCCTTGTTTATTTTTTATTGTTGTAGCTATTATTGTTATTATTGATGTCAGCATTGTTGGATAGGACAGAGAGAAATGGAAAGAGGAGGGGAAGACAGAGAGGGGGAGAGAAAGTTAGACACCTGCAGACCTACTTCACCGCCTGTGAAGTGACTCCCCTGCAGGTGGGGAGCCAGGGGCTCAAACCGGGATCCTTATGCTGGTCCTTGCACTTTGTGCCACATGCGCTTAACCCACTGCGCTACCGCCAGACTCCCAAGGGGTCTTTCATAAAAGCAGAGTTATAGAATGTGAAAAGAGTTGGGGAAAGCCATGTCTGTTAGTGGCCTCAACTAGTTTTTAGGGGGCACTTACTGAGGCAGGTGCTATGCTAAGAACTGACTGCAGCTCTCTATTATCTGAGGCTCCACTACCCAAGGTCAACCACTGTCTGAAAATATTATATACAGTAATACATTGTGAGAGAAAGTTCATGTTCTCAATTATTATTACAGTATATTGTTATAGCTGTTCTGTTTTATCATTAGTCATTGTCCAGTGCTTACAATGCCCAGCTTATAAGCTAAATTTTATCACAGGTGTATAAATGAGTAAATGAGTATATTCAAGTTCTGGATTAGATGAGGCTTCAGGCTTTCCTTGAGGGTCTTGACATATAGACCCCCACAGTTTATAGGGGACCACTGTATGTATACATTGTCTTACTAAATGCCTCCCCAAAGAGTCTGGAAGGTTGTTGGTATGCTTCTAAATTCTGCTTCTAAGACACCTTCTGTTTCATTGGTTTAATCCCACTTGCTTAACACTGTATTCTATTTACATAACCACTGTTAACTAAGCACTACCCTGCCTCCAGGGCATTGGTTTAATCCTCACTGTTTTGCACACTTTTTCCTTCACCCTCCCCCAAATCCTACGTACATCCTCTTCGGACCTGACTCTTCTGCCTCAGGATATATAAGGACAGGACTGTGACTAGAGATAGCTTAGACTGTGCTGTGCTCCACATGAATAAAGACTGAACTGCATACCACTCAGCCATGAGTCCCTGGTCGTCTCTCCCGCCCGCAAAGCAAGCCCGACGTAATGGTGCCCAAACAGGGACAGGAATCTTGGATCCACACACATGCAGCAGACCAAAGAAGACCAGATAAGTAAAGCCACCATGGCCTGCCTTTCTACTTACGAAGAGGTTTTCCAAAGCTTCTACTCTTTCTTCATGAGACAATTTCTCTGTCTCTGGAACACTTTGCTCTGGGCCACACTTTGGTTCCCTAACCAGGAAATTTGGTTCCTTATGACCATGATCGTGGAGCTTGGGAGATGCGTGGAGATTTCTCCTGGGACTTTCTGGACTTCCTTTCCCATGTTTCCCGCAGAGAAGGACTGCTCTGGCTTGGGGGGCATTCTCCAGTGCCCTGGCAGTCCCCAAGGATGGAGACATGTGGTTAGTTCTACCCTCCTGATTCGATTCTTTCTTCGATGGGAAGACGTTTTTAAAAATGGGTACCTGTGGAAATCCAGCAAGAACCGTCAGAAGCACCCTAAATGGAATTTCGAGGAGCTTTTTGGACTAGGATGCCCTCCGGGGATTCATGTTGCTACATGGTGAGATCTGGATAATCTGGTTCAAGGTGAAAGAAGCAAAAACTGCCTACTGCTTTTCTCTTAATTCCCCCCTCATTGTTCTCTCTGAATATCTTAAGTTTGCTGTTTGCTTTCAGTTGCATTTCGTAAGAGAGTGATTTGAATGACTGAATTTTTGTATGACATTGACTTAAAAAAAAATGCTGGATGCAGCCATGATTTCTAGAGACATCCATAAACAATCCAAAAATTGTTTTTTTCTCTCTTGATTTTTTTTACGTCTTGGCATAAATATGAAATGTTTAACCCTGAAAACTGTATGAATATGGGCAGGGTAGATAGCATAATGGTTATGCTAATGATTCTCATGCCTGAGGCTTCTAACCATGGTCCTTCTATTGAGCTTATGCTGTTTAAACAACCTTAAAAAGTTTTGTTTCACAAGTAAGTGAATTACAGTTATTGTCTTCACATGAAAAAGCATCTGCTCAGATGGAACCCCTGGAAATCCATTTGGACCCCTGTTCTCTGACATTGCCCATAAGATGGCATGACTACAGCAGCCCCCCTGAAACCAATTATGTGACCTGGCACAACCTGAAGAAACTGATTCACAGACTCCAAAGCTCACTCTTGACAGAAAAACGGAATTACAGTGGTTGACCTTCCCCATCGAGACAGACGTGCAGCGTTTCATCCCCTGGCATTTCATCCGTGGTCATCCATTTTGGACTGACACTTCTATTGAACTTACTAGCACACCTGTTGGACACTTTACACAACTTTACAGCAGTTTCCCTTTATGCTGCTGGGTTTCTCAAAGACTGACCACAGCAGTCCATGGACTTTGCAGCCAGCAGCCTTGGGGACTCTATAGGCCACACCCCCTCGCCTGCAGGTTATGCCCAGAGTCAGGAAACGCCCTCTGAGACATGAAATGCCCCCAGAGGCAAGAGATGCCCACAGAGGCAGGAAACGCCCTTTGAGGCAAGAGATGCCCCCAGAAGCAGGATATGGCCTTTCACCTGATAGGCCTTGCCCTTTGAGGCAGGAAACACCCCCCTCAGGCCTCCCCCTTGGCATCACACTGGTTCTTGCTGCTCTCTTACTTGTTCCTCCATGTCTTGTGCCAGTTCTTTTGAAAATGCCTGTACGATATAGGTTTCTGTTCACCCCACACTCCTGATACTATGGCCATTAGTTAAAAATAAAGGGGGAAATGTTGGTATGCTTCTAAATTCTGCTTCTACGACCCCTTCTGTTTCATTGGTATAATCCTCACTGTTTTGCATGCTTTTTCCTTCTCCCCACCCCCTATCCTACGTAGATCCTCTTCGGACCTGACTCTTCTGCCTCAGGATATATAAAGACAAGGTTGTGATTAGAGATAGCTTAGATTGCACTGTGTTCCACATGAATAAAGACTGAACTGCATACCACTCAGCCATGAGTCTCTGGTCATCTCTCTCTCCCGCCCACAAAGCTAGCCCGGCAGAAGGTGGCTGCTCTTTCACTCCCACTTTAGATATGTGGATACAGAGGGTTAGCAAAATGGTTCACTTCAACAAGGGCAACAAAAGGGAATAAATAAATAAAATAAAAAGAAAAATGGTTCACAGGGGGTCAGGCGGTAGGGCAGCAGGTTAAGTGCACATGGTGCAAAGTGCAAGGACCAGTGTAAGGATCCCAGTTCGAGCCCCAGGCTCCCCACCTGCAGGGGAGTCACTCCACAGGTGGTGAAGCAGGTCTGCAGGTGTCTCTATCTTTCTCTCCCCCTCTCTGTCTTCCCCTCCTCTCTCCATTTCTCTCTGTCCTATCCAAAAACATCAACAACAATAACCACAACAAGGGCAACAAAAGGGGCAAGGGGAATGGCCTCCAGGAGCAGTGGATTCATGGTGCAGACACCGAGCCCCAGCAATAACCCTGGAGGCAAAAAAGAAAGAAATAAAGAGAAAAAGAAAAAAAAAATGGGTCACTAGGCAAACCATGCAGCCAGCAAGAGGCAGAGTCAGCCTAGACCCCATACTCCTTCCAAAAGGCCAGTTTCCCAGAAGAAAGTGCCACAACACCCACCCTTTCTCTTGTCTGTTTATCTTGTTCCATTGAGACCTGGCTCTGAGGTGGAAGGTGGAACCAGCCCTTGCCTTGTGCCCACTCTTTTCCTAGGAGTGACAAAGGTGGCTTCTTGCATGAACAACAGGTGAGGAATTCACAGAAACTGTGCCCTCCAGAGCTGGCACAGGCCCCACTCTGCAGGGTCCCACTGTCCAGAGACACAGTTATGGTGGTCTCCACAGCCTCCACTGGATCCAGTCAGAGTCCCAGAGCCCAAGGTAGGCAACGGCTGTGCCAGCAGCTCTGGCTCCTCTCCTCATCCTGTCCACTTGCAGCCACCTCGCCACTGAAGGCTAGATGTGGCAGCAGACCCCAAGGTCTATATATGACTTCCTGGAGTCACAGTGAGTTACCATCAAGCCTGAGCCTGAACATCAGCTCTCAAGCAACCTACTTTCCACAAACCCAGCCCTGAGCCTTTTACATGTCCCTGATCTTTTCTGTCTTGACCCCAAAAATGCTGATTCTGTACAAGGCAGCTGATAAAAGGGATGTGAGGGATATATATATATATATATATATATATATATATATATATATATATATGCAGTTCACTCTGCTTAAAACTCCCTGCATCTCCTCAAGTGACTGTGTCCCCTTGGATAGAACCACAGAGGGAAGCACTAGGTAGACATCCCCAACTCAAAATACAGGTTAGCAGGGACTCTGGGGACAGCAGATCCCAAAGCCAGAGCCATCAGAACTGTTCTTCCTTCTAAAGGGATACAGCTGTCAGCCACACTATGAGACAAAATAGCCTGAACACCCACAGAAAGATGATATGGCAGGAGCAATTCATGCCTGCTGACTAGTGGGTCAACCTCCCTAAAAGCAACATGTTATCATTACACTTCCAAAGTGTGTATGTTTGTGTACAGGGAAAATAGAGTACACTTTTCAAAATTCAGGTGGAATGTGATCAACGGTATTAGAAGATGTCAATTCACAGGGAACAAAGCACAAACAGCCCAACTGCAGCTCAGTGAATGAATAGATAAGCAAGATGGCATATACACCATGGGGTGTGATTCAATTTCAAGAAAACAGGAACCTTGCCATTTGCAACAGAGTGGATGGACCTCAATGACAATATGCTGAGGTATCTTAAAGGAACACAAATCCTGTGTGCTATCACTGATATGTGGAATCTTAAAAAAAAAAACCCTACGTTGGGGTTGGACATTGGTACACCTGGTTAAGCATACACAAAAAGCTGGGTTCAAGCCCCCAGCCCCCACATGCAGGAAGGAAGTTTCAGAAGCACTGAAGCAGCACTGCAGGTATCTCTTCCTCTCTCCCTTTCCCCATCTCCCTCTCCCCCTCTCAATTTCTCTCCTTTTATCAAATAAAAGGGGAAAAAAAGATATATGGATGCCAGGAGCGATGAATTTGTATAGGCATCAACCCCCAGCAATAAGCCTGGTAGTAAATAAATAAATAAATAAATAAATAAATAAATAAATAAATAAATAAATGTTAGGGACTGGGTGGTAGTACACTCAGTAGAGCACATGTGTTACCATACATAAGAACCTAGATTCAAGCCTCTGGTACCTATCTGCAGAAGGGACGCTTTACAAGTGATGAAGCAGGTCTATAAGTATCTCTGTCTCCATCTCTATCCTCCCTTCCTCTCATTTTCTAGCTATCTTATTAAATAGCATAACTAACTAAATAAATAGGAAAAAATGGCCACCAAGAGTGAAAGTATTGAGCTCCAGTGGTAGCCCTGGTAAATACATATATAAATTTTAACCTATGTATTTTAAATAAATTTTAAAAGTTAAAAGCCTTACATTCATAAAAAATATAATTAAATGGTTGTTACCAAAGGTTGGGGGATAGAGAGTTGGTAAGACATTAAGGGAACAAACTATTAATAAGTAGCAATCTTCCCTAGACATCTCACACATAGTAGAGAATAGAGACAATGTATATCATAGCCATCAACCTTGGCAAAAGACCATATCATAATAATTCCAGCCATGAAAGATAAATTCAACTTAAGGCTGGGGAGATAACATAATGGTCATATAAAAAGATTTTCATGCCTGAGGCACCAAAGGCTCTAAGTTCAATCTCTAGCACCACCAGATCTGAGCAGTGCTCTGGCAAACATAAATAAATAAATAAATAAATAAATAAATAAATAAATAAATAAATGAATAAATAAATATTATGTGACTTTACAGAGGTTCTAAATACTGCTATAATTCAATCACATTGTAACATATAAATATGTCAAGTCAGCATGTTGTAGGCTTTAGATTTTTCACAATGTTTGTATCTATGAACCTTCAATGAAAAGTAGAAGAGCCTCCCCAAATAAACCATTGAAAGAAGGAGCTGTGTCTACTGTATTCCTTGAAGTGCGGGCCAGGCTTCAAAGCAGGACATCAGACTGGAGTCCTGTCCTTCTGCACAGTCCTCACCCCCAGACTAACTGGGGTTTCTTCTGGGAGTAGTGTGGGGAGGATGCCTGACAACATCCCCACCCTACTGCCACTTATCAAAAAATGATGGGGCTGAGTTGGGTATGTGTTCATTCAGAGAAGTAATCAAATCAGCACTGTTGTCAACAAGAGGAGAAAGGTCACATAACATCCCATGGGGGGCTAAGGGGTGGGGTGGGGTGGGGTGCAAATCATTCCTACTAAGTTTGGGTGGGTCATTATCAGGAACCAGGGCCCCAATGTCTGATAAGAGAAGCAGTGGTAACCCAATCCCCATTTCCACAAGAACAGTACCCTTTAATCCAAATAACAAGGTACAGAATCAGTCCAGTGTCTAAAAAATTAAGACATATATGCCACCAGTTTCCTTATGTTTTCAAGGACAAGGCAGGGAAAAGGGCTTCTGGGGCCTCAGGGGTCACCACAGGGCTGGGTTTGAAGTGCTGGTTCTTGGCTGGGAGTATGGATCTACCTGTCAACGCCCATGTTCAGCGGGGAAGCAATTACAGAAGCCAGACCATCCACCTTCTACACCCCATAATGACCCTGGGTCCATACTCCCAGAGGGATAAAGAATAGGAAAGCTATCAGGGGAGGGGAGGCAATACGAAGTTCTGGTGGTGAGAAATGTGTGGAGTTGTACCCCTCTTATCCTATGGTTTTTGTCAGTGTTTCCTTTTTATAAATAAAAATTAGAAGAAAAAAAAAAAAGAAGAAGTGCTGGTTCTCAACTTCAGGACACACACACACACACAAACACACACAAACACACACCTGCCCTGCTTTTCCAAATGCTTTTGCCTCTCCAGGCTCCAAAGGGCTTGAGGCCCATGACAGTGACTTTTCAAGGTTTGTTAGCCTCAAAGTCATCAAAATTTTGTGCAGTATATCTTATTCCTGAGCTGATTTTTCCCCCTTCTTTTTACTTCAGATAGAGACCACAGCACTGCAGCTTCTCAACACACCATGGCACTCCTCCTGTGGTATTGGGGCTTGTACTCCTCAGCTCCCTGCTGAGCTCTGATGCAGCCTCATGGAAGTTTGCTAAAAAGGTGAAATCTGAGGCCCCAGCTTGGACCTAATAACATCTATTGTCAGGTGTGGAGTCACAATACCCCATGTGCTAAAGTCAGTGCTCTCTGTTGCTCCTCCAGAAACTGAGCACACACACACACACACACACACACACACACACACACACACACACACCGTCACCACTAACCTGGCCCTCTCTGGCCTTGACATAATGGCAAGTGTGACTGAGAAAGGGCACACACCACACCTCCACCAGCCATCCTAAAAGTGAGCATGAATATAATCACCTTCTTACTGCTGCTTCATAGGAAATACCAGGCATAAAAGAATAATGGAGACACCACCAGGAAGAGGCCATCAGCTCAGACTGCAGGGCAATCTACAAAAGATCCATTTCTCTAACAACCAGTAGTGTTAAAATGGGGAGCAGGGGCATGACTGGGAAATAAAAAAAAAGAAGGAAGACATATAATTGTCAAGTACAAAGTGTGAAACTTGATTAAATCCTAATTGCAACAAACTGACTACTGAACTTTTGAGACATTGGGGAGGTTGAAATGTGATGATAGATCACAGATGATACCAAGAGGTCGCTGTGAGTATTGCAAGGCATGATGGTTTTTAAGTCCTTAACAATGAAAGACAAATATTGCACATTGCACATGCAGCTAAAATTACAGGATTCTGATGTGCACTTTAAATGTGCACTTCTTGATTTTTTTAAAGTAGCAGAGTAATTAAAACAAGATGAGCAAAGTGTCAATAATTGCTATATCTGGGTGATAAGAGCTCAGGAAGTGGCACAGTGGCAGAGAACTTGCTTCAGTGTGTGAGTTTCTTAGTTCAATCCACCAGCTTATAAATATTGCTCAGTGGAGGGGCTGGGTGGTGGTACAATAGGTAAAGTGCACACATACCATGTACAAGGACCTGGGTTCAAACCTTTCAAACCTCCAGTCCTCACCTGCAAGGGAAGCTTCACAAGTGGTGAAGACAAAGCAAATGAGGCTGGTGCATGGTGAGCGTTTACTTATACTATGCTTCTTTTTGTATCTCATTTGCTCACTAATTTTTGTTTTAATTAAGCCTGGTGTGACTAGGTATTCGACTGCATGTATGATATCCTGAATTCTATGTCTGGCACCACATTAAAAAAATATCTTTTCTAACTGGATGATGAATTTATTATAGGAAAGTAAGGATAAACTAAGCTAGTTAGCATTGCTCAGTTTAAATTCAAACACATCTCAGTAGATGTTTATTGATATTTTGCCTTCTACTGTATTTCAGACCCAATATAAGTTCTGTAATGGAAGAAATACCTTGGAGAGACTAAAAGCAAAATATGTTATACAGATGAATAATTAAGAAAAGCTGACTTTGGGGCTGGGTGGTGGTGCACTTCATTGAAAACACAGATTACCTTGCACAAGGACCTAGTTCAAGTCCTGCTCCCCACCCGCAGGGAGAAGTTTCATTAGTGTTGGAGCATTGCTGCAGGTATCCGTGTGTGTGTGTGTGTGTGTGTGTGTGTGTGTGTGTGTGTCCCTTTCTTCTCCCAACTTTATTCTGTTCAATAAAATAAAATAAGTTGGCTCATTCATTTGTAGACTATGGTGAACTTGAAAGAAAAGAAAGACCTTGTGGGAAATATGGAGGTTATAGGTGACAGAATTTCCTATCTTTCTCTCTTTATTTCTTTTATTCCTTCCCTTTTTTGATAGAGACATAAACAGAGAAAGGGAGGAGGGAGAGAGAAAGAGAAAAAATATGGTATAGAACTACACTATTGTGATTTTATATTTCTATAAAAATCACTAATTTAAAAGGGGAAAACAAAAAATAATAACTTGTTTCTGCACTCTCACTCTAGGAACTGTGTCCTTCCTTCTATTCCTCTATTTTATTTAATCCTCACAGTGCCTGCAAAGATAGCTACTATTATCCCTGTTTAAGGAGAAATGGAGTCTCCATAAAGCCAGGTAACTCACTGAAAGTCAGATAGAAATGGAAGGAGCAAGAGCTTAGACAGTTTAGTACCCAATAGAGTGCACATGTTACCATGCACAAGGACCTGGGTTCAAGCTCCTAGCCCCTATCTGCAAGGGGGAAGCTTCATGAGCCATGAAGCCATGATGCAAGTGTCTCTCCCTCCCCCTCCCCCTCAATGTATCCCAGTTTCTATCAAAAAAAAAAAAAAAAAGGAAAGGAAAGGAAAGGAAAGGAAAGGAAAGGAAAGGCATGAAGGAAAGAAGGAGGGAGGGAGAGAAGGATGGAAGGAAGGAGGGAAGAATGAGAGGAAGGAAGGGAGGAAGGAAGGAAGGAAGGAAGGGAGGAAGGGAGGGAGGAAGGAAGGACTGCCAGGAGTAGAGAATTCTCTGGACCTCAGTGATAATCCTGATGGCAATAAAACAAATAAATAAACAAACAAACAAATAGTAGGAAGAAAAGAAGGAAGGAAAGGATGAAGCAGGCAGCTTAGGGAGCCATCATGCAGCCAGGATGTGAGTGCAGGAGGTGGGGGAGGTAGAACCACTATCGGTTTAATGATGGAGAAGTTCATGTCTTCACTTTGTGTGACTGGGCAGCCTGAAAGGTCTAGGAAAGGGAGGGCACATGAGCATCAGTTTTCTCTTATTGTTGGAACAGGGATCTTGGAACATCAAAGCTCTAACTTCTAAAGATGCCTGACCCATGAAAATGTTTCCTTCTCAGCCCTGTCTGTTCTTCAAGATCAGCTCAGTCCCACCAGAGCAACCAGTATGTTAGGGATCAGGGTTTGCAGCCTAACAGGCACAAGCGTGATCCTGGCTCTGAAGTGACAGCTAGGATGGGGGGGGGGGGGAGAATGCAGGAAGACTTAGATACCTTGCTTTGGATTCATCTGTAAAGAGATGACTATCCCTCCTGCACAGAATGGTAATGCAGTCTGTTAACAGCCGACAGATGAGGAGGGCATGGTGGTTGCCCTCAGGACTATGAAACTCTGTACCTCCTGAGACTTTTCCATCTCCTAGTCCCTTGAGCTATCTAACCAGTGAACTCAACCTCAGAAGCCAGTGGCTGGCAGACAGGAAGCTGTGAACTCACATTTACTCAGTGGCCAACATGTCACTCCTCTGAATGTGTAATTTCTCTTTAACTTTTGACATGCTCCCCAATGAGATAGAAAGCACAATTTGTTTTTATTTAACTTAAAAAGGGGTTGGGGGGCAGGCGGTGGTGCACCTGGTTAAGTGCACACACTCCAGTGCACAAGGACCCAGGTTCAAGCCCATGGTCCCTACCTGCAGGGGGAAAGCTTCACAAATGGTAAAGCAGGGCTGCAGGTGCCTCTCTGTCTCTCTCCCTCACTATCTCCCTTCCTCTCTCAATTTCTCTGTCTCTATCCAATAATAAATAAATAAATAAATAAATAAAAATTTGAAAAAGGGGGGGCTGGTTGGGGGCTCTTGCACATAAAAGGATTCACAGCGGAGAGCTAAAAACTGGTTTAAACAATACAAAGTTTATTAGGGTAAAATAGGTAAAAGGCAAAATAAGTAATTATCATCAAGGGTTAAGAGTAATGCTAGGTCCATAAAGTCTGAGTATAGTTATCAAAAGTTTAGTCCCATAAGATAAATAATTATCAGCTCTGGTAAAGTTTGTTCATGGCTGTAGAGGGGTCTAAAAGTTTACCGGTCGCCAGTATATTACGTCACCACAACAAAGCATCAGAACTTATCTTGCAGTCCTGTATCCCTACATCATATAGCATGGTGAAGGTTTATAAAAATTGCTCAATGGGGGGCTGGGTGGTGGCACAACAGGTAAAATGTACACATTACCATGCACAAGGACCTGAGTTCAAACTCCCAATCCTTACCTGAGGGGAAGTTTCATAAGCAGTGGAGCAGGCTACAAGTATCTTTCTCTCTCCTCCCTCTCCCACCCCATCTTTTTTGCTTCTTTCTGTTTCTAGCATAATTTAAAATAAAAATTTAAATTTAAATAAGGAAATTGATCAGTGAAAAGATTCCATGGGGTGGGGTCAGACTATGTGTGTCCACCATACCACCTCCATTTCAGTCTTTCCCCAAAGAAATGTTGCAGAACTGCATGAACTCAGTGGGATTACCTGAGCCCCTGACCCTGACCCCCATTCCCTCTCTTCTCAGTCTACTGGGATTAGGCACCCTTCTTGAAGGACAAAGAGAGGGCACAGTGGCACTGTCTAGAGACACAAGGTGGGCTCACTCTCCTGGGTGTGGCTGCAGGACTAAGCACACAGTCCACTGCATTTACAACCTGCCTAGAGGTATCAGGGCAGGCAGGGACCCCAGATCAAAGGTTCCAGAGCAACTCAGGACTTGGGACCTTTTTTTATTTTGCTCTTTCTCACCTAAAAGATGGGGAAAGCACCCAGTCTTCAGACTCTGTGGGCCCTCAAGGTGGACTGAGGAGTCTGAGCAATCTCAGAAACCCAACCTTATCTACCAAAGTTCCTGCTTCCTGTGAAGCAGCACCTCTGACCCATCCTCTCTCTGCTTTCTATGAGGACTCCATTCTCAGTGCAAGCAAGGGGCCTGGACCTCTAAGCCATGGGTGAACCAGCCTCTCTGTGACCCCAGGCAAGTCACTGCTGTCCCCAGAGAAAAGGTGTGCTGTGCCTGGGAGCACATTAGTGACTGGGGGGAGGTGGCCCCTACGCAGCTGTAGGCAGATGGCTGCAGGGCCAAGCTGCTTCTGCTGCAGCTGACTCTGCCAGGGAGGCAGCACAAAAGCACAAGGAATAGTCTCTGGCAGTCCTACCCACCAGCCACACCCAGGAGTCACAGGACTTGTCCCCTTAGGATTCTCCTAAGTCACATTGTCCAGTGCTCTCCATGGCCCTGACTACTGGCCCCCAGAGCAGACTACCAGATGTGCTCATGGAGCAGCCAAGTGTCCTTTCTTTGAAAGAGCAGGTAGGGAGAGGTGAGAAGGGAACAAGAGACGAGACAGGAGAAAAGAGGGAGGAAGAGAGAGAGGAAGGCTGTTAGGGAAAGGAAGATCTCTTCATTTCAATCTTTCTTAAGCTGAGGAAACAGCATAATGGTTATGTAAAAATACTTTCATGCCTGAAGCTCTGAGATCCCTGGTTCAGTCTCCAGCACCACCATAAACCAGAGCTAAGCAGTGTTCTGGTAAAAAATAATAATAAATTAATTTAAAAAATTTTAAATCATCCATTTTCATTTCAATCTTTCTTAATTTCCCTACAAGTAAATGAACAAGAATGGAGGTTAAATAGTCCAGTGAAGGGTCCTGGGAGGTGGCAGGGCATGTCCTGGGACATGGTGTCCTTTGAAAATGTGGATGTGATGTTTACCTGGGAAGAGTGGAAGGAACTGGAGGATGACCAGAGGATTCTATATAAAGATTTGGTGATGGAGACATATAGCATTCTAGTCTCAATGGGATTTTGTATTACCAAAGCAGAGGTGATCATCAATTTGGAGTGTGGAACAGAGCCATGGAGTATGAATAATCCTCTCATGCATAGTCTGTCAAGATAATAGCTTTTAAAATATAAAGTATACAGGACCAGCTTCTCCCAGAGAGCAAAAATCAAAGTACATGAGAAAAGTCACACAGGAGAGAAACCCTCTGAATGTAATGAAGTTAGGAAAACTGAATACTTGAGGCATGGAAATATGAAAGTGCATCAGGCAATTCACAAAGGAGAGAAACCCTATGAATGTAATAAATGTAGGAAAACTTTTTCTTTCAAAAGTTACCTCATCAGACACCAGAGAATCCACACACCAGAGAAACCATATGAATGTAGTGAACATAGGAAATTTTTCTCGTGGCATGGAGGTCTGAAAGTGCATCAGAGAACCCAAACAGAAGATCAACCTTATGAGTGTAAAAAACAGAGAAAATAAAAAAGAAAACTGGGAGTCGGGTGGTAGTGCAGTGGGTTAAGCTCACATGGCGTGAAGCTCAAGGATCAGCATGAGGATCCCGGTTCGAGCCCCCAGCCCCCCACCTGCAAGGGAGTCGCTTCACAAGCAATGAAGCAGGTCTGCAGGTGTCTGTCTTTCTCTCCTCCTCTTTGTCTTCCCCTCCTCTCTCCATTTCTCTCTGTCCTATCCAACAACAACAACATCAATAACAACAACAACTACAGCAATAAAACAACAAGAGCAACAAAAGGGAATAAATAAATAAATAAATATTTTTTTTAAAAAGTAAGAAAACTTTCTTCTGGTTTGGAAGTCTGAAAAGGCATCTGAAAATCCACACAAGAGACAAAAGAATGTCAAGAATACATAAAACACTTTTCTTAGAGTCAAAAACTCATCAGACACCAGAGAATACACACAGTAAAAAGACCTTACAAATGTAAATAATATAGGAAAACCTTCTGGCAGGCACATCTAAGTAGCATCAGAAAACTCACAATAGGGGTTAGGCAACAACATGTCATGCAAAAGACTCTCATGGCTGAAGTTCTGAGGATTCATGTCAATCCCCAGCACCACCATAAGTCAGAGCTGAGCAGGACTCCAGCCTTTCTCTCTCTTTCTATATCTCTCACTGATTAAAGTATTTAAAATAATAAATAAATAAGTGGGACTGGGGTAGATAGCATAATGGTTATGCAAAGAGGCTCTCATGCCTGAGGCTTCAAAGTCCCAGGTTTAATCCCCCATGCTATCATAAGCCAGGGCTGAGCAGTGCTCTGGTGAAATAATAATATAAATAAATAAATAAATAAATAAATAAATAACAATAATCTAGTGAAAGGCAAAGCTGGGGTCCCCATCCAGGTCTGCATAAATGCAGCTCTGGCTTTCTTCCTTTGCACTCTCTCCCCAAATGGGGTCAGGAGCGTCTGTCCTGAGCAAGTAAAACAAGGCACCTCGCAGACAGAAAAGATACTGTGGCCTATGGGGGAAAAAATGAATGGAATTGAAGGTGATTATGCTTAGTGAAATAAGTAAAGAGATAAAAAACAACTACCAGATGGTTTCACTCATACAGATATGTAATACGCATGGACCTGGAAAAAAAAGAAAAACAGAAGCAAGTAAACTGTTTCTAAGACTTGTGAAAACTATAGTGGTTATCTTTGGGAGGTGGGAGGTTGGGGACACAGGCTTGACTTCGGTGGTGGGTACAGTATGAAACTATACACTGAAATCTTACAACTTACTATTAATCTCAAGTAATTTTTTTAATTAAAAAAAAAGAGCAAATACAGTATGTTTCCCAGATCATCTCCTCCTGCTGCTCCTTCTTCACCAGAAACATCCTCAGCAGCACCCAGCACCCCAGACAGGGACTCTTCATCCCATCAGGCAGCCATGTGGCCTCTGCAGATAGACATGCTGCATCCAGGCAAGCTGTTGTCACCATCTGGACAGAACAGTCAGAAGGCCAGTGGCTTCTCAATGTCTGAATCGCACTTTCTGCTCTTCTCAGCAAGCGAGCACCTTTGGCCTAACCTAACAGAGCCCTTCAGCCCCTAAGTGGACTGGACACACTGTCCTGGACTCCTCTCATCTGCTTCCATGGTCAGAGAAATGATTTTCATAACTCTTGGCAGCAAAAAGGATACAATGAATCCTGTGGGGCTTATGGGTTTGCAAGGAAAGCAAGCCTGCCTCAGCTTATACATTATATAAGTCTCTTAGACACCCACTCTCCTACAGTCCTTGACCTGTGAACCCCAGCTATGAAACCCACTCAAAGGGACTCTGCTGAGATGTCTCTGGAGCATGGTAATAGCTCTAGAAAGGCAGAGAAGGAAGGACATCTGACTTCCATGAAAGCCCACAAACATTGAAGTACTTGGTCAGTGAGAAGTGTTGGCTCCCAAACAAGGATTCAGTAATATAGGCTGGATGGGAAGCCCTTAGCAGAGCCTGTGTGGGTAGGACATTATACAGTAGCCTAGAAGCTTCCAAATATCACGCTCTTCTCCCATAATCTGGGAATATAGCATGTCTTCTAGAATCAGAATTCAGCAATTCACTCCTAGCTCTGTGATACAGAAATTGGAAAGTGTCCCCATCAGGTTGAGAGTAGTACAGGGAAAAGGGCTAGGATAGTCAGTTCCCCTCCCTCTAGGACCATGCCAGCAATCTTCACTAGGCTTTATTCACACTTTTTCTTCAAGAGACTTAAACTGAGCTGTTGCTTGAGCCATAAAAAAAAAAAAAAAAAAAAAAAAAAAAAAAACACGCTGAAGTCTGCCTCCTTCCCTCCAGAAGATAAATTATGTTGGTTTTGCAGTGAGTGAATCAGGGCAGGATGGAGATTTCACTGGAATAAAATGTTCTGGGTAAGTGGTGACCTGAAGCAGGTTTTCTTTAGTTGCAGAGTCCCAGGTCCCTTCATCATCTCCATTTGGGGGACTGTAAGTCACCTGCATGCTCTCCAGCACAGTAAGGGGCTGGGGCCCAGAATGGGGACAAGGCAACACTGAATGAGCTGCCAGTGGAGGCTGGATGAATCACTTCATCACCTTTCTTCTTAGGAGAAGGTAAGCCTTCAGTTGTATGGGCTGAGCTTTCCTCCTGGAGAGCAGCCTCCTGAATCTAACCCAGCAGCTGTCATTGGTGGGACACAGCTTCACCTGGTACAGGACTGAACAAGTGGAAGATCATCTGGCACCTATTCCAGAAGATTCAGAAATGAAACAGGCACAACCCTGCCCACACAAACTGTAGGCAGGAGGAGCATAATTCACTCTACTCCTATCGAATTGGTTTCAGTTAAATTTCAGTCACTGCATATCAACTTCCACAGCAATTCTGTATCTGTGGGAAAGATCTATTCTTTCTCTCTGGCTCTCTCACTCTTGCTCTCTTGCTTTCTCTTGTGCATTCTCCTATCAGGGTTATCACTGGAGCGCAATACCTGAATGGTCACTGTACCATTCACAGCAGCCTTTTTTTTCTTTTCTTTCTTTTCTGAAAGAGACAAAAAGGAAGAGACACCAACAGAACTGCTCCACTACTCATGGAGCTACCCCTCCACCACAAAGGCTTGATCTCACAAATGGTAATGTGTGTGCTCTACGAGATGTGCTACCACCTAACCCAGAGAAAGTTCTCTTATTTTTAATCCATTTTCCCCTATCAACTTACTTTTTGGCTAAACTAAGTTCCTTTTTTGATGTCATAATGTTTTTATAAGTAGAAAATCCATGCCCCTTGCCAAAACAAAATGAGTAGAAGATGAATAAACAGCATAATTACATGAGTGGATTCTATAACCATTTCCAAGGAGTTGGGGGGCTGATACATGCCTTTCCCCTTCACCTGAACTGAAGAGGAAAAAATACAGTCAAGCAGCAAAAGCTTTGAAGTATCAGCAGCACCAGTAAAGCCCTCATCATCATCAGAGACACAGAGGAGACTGTATTTCTCACATGGATATCACCCCAGGTGCATCTTTCTAACACCTCCTGGGCACATGGCCACAAAGCTCAGCTTCTAGAAACTTCTCTAAGGCATAAAAGTGCTCTAGGTTCAGAGAGAGAGAGAGAGAGAGGGACCCCAGGAGTGGAGTAGAAGTTTGGGAAGGCCTTGATCCTTTATCAAGAGTTGGAACAATGTCATGGATTACATGAGATACAAATTCAGGAAGTGCATTTAAGACTAAAGAAATAGCATGTGTGGTTGAGACTAATGGGAAAATTGGCCTCAGACTCAACCCTATGGTTCCTCAAAGACTTGGTGGTAGATGCTCAGGCATCCACCTATATGTTCTTGTCTTTGAGGACAATTGGAGATGTGGGCCTGGGTCTTCAGACATGGCCCAGGGAAAGAGAAAACATAAGGTCTGAAGGTCACTGGATTTCTATCACCAGAACCACTCTTCTTTGTCTTTTCACAAAACATTAATGCACACAATTGCATTTTAATATTAAAAGCTACCTGCATCCCATGTTCACTACAGATTCATGACCATATCCAAGAGTTACAAAAGTTGTTTAGTTCTAGACTCTCAATTCTGTTCTACAGGCCTGTGAGTCTATGTTGGGTAGTATGCCAGCTCCCCCGGCTTAAAGCTTCTGTCTCTAATCCTGCTTAACTAAGCACCAGCATGCCTGCATGGCATTGGTTTGATCCCACTCAAAGCTGCAGTCTATTTACATAAACCACTGTTAACTAAGCACCAGGACCCTCCCTCCAGAGCATTGGTTTAATCCCCACTGGTTCACGATGTCTTTTTGCTCCACCCCCTCTCCTTGTCACACCCTGATTTTCACCAATCTCTTTTTTCGCTTCACCCTCTCTACATCACACCCTGTTTCCACCCTACTTGGCTAGTATATATACAAGCTTCTTTTCTGAGTAAAAACACTTGGAATTGCTTCCGGCTCCGAGAGTTCCAGAGTGTATCTCCTGCGACATTAGCTCAGCACGAGTTCCTGATCCCTCTCCCATGCAGCAGCCTAGGTTGGCTCCAGTTGAGTTCTCTCCAACCCAGAGAGCACTTTCTCGGGAAGAAGCACACTCAGGCTATCCTGGCAAGTCTAAGCCCCTATGGACACTTAGTTTTTGACAAGGGAGCCCAAAACATACAATGTAGAAAGGAGAGTCTTAGGGCTCAGGAGATAGCACAGTAGTTAAGCAAAGACTTTTATGCCTGAAGTCCTGAATTCAATTCCAGATTCAATCCCCAGCACTACCATAAACCAGAGCTGAGCGTGTTCTGACATCCCTACCTCATCTATCTTTGTCTCTGTATCTCTCTCAATAAAATTTTTTAAATAAATAAAAAGAGAAAGAAGAGTCTTTTCAGCAAATGGCTCTGGAAAAATTGGATTGATATGTGCAGAAGGAAACAGGAACACCACATATCACCATACACAAAGGTTAATTCCATGAGATCAACTAATAGTGTGGGATTAGAATGAGGGACCTTAAGAAGTACAGTAAAACCTCAGTGCCAAAAATTAGTCTCCCCTGGCTCCCTGAAATGACTCACAAATCACTTCCTCAGTATCTATAAATTTGACTAATTTAATTGGCTCTTATTTGCCAATTAAAAAAAAAGTCAGCTCCAGTGCTGGGGTGATAGCATACTGATTATGCAAAGACTGTCAGACCTGAGGCTCTGAGGTCCTAGGTTCAACCTCCAGCACCACCGTAAGCCAGAGCTGAGCAGTGCGCTGGGGTCTCTCTCTGTGTGTGTCTGTGTGTCTATCTCTGTCTCTCTCTGTTTATTTTCATTAAAACAAAAAAAAATTTTTTAAGTCAATCCACATGGGCCAAGGACTTGGACATTAGACCATAAAGTGTTGAACACATAGAAGAAAACATAGGCAGAACACTACATGATCCTTGTTACAGAAATGTCTATGAAGAATCAACTCCAATGGCAGGGAAAATAAAAACTTAACAAACATCAAAATGAGAAGCTTCTGCACAGCAAAGGAAACCATCATTAAAACAAAAAGACATGCTATTGAATGAGAGAAGATCTATATATGCCATACATCAGGCAAAAGACAAATGACCAAATAGACAAAGAGCTCACAAAATTCAGAAACATAAAATCAAGCAAGCTTGTTAAAAATGGAGAGAGAACACAAAATCTTCACCAAACAGGAGATCCAGATGGCCAACAGACATTAAAAAAATGCTCAAAGTCACTGATTAGCAGAGAAATGCAAATAAAGACAACAATGAGATCCTATTTCACACCACTGAGTGTGTCATACACCAGGACAGAAATAACAAGTGATAGTGAGAATGTGGGCTGGGAGGAGGGCCTTTCTACAATGCTGGTGAAAATGTAGATTGGTTCAACCTCCTTGGAAAACAGTATGGAGATACCTCATAACTTGGAAATGAACCTGTTCTATGAACAAACAACTCCTCTCCTGTGGATCTATCCAAAAAAAATAAAAGCAGTTCACCAAAGAAATCTTTTATATTTGTAGAAGCACTATTTGTACTAGCCCAAACATGGAGGCAACTCAGATGCCCAGCCACTAGTGAGCAGTTAAAAAAGCTATGGTACATATATATATATACAGTGGAATACTATACAACTATCAAAAATTATGAAATTACGCCCTTTGTCTCAGCTTGGATGGAACGTGGAGGAATCATGTGGAATAATAGAAGAAAGATAAATACCAGATGATATCACTTGCAGGCAGAAGTTAGGAATACAGGATAGAAAGGCAAAACAGGTGAAACTTGAACTAGGTGTGATATATTGCAGCAAAGTAAAAGACAGGAGGGTGCTTGGCAGGGGAAGGGGATCGAGTGGGCATTGGATCACAGTGAACTGTGCTAGAGGAGGACTTAGGGTGGTGGTGAGAATGGTGTGCAGACACTTGTCAAGGAAAAAGAAGACAATGTACTCATGTGACATCAACTGTCTTGTAATTCATTATTTCCCTAATAAGACAACTTAAACAAAGAAAACACCTAATTGCTCAAGAACACAAGACTGCTAAAGAAGACATGGTACACATGCACAGTGGAATATGATTCAGCTATGAGAAATATAAAATACAGCCTTAGCTTTAATATAGATGGACCTAGAGGTATTATGCTGAGTGAGATAAGTCAGATGGAGAAAACCAATATGCTCTTACCCATATGTGGTAGAGAAGAAACAAATCAAATGAGCAAAGCAAAAATGAGCTTTCAGAATGCAGAATAAAATAGCAGAAGGATGGGGCCATTTTCGCTACCTCCACGTGGCCCAACCTGCTTCTCTAGCACCCAACTCTGAGGCGCCAGCGCAAATAAAGATTTGTGTTCCCTCTTCACTCCGGACCTTCTCTCTCTCTTCTCCGCAGCCCGCACAACAATATCATTCCTCTTGAAAATGGAGAAAATAAATACATTTCATTTAGTTACTGTTAACTACATACTCTATGCAACAATTTATCAAGGAGCTAATTAAAGAAGAACTTATACAGAAAATCTTTGAATAAATTTTGTCTCGACCTCATTAAATGCCACAAGACAGAGAATTTCTCTGACAGCACCTTTGCTATTTGCCAAGGATGTCCTGAAGACTCTGGATCTTATTTTGTGGTTCTGTAAGTGGCTAAAGGACAGGAGTGGATTTTTCTATTCCCAGGATACATGTTTTCTTGATGTAGCAGTAACCCAGGTCCTGGAAATTCAGGTCAGGGGCTGGGAGGGAAATAGGAAAAACGACTGTCCATCTTTGGAGAACACATTGTTAGACTTTAATCTCTTAAAACAAAAAGACCACCCACTTCTGAAGTTCACGAGATTACTGTCTTTAATGAGTACCAGTAGCCAGGATCCCAGAAGAGAGGAGAAAATAGATGTGTTTTTATCTTCAGTGCTAGCTTTGGAAAATGGTCAGTGACAACCACCCCACCCCACCATCACTCCCCGCCCAAAGGCTCAGACCTCCTGTCTCAGCATCAGCTGTCAAGTCACCAGCTTTGGGGGCTCCAGAGAGCTGACTGGCCCAGTCTTGCCTGAGGCCTGAGATGCTACCAGGAAGAAGCATGCAGACAGCCCTCAGAAGTGTGGGCCTCAAGCAGGCTGGGAGCTTCGAGGAAGAAGGAGGTGGAGGTGTCAGGATGCCAACAAAAACTGTGTTCTTTCTTAGTGCCTGCTCAGGTGTTCTGTACTCTGGTGTAACTGTAGTACAGACCAGTGAAAAAGGCCTTCATCGTTAACACCTGCACATAAGGAAACTGAGCTCCAGAGTTAAGACACTTTCAAATGGGAGTTGGGCATCAGTGCAGCGGGTTAAGTGCATGTGATGCAAAGTGCAAGGACCCGCAGAAGGATCCCGGTTTGAGCCCCTGGCTCCCCACCTGCGGGGGAGTTGCTTCACAGGTGGTGAAGCAGGTCTGCAGGGGTCTTTCTCTCCCCCTCTTTGTCTTCCTCCTCCTCTCTCCATTTCTCTCTGTCCTATCTAACAAAGACAACATCAATAACAACAACAATAATAACTACAACAACAATTTTTAAAAAATATATAAAGCAGGGGAAAAAAGACACTTTCACACATATATGAGCAGGGGAGACAGAATTTGAACCCAGGAGCCCACATCTTTCATCACCTAGTAAATAAGGTTCACCTCCACTGCAGGTTTTGACCCCAAGTCTATTCCATAGCTAACTACACTATCTTTTGACCACCCATGAGTCAGAAGGGAGTCAGAGCCCAGCCCCCATTTAAGAAACCTGGATTACCCCTGCTTTCCTCTTGCCAAGTATCTAACCGCAAGGACACAGACCTGAGTATCCTGGAAGACATCCCCTTCACCTTCCAAACCTTTACCAACAGGAAATCCTATGTTGATTGGACATGTCTCCCTAGAAGGTCTGCACATTGGTCCAATTTCTGCCCTTTGAGATGACACATAATAAATCCCTCTTCCCTCAACAGTCCTCTATGCACTCTGGAAACAATTCAGGTTCCTTCAGACACACCACACTCCTCTATCCCTCATAAAAATAAAGTTCAAGGTACTTATTTCTTGTTCAGACCCTCAGTAAGACACAACTGGCATCCCTACCTCAGAGCAAACACTCAGCTACCTATGAACTTAGGGGACCAGAGGCTGCAATTCTAGGAAAGAAGTTCAAAACTACAATCATATTACAAAAAGTAGGCAATTAAAAAAAACACACACACAAGAATACTTGTAGAACTACCTGTGTTCAGGATCAGGAGAGAGTCTTTCCAGCTGGGGCAGAAGGGAGAATGAGCAGAGGAGATGCCATTCCCTCTGGACTCAAGATTCCTAACCCTCTACTGTTGGAGAGTGTCATGGTCTAAGGGCTCTGGGTGTATAATGATGAGTGTAGGGGGCTGGACTGAGTCTGATACACTGTAGCTGCCTCTCAGTCACCTTGTTTGCAAAGTAGGACTAGGCACACCTACCTGGACTCTGTCCTGATATGCTTAAGATCAGATGCAAGGGATTTCAAAGAAGACAAGCCAAGGAAAGCACTCCCAGCTGTGAGAGGAATTGTTCAACCCTATTTTCCACTTTGGAGGTCACTCTGGCATATTGTAATTTAGAGAAAGTTAGGAGAATGAGATGACATTTTGAGGAGAATCCCTTGGAGGGACTTCTACTGCACAACACATGGGATGGGATGGACAAATACTAGAGCAACACAGCTAAAGTGTGAGTCAACTGCCTGGATCCCTGGGCTGCCGCTCATTACAAAGTAATCCTATAAGATGTGATCCAGATCCAAGTAGGGATCATCAGCTCAAATACATTCCCAGCCACCTGAGCCTCTAGAGGAGAAGCCCCAGTGAGAGATTAAGACACTTAGGACAAGTCAAAGAGCTTTCCCCACAGCTTTCAGTCCACTAATTGACAGTCTGGCAAGGCATCCACTCCCTTGACTCATTATTCCCAGCACCTGAGGAAGGAGGACAGCCATGCTCCTGCAGGGTGAAGGCCAGGAGGAGAGCAGAGCATTGTGCAGGGGAGGTAGTGTAGGGTCAGACAGACTCCTTCTGCTGGAATCCCACTGTGCATACACTCCCAGCTCAGGTGCCTGAGTGCCTGTCCCCACAGTCCATCAGCCCTCATGGGGCACTGGTGGGGTCTCTGAGTCAGGGCTCTGTCAACTGAGAGGAGAGACAAAGCCAGATCAACCTGCAGCACACACAATCAGGTAGTGTGCTGCAGTAAAATATCTGAATCCTCAAACCCATATATAGTGTTATCAGCTTATGTTACTTCAATACAATTTTATTTTTTGCCTGACTACCTCTAAAGTCTGGCTTACAGTGGAGAACATCAATACAAACTAAAAATAGTTTAAAGAATAAAATCAAATCAGGAGTTTAAAGGCAGTGGGAGTATCGAAAAGTGGACATGAGTTGAAGGGTCAAATGAGAACGCTGAAGTGGGATCTAAGTCTGAGTATGGAATATTCTGAAAACACACAGAAATCTTTGTAGAGTGTAAGCAGTTTCAATGGAGAAGGGACATGATAAAATTAGTAGACCTTCCACCTTCTGTACCCCATAATGATCCTGGGTCCATGCTCCCAGAGAGATAAAGAATAGGAAAGCTTCCAGTGGAGGGAATGGGATATGGAATTCTGGTGGTAGGAATTGTGTGTACCCCTCTTATTCTACAGTCTTGTCAACCATTATTAAATTTAAAAAAAATTAGTTGGAAGGAGGTAGAATTCAGGCACCAATAACGCAGAGGAAAGGAGGCACAGAGGCATTCGCCCACACATGCAAGCTGTGTGTTGATCTCAGCAGGTGGCTGGGCACTCCTTCAGGAAGTGGGGTTGACTATCCCCTCTTGAGTGAAAGGGCTGAACTCATGTCTTACTTCCTAAGAACAGAGGATGGGAGAGTGAGACAGGAACCAACAATGCCACATATTCTTTACTGCAGAGGTAGAAGATCATAGCCACAGTAAGAAGTCCTAGTGACATCACAGACCCACAACACACAGTGACAGGAAGAGTTCTTCACTACTATGATGTCCTCCCACATTTATAGCCTTAGTCTATGAGAAAATGGGGCCGGGCAGTAGTGCACTAGGCCAAGTGCATATAGTATGAAGAGTAAGGGCTCTCACAATGATCCTATTTTGAGTCCCCTGGTTCCCCACCTGTTGGGGGCAAGCAGTGAATCAGGTCTGAAAGTGTCTATCTTTCTCTCCCTCTCTCTATCTTCCCCTCCTCTCTCAATTTCTCTCTGTACTGTCCTACTAGAAAAAAGAAAAAGGCTCCACAAGAAGTAGCACCGAGCCCCAATGATAACTCTGGAGAAAAAAAAAAAAAAAGGAAAGAAAGAAAGAAAATAACCATATAAACACATTGAGTGGCACGCAACAAAATGCTTAGCCTTCTCTCTTCAGTACCACTAAGTACACAAAGAAAGAAAAAATTCATCACACTCCAAGGAGAGCACACATATTTCCATGTACAAGGATCTGGTTTTGTGACTATAAAACAAAAAGAAATTCATCACATTCAACAGTAGACTAAAAAAACTCTAAATGTCATGAGGTGGAGCCACATGGTGATGCAACCAGTAAAGTGCACATGTTACCATGCACAAGGACCAGGGTTTCCAACAGCATGAGGGAAGCTTCACAAGTGATGAAGCAGGCTGTCTCTCTTTGTCTCTTACAGTATTTTTCTCTGTCCCTGTTATAATTGTTTTTGGGGGGAGAGGGGGAAATGGCCACCATGTACCCTGGTGGCAAAAAGAATAAGTAAATAAATAAATTTAATAGAGTCACCTAGGTTGCATTCTGGAATAGTGAAAGGACAAATGGGAAAAAATAACTGGAGAAGCCAAACAATGCTGGCACATTAGTAGCCCTGCACTAACACTTATTTCAGAGTTTTGAAAAATGTGCCATGTATTTTAAGATACAGATACAGAGAAGTTGGATGAGGTCATATAGGAATTGCTTGTAAAAGTACAGCACAAGGAATGATAGTCAGGTGGGTTACTTTAGGGAGGGTGGACATAGAAGGTCTTATCGCAAAATAAAACAAAAGGTTATCCTATTGTTCAACTTTTATTAGTGATTTAATAGTGGTTTACAAGATTATAGGGTTTCGTTCCATACCATATTCATTACCACAGTCCAGTGCCCTCACCACCACCATAATGATAACCACCGTTATTCTCACAAAGTCTTAGAGAAAGTTTTTTGGGTTTTTTTTCAATTTCATGTAATTCAATGATCTTTATTTGACATATGAGTGAAAATATTCAGTAGAAGAGGAGATTCTTTAAAAAGGCAGATTTCAAGAAGTGAATGAACATAACAACAACAAAAAAAAATACAGACCAATATCTCTGATGAACATAGATGCTAAAATATTCTAGCCAACCAGATATAGGAGTATATTTAAAAGACTGTTCATCATGACCAAGTAGGGTTTATCCCAGGGATGTAAGATTGGCTTAATATATATAAATCAATCATTGTGGATCACATGATAAAAGCAAGACAAAAAATTACATGATTACATCAATAGATGCAGAGAAAGCCTTCGACAAAATCCAGCATCCTTTAATGATCAAAATACTACCAAAAAAGGGGATAGATGGAAAATTCCTCAAGATAGTGGAATCCATATATATAGCAAACCTACAGCCAACATCATACTCAGTAGTGAGAAACCAGAGCATTTCCCCTCAGATCAGATACTAGACAGGGCTGCCCATCACCATTACTATTCAACATAGTGTTGGAAGTTCTTGCCATAGCAATCAGGCAGGATCAAGGAATTAAATGGATACAGATTGGTAGAGAAGAAGTCAAACTCTCACTATTTGCAAATGATATGATAGTATACATTAAAAAAAAAAAAAAAAAACCTAAAGAATCTAGCAGGAAGCTCTTGGAATTTACCAGGCAATATAGTAAGATGTCAGGCTATAAAATTAACATACAAAAATCAGTGGCACTCCACATTATACTACTACTGAATTCTTTTTTTTATTTATTTGTTTTCCCTTTTGTTGCCCTTGTTTTTTTGTTATTGTTGTAGCTATTGTTGTTGATGATGATGATGCCATCGTTGTTGGATAGTACAGAGAGAAAGAGAAATGGAGAGAGCAAAGGAAGATGGAGAGGGAGAGAGAAAGATAGACACCTGCAGACCTGCTTCACCACTGGTGAAGCAACTCCCCTGCAGGTGGGGAGCCGAGGGCTCGAACCGGGATCCCTACGCCGGTCCTTAACCCGCTGCACTACCGCCTGACTCCCGCTACTAAATTATTACTGTGGACTGTAACCAGAGATACTGAGCTTGAGAAGTCAACCTCACAACTATTCAAATCTGGCAAGACCTTTCCTAACACATGGGACTACCTACACCCATGTTCGATGGCACATCATTTAACTAAGCAACAGATACTATATATAGGCTAGGGTTCAAGGTACTGGGTACAAGTGTACACATATCCATAAACAAGGGGTAATTAAATAACTCAAAGTCAAAGTGCTCAGTAATAGCTGAAGTGCCTAAAGAAGGCATCATAAATTCTCTAATTGACTGGACTTAGACTAAATTAGCTGGGCAACCTAGCAGAAAGGCCCAAAGAAGACAGATCCCAAAAACTTAATTCTGGCTAGGTTCAACAAATAATACTAAATGTCTAAACAACTGAGAGAAAGTCTAAGATCATAAGATAAAGAGACACCCCACCCACAAAACCTGAAATATAGCCTCAATTCAACTCAGCCCAGGATTGAAACAGTACTCTGTCCCACATTCTGTCTGCCAGAAGAAAATTTAATTCTCTCTAGAAGATAACATAATTCAGAGACACCACTGTTTTTCATGTATTTAAATATACCTGGCCTGACAGGTTCAAGTGGCCAAAATTCTATTTAAAAATCAAGTAACAGTGGTCGGGGAGTTGGTGCAGTAGATAAAACACTGGATTCTCAAGCATGAGGTCCTGAGTTCAATCCCTGGCAGCACATGTACCAGAGTGATATCTGGTTCTTTCTCTCTCTGTCCTATCTTCATGAATAATTAAATAAAATCTTTTTTTAAAGTAACAGAAGCATATTAATTGATGTCAGAATTATGAGATGATAATTATTGACATAAAATCATTATAATAAAATCATTAATAAGTACCTGAGTAGACTAAGAGAAAACTCACTGGGTAGAGAGTATACCTTTCCATGTGCATAGTTTAGGTTTAAGCCCTGACACCACATGGAAAGTTCTATGGTACAAGCTCCATGCTGTGACATCTCTCTGTCTCTCAACCTGAATGAAAAAGCAGCATGGATTAAACTGAAGGTGATTGTAAGTAAGGAGGTAAAAGACAACTACCAGGACAGGAAAAATTGCACAATGGATAGTGTGCTACATTGTCATATGCACAACCCAGGTTCAAGCCTGGACCCTAGGCACATTGAAGAAAGCTTTGGTGTTCTTCTCTTCCTCTATCTATCTATCTATCTATCTATCTATATCTCCCTTTCCCTCCCTCCCTCCCTCTCCCTCACCTTCTCTCTCACTCTCATTCTGGATCTCTGTCTCTCTCTCTGTCTCTCTCTGTCTCTCTCTGTCTCTCTGTCTCTCTCTCTCTCTCTCTCTCTCTATATATATATATATATATATACCAGGTGGAATATGCTTATATGTAGAATACAGGGAATTGAAACACATGAACTTTCAGGGGGGAAAAAAGTAGCAGTCACATTGTCTCTAAGACTTTGTGAGAACTATGGGGAATATTGCTTGGTAAGAAGGCACAGAACTCTGGTGTTGAGTATAGTGTGGAACTACCTATATCCTTATATTCTCATAAACCCTTATTAAATTACTAATAAAAATATATAAAATAATAAATAAAATTTTAAAGCAATCTGGGAACAGTGACATTGAACATATGTGAATCCCCAGCTCTACAAAAAAACATAACTATGTTACCATGTGCAAGGACCCAGGTGTGAGAGGCTACTCATTACCTGCAGGGGGGATGCTTCATGAATGGGGAAAAAAGTCTGGGATGTCTATCTTTCTCTCTCCCTCTCTATCTCCACCTCCCCTCTCAATTTCTTCCCGTCTTATCAAATAAAATAGAAAGAGAAAAAGGAAAAAAACAACCACTAAGAGCCATGGATTTGCAGTGCCCACAGCAAGCCCCAGTGATAACATAGTTAGCAATTAAAATAAATATTTCTGAAAATATGAATAATTTCTCCAGTGAAATAGAATCTATTTCTCAAGATTTATTTTGTCTATTTTTTAAGAGAGACATAGCACCACTTGATCATAGATGGTACCAAGGATCAAACCCTGGGCCTCATTCATGCAAACCATGCAATCTACCTGCTAAATCAGTTCTCTTGCTGCATGAAATCTATTTTTGAAAAAGACTTCCAGGAGGCCTGGCCATGGAATAACTGGTACCAAATTGCCTCTCCTTCCAAAACAACAAATAAATACAAGAGACCCAACTGAAGTCATAATCTACAGCTGAAAGTTCTGCAGCCTCAGGTGGGTGCTTGCGTGCAGTTGGAGTGAAAAGGGGTGTGGCAGGGGTTGAAGAACAGCAAAGTCAAATCAGAGCTCTGGGCAGCGCAGGTGCTGAGCTGCACCATTTTGGCGATTTCACTTTAAGCGCAGCAAGTAACATTGTTCCTAGTGCCAGAGAAAAGAGACAGGGGCTTAAAACCTCTCAGTCATCGACTCAGGGGGCTTTAGCCTCCTGAATTTAAGGCAAGGAAACAACATAAAACAGGGTATTTGTGACCACAAGACAGCCCAAAGTAACCACCCCCCCATCCCATCCCACCCACCACAGATCATACAAACAATAGAAACCTAGAGATCACAATAGCACCACCTGCTGGCCATTAATAACCAACACACAAAAAATGTGCAAGCAGAGAAACAACTAAACAGCCAGCTATGCCATATCAGCCAGACAGAAATAAAACAGAGGAAATCCAAAGAATTACAGATTTAGAGAAACTCTCAGAGACAGACTACACAAAGCTCATTATGAGGACTCTCCAAGAATTTAAGCAAGAATTAAAAGAGCATGTTACTATGGAATTAAAACACACAAGAGAGGAACTTATAACAGAGTTCACTAAGAATCCTCAAATCTTGAAAGAAGAACTTCGGTCTGAACTCCAGGGAGTAAAAGACACTTTAACTGCAATCCATGCCCAGGTAGAAGGCTCAGGAAGTAGATTCACACATCCAGAAGAAATAATCTCCAATCTAGAGGATACGGCCAACCACGCTTTCAATTCAAAGATGAGGAAGAGGAATGGTTCGGAAAGACTGAAGCAACTCTCTGTGAGACTACAGACTCCAATTGTTATATGGAAAATTGAGAAATGTTATGCATGTACAAACTATTGTATTTACTGTCGAAGCATTAATTCCCCAATAAAGAAATCTTCAAAAAAAGGGGGGGAAATTGCAAGCTCCATCAAAAAATCAAATATGGGAGTTGGGTGGTAGCATAGCAGGGTTAAGTGCACGTGGCGCAAAGCACAAGGACCAGCATAAGGATCCTGGTTCAAGCCCCCGCCTCCCCACCTGCAGTGGAGTCACTTCACAGGCTGTGAAGCAGGTCTGAAGGTGTCTATCTTTCTCTCCCCCTCTCTGTCTTCCCTTCCTCTCTCCATTTCTCTCTATCCTATCCAACAACAATGACAGCAATAAAAACAATAATAATGACAACAATGATTAAAAAAAAAAAACAGGGCAACAAAGGGGGAGGAAATAGCCTCCAGGAGCAGTGGATTAATGGTGAAGGCACCAAGCCCCAGCAATAACCCTGGAGGCAAAAAAAAAAAGATCAAATATAAGAGTGATAAGTATATCTGAAGAGGAGGACAAGGCCAAAGGCCCAGAGTCAATTTTCAGAGCAATTTTAGCTGAGCATTTCCTTCACTTAGGAAATCATCAGAACAGTCTCATTCAAGAGGCAGAATGATCACCCAGATTTATAAATACCAATGAAAAGGCACATTATTGGAAAACTATCAAAAGTCAGCAACAATGAAAAAAAATTTCTGACTGCTAAGGAAAGGAAAGAAGTTACATACAAAGGCAGAGCTATAAGACTTTCATCAGATTTCTTCTCTTCACAAAATCTAAAGGCAAGGAGAGAGTGGAATAACATATTCAAAGTTCTAAAGGAGAGGGAATTCCAGCCACGAATATTGTGTACTGCAAAATTATCCTTCAGATATGAGGGAGAAATAAAGGTTTTCTCAAATATTCAAGAACTAAAGGAATTTGCCACAATCAACCCCAACTTATAAGCACTGAACCGAGTCCCACAAGAAAGGAGGAAGCAAGGGAAGACACGATCCAAACACCAAGTTGCAGATGCCACCATGACGTCACCTTACTCACCCAGACAGACGACCTCACCAATGTACCCTGGAACGCACCTCTCCAGAGCCCTGCCCCAGTAGAGAAAGATAAGGACAGGCTGGGAGTATGGATCAACCTGTCAATGCCCATGTCCATCAGAGAAGCAATTACAGAAACCATACCTCCCACCTTCTACACCCCATAATGACCCTGGGTCTATGCTTGCAAAGAGAGAAAGAATAGGAAAGCTGAAGGTCGGGTGGCAGCACAGCAGGTTAAGCATACATAGCGCAAAGCACAAAGAACGGCATAAGGATCCTGGTTCGAGACACTGGCTCCCCACCTGCAGGGGGGTTGCTTCACAGGAGGTGAAGCAGGTTTGCAGGTGTCTGTCTTTCTCTCCCCTTCTCTATCTCCCCACCTCTCTCAATTTCTCTCTGTCCTATACAATAGCAGCAATGACAACAATAATAATAATGACAAGAAGGGTAACAACAAGGGCAACAAAATGGTAAAAATAGCCTCCAGGAGCAGTGGATTCATAGAACAGGCACTGAGCCCCAGCAATAAGCCTGGAGGCAAAAAAAAAGAAAAAGAAAGAAAGAAAAGAAAAGAAAAGAAAAGAAAAGAAAAGAAAAGAAAAGAAAAGCTTCTAATGGAGGGGATGGGGCACAGAAATCTGGTGGTGGGAAATGTGTGGAATTTCACCCCTCTCATTCTAGGGTTTTGTCGACATTTTCTATTTTTATTTTATAAATTAAATTTTAAAAAGAATAGGAAAGCTATCAGGGGAGGAGATGGGATAAGGAGTTCTGGTGGTGGGAATTATGTGGAATTGTACCCCTCTTATCCTATGGTCTTGTCAGTGTTTCCATTTTAAAAATAAAAACTCTTTAAAAAATAAAAACAAAGTAAAACTATATACATTTTACTACATCTGCTCAGTTGAACTGGTTTTTCCCTACACAGAACACTGATGATAGAGGATTTACTCTGTTCATGAATTATACAAAGTAAATAATTCTATTGTTCTTAACTAATTTTAGGAGAATTTTTAATTGGACAGTTATGAACTGGGGAATATAATAAAGGCTTCAAGACTTGATCTAAAGCAAATGTGTTTTCAAGATCTTATCTTGAAACTTTACTATTCAGTAAAATGACAGAATTCATCCATTCTTTGTGGATTTAGGAAGGTCACTGATGGGCTGATACAACCTATAACATGGAGCCAGAAAAGAAAATATTAAAGAGTTTAGGATCAAACCTTCAATCATGTGTCCCATTTTGCTCTACAATACATTGTGTTTGACTCCTCCAGGGTGGAGCAGAGGCAAGTGGGGAAGGAAACTAAACCTAGGCACATCATATAAAAATAATACAACCACAGTTGGGAAAATATTAAAAACAGTGGGGGGTGAGCATAAAAAATAAGACTTGGAACCGGAAAGAGCTCACTATAGTGGTAAGAAGCAGGACTAATATATGAAACATCCTAGGTTCAATTCCCAGCAGCTTCAATAGCTAGAGTTGAGTAGAGTGCTGGTAAAGAAAGAAAGAAAGAAAGAAAGAAAGAAAGAAAGAAAGAAAGAAAGAAAGAAAGAAAGAAATTACATATATATATGTATATATATAAGTATGTTTATTCATAGATAGACTGTAAGGCAGTAAAGAATGCAATGACATCACTAAATGGCATGCTTCTAAATACTTCTCAAACAGAAGACTAAAGCAGACTTGATATTAGAAAATATGCTGAACTGAATAAAATTGAAAGTATAAAAAAGCGCAACTAGAATCTAAAAGAAAACTCAAAGGAAGATATAGAGCTTTAAATGTGTGTGAAGAATAGTTAAAAATAATTATCTGAGCAGCCAATTCAAGTCAGAAAATGATATATCAAACCAAAAGGTGCATACACTGAGAACAAAATAATAAAAGAATAGAAAACAAATTTACAACATAAAAATTGGGGGGGGGGCTGTTTTGTTTTTGGTCATTTCCAGGAATTCATAGCTCCATACTGATTTTTTCAAGTAATTAGAGACAGAAAAAAAGAGACAGGAGTATAAAGCAAAAGAAAGATACTACAACACCAAAGCTATCTCCAGTATGGTGGGTGTTGAGCTGGAACCTGGGTCACATGCATGACAAAACAGAAGTAGTTCCCAGCTGAGCTACCTTGCTGGGCCAATATAAAAAAGTTTTGAAATTAGTTATGTAGTGCCTGGGGAACTAGCTCAACTAGTAGAGACAAGACTTCGTGCCTGTGGTTCCTGGTTTGATACTGATGCCACATGAGACAGATGTGCTCTGACCTCTCTGTGTATGACTTATTATTTAATATTTTATGTTATTTATTTATGTATTTGGGGGATAGGTAGAGAGAATGAGGAAACAGAGATGGAGAGAAAAAGAGAGACAACTGCACCACTGCTTCACCACTGTGAAGCTTTCCCCTGGCAGGTGAGAACAGGGTCCTTGCACAGTATAACTTGTGCTACTGAGTGCACCACTACCTGGTCCTCATCTATGATTTAAATAATTAAATTATAGTACACCTTGAAAATAAAATTATTTATCGGAAATGAACAATATAATGCTTAATATCCTGGAATAATAGTGAAGAAAAAGCATGACATCAATATGACAAAAAAGAACACATTATTACTTACTTTGTAGACTAATAAGGAAAGAGGCTTATAACTATTTGATGCAAATAAGTGTGGAAATTTCTATAAAATACAAATGTCTACGAAAAATACAAATGCCTAGGAATTACAATTTACTAGAGCCAGCACATGAAAAAATATGCAATTGTAATAGTCCTATATCTATATAAGATAACTGAATCAGCACATAAGCACCCTCCACCAAACAGGATGTGGTGACTTACATTCACCCTGTAGGGATGTAAAACTTTATCCCTGAAATTAGTAATTTGACAATTCTGTAAACCATTGTCAAATTACTAATAGTAAAAAATATATTTTTAAATATCTTCTATTAAGCAGCCTCCATGCCCAGATGACTTAACCAATGAACAATGCTAAACATTTAAGGAGATATTATACCAACCTCACATGTCCAGACATTTCTGAAGAACAGAAGCATGTCTGGAGAGGGTACTCAGTAGCAGAGCACCTGCCTTGCATGCATAGAGCCTTGGGTTCAGTAGCCAGCACTGCTTATGCCACAGTGGTGCTCTAACATGTCTGTCTCAGAAATACATAAAATTACTTTTTAAGACTACAAAAGACAGAATAACTAGTTGATGAAACCACCACAATCTTTGCTGTAACTCTGAAAAAGACTTTTTTTTTTTTTTTTTGCCTCCAGGGTTATTGCTGAGGCTCAGTGCCTGCACTACAAATCCACTGCTCCTGGAGGCCATTTTTCCTATTTTGTTGCCCTTGCTGTTTTTGTTGTTAGATATGACAGAGAGAAATCAAGAGAGAAGGAGAAGACAGAGAGGGGGAGAGAAAGATAGACACCAGCAGACCTGCTTCACCAATGGTGAAGCGATGCTCCTGCAGGTGGGGAGCCAAGGGCTTGAAACGGGATCCTTACGCCGGTACCTTGGCACTTTGCCTCATGTGTGCTTAACCCACTGCATTATCGTCTGGCCCCCTGAAAAATACATTTTAAAAATGGAGAGATATAGGGCAGACTCTGTTATTAAGTAAATTTTATTTAGTTAAAAAATAACAGAATGAGTTGGAGATCCCACTCCCCGCCTGCAAGGGGAACACTTCACAAGTGTGAAGCAGGTCTACAGATATATCTCTATCTCCTTCTTCCCTCTCAATTCCTCTGTCCTATTTTCCAAAATTTAGCCTCCAAATATTCTTAAGATATAGAAGGTATAAGTGTGTGTTTATAATATAATGGCATATGGTTGTGATGCAAGTATAAGAAAGTCTCAATGCAGGACAGAAGGACTGAAAATATAATAAAGAGTTAAGAATGTGTAGAAAGACTGAATATGAGGCCAAAGTTTGAGATAGTGCAGGTGTTAGGTCAGTGATGCAAGCTGGCCTTCACTGAGTGAGTAAATGATAAGGAAGCAGAGACGATGAAGGTCAGTCAGACTGAGCTTTCTTGAGTAGACTGAAGATAAGTAAAGATGAAAAGCCTAAGAAATGTTTTACAGAATGTGCCCAATTACGTCTATAGCTAATTGCCAGCCATATGTGTTACACTGTATTTCTTGCCTGCTTGCTTACAATAACTGCTAGCTAGGTCAGCTTCTGTAACCCTGCTTGCTTTTACATTTGCAGAAAAGGTATATAAATGGAAACTGAGTTTAACTTGAGATGGGAGTTCTCAAAGACATCTGAATTATGCCTGTGCATAATAAACTTCTTTCTTCCTTCACCCACCTCGGCTTCAGTTACCTTGATTATTAACAGAGTTCCTTAACACTATCAAGTAAAAAAAGAAAGTCGGGAGGAGAAAAAAATGGCTACTGAGAGCAGTGGCTTTGTAGTGCCAGCACCAAGCCCCAATGATAACAACCCTCATGGCAATAAAAAAACAAACAAACCAGAAATCCAAATGTTCTTTTTTGGCAGATAATGTTTGGGAGGGGAAATGAGGGTTTATTTGAGGTGCTGGTAATGTTCTATATCATGCTTTGGACAACATCCATCTTGTAAATAATTTATAAAATGTATTCACTTTATATGTGCGTCTCAATAGTTTATATGTGTGTCTAATATGCAATGCAGCAATTCTTCTCATTACCTCCTCCTTGAAGCCATACTACCTAAACGCTTCCTGTGCTATCATGTTTCCAATTGCTAGCTCAGAGGATGTAATTAATTAACATTTGATAAAAACTGAAAGAACAAATCTTATTTGACATGTCAAACCACAGTGCAGTGTCAGATACACAGTAGAGGTATATATATATATATATATATATATATATATATATATATATATATGTAATTTTTAAATAAATGAAGGAACCACCAAGTGAAATCTCAAGAAAAAAAAGCAAGTTTTCTGCCAAACCTTCTCGTTACTAGACTTTTAATGAGGCTAGTAGGAGATGCCCCTCACCCCAAGTAAAAGGCCTGAGTAAATAAACATGGTGCAAAGGTTAGGGGCAGACTGAGAAGTAAATGGAGGGAAGGCCGAAGAGGCAGAGATGGTCTGAGGGATGAAAGATGAAAGCAGAGCCCTGGGAAGTAGTGAAAATTCTAGGTGATGGCAGTTCTACAAGTACAGACTTGATTGGACAAAGAATAAAGGATAGGATGTTTCAGCAGAAAGCAGAGTTTGGAAGCTTGATAAAAGAATTTTCTTCCTTGCTGCTTTTTTTTTTTTCTTTCCTTGCTGTCTTTTTATAGGTCTCAGAATGAAGGGTTGGAGCCAGGACCTAAGGTTCATTCATTCAGCATTCTGGTGATACCTGAGGTCACATCCCACTTGCTGGTCTAAAGTAAATGAAGAAGGTGGCTCAGTACTTCATACATGGGGTTCCTCAGAACTAAATACTCTCCTGATGCCTCTGAGATAAATCCCTAAAGTAGGTTTGAGCTCCCTTCTCTAAAATACAAGGAAACTGTCAATTGTGTTGTTATTAAGTAGCAAGCATATTGTCTTAGACATGTTAGGAAAGGCTGGCAGTGAGCCTCCTTGGAGAAAACATTCTTCCATTTTCAGACCATATTCATCACAATGCTTCAGCACAATCAAGCAAGCTGCTCAGCTACCCCAAATGTCCATCTCTCTGAGCAGGGCATCACCAATGCCTGTGAAAGCAGTGTTGAAGCATTCAGTGCTCTGCTGTGACAGAAGCTGCACTGTGCTAATTACAATAGCTGCCTCAGGACATCTGCTTACCTGATGAACACCAGTCTTCCTCCTCCTCCTCCTCCTCTCCAGGCTCTCTGCCCAAACCTTTTGTTTTCCTATCACTTATTCACTCCTTCATCCTTGCAAGAAGTATTTCCTGAACAGCTCCTGTGGATGGGCACTGTGCCAACTGCTTGGTGTGTATCAATAATATACTAGTTGCACAAAGTGCAAGGACTGGCATAAGGATCCCAGTTCGAGCCCCTGGATCCCCACCTGCAGGGGAGTTGCTTCACAGGTGGTGAAGCAGGTCTGCAGGTGTCTATCTTTCTCACCCCCTCTCTGTCTTCCCCTCCTCTCTCCATTTCTCTCTATCCTATCCAACAACAATGACAGCAATAATAACAACAACGACAAAAAACAAGGGCAACAAAAGGGAAAAATAAATAAATGTAATAATAATAATAATATACTAGTTAACAGATCTTCCTTTCTCTGTGCTCTTCATTTTGATGGAAGCAAAAATAGTGGCCAAATACTTGAGTGATAGGGTGCCTGGATTCTTGTCCCAACTCTGCTGCTAGTCTCAAAAAATTCACTTACCCTCCCTGGACATAACTGTATTCCTATTTAGAAAATGAAAGTGTGAACAAGAGCAGCCTCCAAGAATATGTCCATGGATAGTTTTCAAAAACTCCTAACTATTCTAACTACACTCACTTTGCTCCTCTCCTCCCCCACTTTATGCTAGACACAGCTGGGGACTAAGCTTGTTACAATAGTAAGTCAGATTTTATCACTCTTCTGCTCAAAAGTCTCCAGGGTTCTCACTCAGAATGAAAGGGAAGCCCTACCTCCCTGTGGCTTGGAGACAGGCACCACCTAGCCTGTATCTCCTTCAACTCCTTCCCCTCACACACTCCCACAGGGGACAAGATCCCTGGCTACTTCTTGTACATTTTAAACATACTCTCCTCTCAGGCCCATAGTCTTTGGTCTTTGCTCTTTAGGCTGCCTGGAAGTCTCTCAAGGCCCTGCTCTGTCCTCCTGAAGTTCTGGGCTCAATACTTCACTTCAAATGACCTCTTTCCAGAGAAACAACAGAGTTCAGTGTTAGATCATATGCATTGCATGTATAAGTTTATATGCAGAAATCCTGGGTTTGACTTCTAGCACCAAATGTTCCCTTTCTGGAAGGTACACACCTTCTAACATAATCACCACATATCAGAGAGGACTACTAGGTCACTTTCTGCCTCTTACCTTGCACTTTTTTGTGTAATACAAAAAAGTGATTGACTTAATATATGATTGATATGACTTAATATATCACATATGTTCTCATGTATCACCTATCTCCTTCCACTAGAAAGTAGTCTATGAGAATAGGGGCTCTTCACTTTATAATTTCTTTTAGAACAAAACAGGACAGTAATACCTCCAGTACCTAGAATAGACTCTGGCACAAAGTAAATGTTTAATCAGTGTCTGTTGAATTGATAAAAGAATGAACTTCTTTGAGTTATAAAGCCAGACTCAGTGAATGAGTAGATCTGTTCATACTTGGAGCCCAAATATTACTTCAAGAACCTATAAAGGATCAAAAAGTATGGAAATTAGGCTACACAGAATACTTGCCACAGAAATAGACCATCAGTAGAAAGCACTCCATTCCATTCGATGAAGATCTCTGCTTCACAGCATGCAGTCACAATAAGACTAGGCCTAAATCCTTTTTTTTTTTTGCAGCTTCCTGGTGAGCAATGAGCAGTACTGCCCTAATCTGACTTGAGTCCAGAGAGGTTGAGTTATTTATTCAATATCATCTAGCCCTCTGGGGGCAGAAATAAAATCAGAGCACAAATCTCTGTCTCCCTAGTCTGTGAATTGCTTATTTTCAATAGTGCCCTACATAAGAAAGGTAGAGTGAGTGTAATGTCTATAGGCAGGAGAAATATGTGAGGATGGGGTAAAGAGGAGATATGACACCCATGAGGAACTATTCCCACTGAGCCTCTGCAGTGGTTGCAGATTCCAGGTGTTCAAAGTATAGTTCGCCTTATATATTGTCACATGTGTTCATTTCCTGGGTGCTAGTTATCTAAAATTATCTGCCCATACATGAATACTACTTGGATGTTAAAAATGATGAAGTCATCTCCTTTACCCCATTTTAAAGAGAACTTGAAGACAGCATGTTAAGTGAAATAAGCCAAAAAGGGAAGGACAAATATCTAATGACCCCTTTTACGATTGGAACTTAAAAAATAAGGAAAGAGAGGGAAAGCACAAAGTAAAACTTGGACTGGCTGTGGAGAACTGCACCAAAGTAAATAACTCTGTGAAAGGAAAGGGAGGGAGGGGGCACAGGGAACTTTAAAGTGAATATGTTTCTATAAATGCACTGTAAACCACTAACTCCCCAATAAAAAATAAATTATCTGCTCACAATAAACAGAAGCCACTAGGGAGAAAAAAAAAAAGATGCTCCAGATAACAATTACTCCCATTCCTGCACTGCACAAGTCTTACATAGTCTTGGAGCCATTCACACTCATGAACAAAAACTCCCCAACACACACACCAAAGTGACTTGGAAACACTTCAGCCACACCTGCCAGCACAGGCAAGAAGTCAGGACAAAGTCTAGTCACGGTTTGCTCAGTCCTTCCAGGGACCCCAGAGTGACATACCTGGATGCACATCTATTATATGCATATGTGAACAGAGACCCAAAAACACAAGTGCACAAATATGCACATGCATGTTAAATGCACTTCAGAATCAGGCTGAATATAAATCACAAATCAATTTACATGCACAGAAAAGTGCGTGCTGGTCTTCTACAATGCTTTCATAAATATGCACACACATTCACAAACATAATATGCACTTTCTGACATGACTGTGAGAAAGAAATGAGATTAAAAGAGAGAGAGAAAGGAGATAATGTGCAGTTCACAATAGTGCCTGGTCCATAGAAGCCATGATAAAGGTGAGAGAGAAGGACAGACAGGTAGGCAGATAGATAATAGGTGAGAGATAGAAGATAGATGACTGATAAAAAACAGTTTGTCAGACTCGTGTGAATACCTACTTTCAAAGCATAATTTCATTTCCAGTCACTAGTCAAAACCTCGTGGAAATGCTAAGCAGTCCATTACTATCTAGTGTGTGGAGGGGGTGGTGCTGTAAAAGGGTGATGGGGAGAACACCTGAAGGCAAGAGGCTGGTGGACATCACCTTCTGCATTTCTTTGGGGAAAGGCTGGAACATTGAAAAAACTAACTGTTAAGAACTAGTTTAGGGGAAAACAGACCATGAATCCTCAAAAAGAGGAGATCCTAAAGATATGGGGTGGGGTGGGAAGCTTCTCTTCTTAGTAGACTGAGAAGGAAAGATTCCAGAGTCACAGCAAGTCCAAATCAGCCAGAAAATCCTACAGAAGCTATTAATCCACTAAAGTCTGGTGGCTTGGAGAAAAATCTGATTAACTCCACCTCCCCAGCTGGGCTTTAGAGTGAAACATATAGTTGGTATCTGAGACTCAAAGTGGGAAAACAGAAAAGCAGGAAGGAAGGGAAATCAAGGAGTGGAGTAGTGAGTCTAGAATACCTGTGTATACAGCTGGTCCTTGTCCCTGATTTGCAAGATGACAATAATCACCTGTTGGAAGAGAACATATCTTTCATATTTATTGACAGGGTGCAGCTGAGAGACAAGAACTTGATCCTCTTGACCCTGAAAACTGCCCAAGGAATTCTTGTATGTCCCTATTGCAATCACTGGGGAATGAGGGGTGGAGAGTGGATTTCTTCCTTTACCAGCCACATATCTTCCTGTTTTTCCTTTTTCTCTAGGGCCAAATACTGTGACTTCAGAAACCTAAAGAAACTCAGATCCGGTTAAATTCCTCCCCTTTAAGATGATAAACTGAGTCCAGGAGTATGTCTGAGGCGGGCCCTCTGTGTCTGTCTTACTCAATACAACTACATTATTTTAAAAATTGAGACAATATTTTTGGGGAGCTGAGGGATGAACTCCACAACCTATCATGTCCTGGCGCTGCCTGCAGAAGAGAGGGAAGATCTGGCTCCACTGGCGCTCTAAGCGTTAACTCCACCCAGAGTCTGGCAGTCATTGGCCGGGCCCCTGGAAAAGAGCTGATTTTTTGCAGCCGCAGGCCAATGAGCACCCCGAGTGGGAGGGTTTGACGCTACTAAGGAGTTTCCCCCCTTTTTTTCTCACTCCGCCTCCTCCCATCGGCCCTAGCCTGCACCCCCTCCAGCCCCCCCCCCCCCCGACACCGCCAGTTTGTTAAATTAATGCAGCAAGAAAGTCTGAAGTGCCGAGACCGTCCTGGACAGAGGAAGATGGGCGGGCTGAGAAAGCAGAGATGCTTCTGAAGCCCCGGGCTCCCGAGCCCCGGGGTCGCCATGGAACCCAGCAGCCCCTGAAACTTGCCCTGCTCATTCTTACGCCTGCAGCTCTGAGTGATGGGACACCTTCCCTGCAGCGACCATAACTTATTCGGCGGGGACAGAAGAGCCGGGATCGCAAGACAACAGCAGACCTGCGGGACCCAGTCGCGATGCGCCAGCCTGACTCACTGCCTGGGGTTTAACTGAAGGCAGCGCGGTTCCTCGCCCACCCTTTCCCTCAAGCCCCCCAGCCAGCCAGGAGCAATCCCCCCTGCTCTCTGTCCAAGATGCTCCTCCAACGTCAGCATTGAAGGCCCGCTCTCTGATCTTCATAGAAAATCGTTTTCTTTCATGGACCTGACCGTTGCAACAGAAACGCGGGGTTGAAAAATAAGCATAAGAAAATATACCCACCCCCGAATGTGCCTCCCTGCGCCACAGGGACTAGCAGACGCGCAGAGTTGAACCGACAGCTGCGGGACAGCCGCTTGGAATGCGGCCCGGGAGCTCTCCACAGTGCTGAAGCTGCGTCCCGGGCTACAAGACCCTCACATTCCCCGGGCTCTGCTGCCTGGAGCTTGACCGGAGCTCTCCGCGGTGCTGAACCGCCAGGTCCCGGGCTCCCAGCTCCAGGCTCAGTGATCCCCCTCCCCCGCACCTTCTCCAGGCTTCTGGATTGTTTTTTCAATAGCGCTTGCTGATTTTCTAAGTGCCCATTTTAATTTTTTTTTATCCCTCCCTCACCCGCGGACTACAAAGCACAGGACCTGAAAAAATGTACAGCTTCAATACTCTTCGACTCTACCTTTGGGAGACCATCGTATTCTTCAGGTATGTAATTTTCTACTGACCACATCACTCTGGAATAGGGGAGGGGGGCGGGTGTTTGGAGCACGAAGGCTGGTCCTGTCGTAGTCCCTTATTGGGGGGAAAGTGATGTTGAATACCAAGCAATGGGGGGGGGGGTCCTTCTATCCCTGCCTCTCCCACTCCACCCCACCCGCCCCCGCTGGGTGTCTGGCTGGTGTGTGAGGTCTGAGATCTCTCTGCCTTAGCGAGCTGTTTGCCTGGTTCTTGTAATTTGTCCTTCTGCCAGCTACACACGCACTTCCACCATTCCCACCACCACTAGCAGCCCCGAGCCCCCTGCACAGTGGCCCTCGCCCGGCTATGAACGGGAAGGGGAGGTTTTAGGAGTTACCCAGTTTAATTAGGACTGCATTCTCTCTAACCGCAGTGCCGAAAACCTCTGCTCTCCCGTCTGTGAGCCAAGTGACAACTAGCGGTGACGGGAGAGGTTGCAACCGAACTCCTGGACACAGAACATGTTCTTTTCTCTCCTTTCTGTTGTTTTCATTTCTCTATTTGGGGGGAGGATGGTTGTGGTAAGACTTATTCCTTGCAAACAACAGTATCGCAACCTCAGGTTGTGAAGTCCTGAATCTGGGTGCAGAGTATGTCTGCTGAGGATTAGAGATTCTGGGCAATATTTCATTTAGGAAACTTACAGTCCCTTCTCATCCCCACTCACCTTCCCAAACTCTACTTTGTGACCTGCAAATCCTAAACTGATAGGCATTGCTTCTTTGGTTTTTTTTTCTTAATGTATGTCTACCCCAGACTCAACAGCTGAATTTCTCCACTCACGGTCTCCTAGGCTAACAGATTTTGCACACAGGCTTAGCGTTCTTATCTCAGCATAAGGGAAAAGTGAAAAATCACCCCTTCAGGAAGCATTGATATAGATAGTCCTTTTGTAAGTGGGTGAATCATGCCATCTTCAGAGATGGTTATGATAAATTCCGTTCTTATGAATTGAAAAAAATCCTCCCTCCATGACCTGCAGGGATCATTAATCTTTCTCATTTGAGATGCCTGCTTCTCTTCTCGGGTGTTACATTGGATTAACAGTCATTGGAAAAAATCTACTCCAGGTGGCTTTGAAAAATAAGTAATCTCTAAATACTATTCTTGCCATCATAAACCAGGAAATGATTCTTGTGTGTGTTTATAATGTAAAGAACTTCACATGTGAATTGATGGCCTGATTAATCCATTAATTAACTGAACTATACCTCCTCCCTCCCCATTTGTAAGAGTCTTTGTAAAAGCCTTCATTTCTAAAGATAAAAAAAAAAAAGAGTTCCCTCTTTCTCTTAGATGCCCAATGCTAAAGCTCCTAATCCTTAAACAATTCCTAGGCCACAGTTCTATCCACAGCTCAGAATGCAAATAGAGTCAGGCAGAAAGAAAAAGTGCAACAATCCAGGGCCTTGGGAAATGTAGCCACTTCCCCAGAGAGGGCAGGAAGTGTCCTCCTAACTTAGCAATATCAATTTCTTTCTCTCCTACATACAGAGATACAATGGAGGTGGGAGTTTGGTAGCATTTGTATGCAAATTGATTCTCCATTTGGCTTGCCCAGACAGTACTGAACCAGAGAGATTAAAGAGCAAATTGATAGGACAAAGCACATCACCCCCTCCTCAACTCCTTTCTTCTAGATGAGCAGCATCTAATGCTTGATTTTCTCCCTCCAGATATTGTCTTTCTTAAAAGGGATACACAGTCCCAAAGGTGTGCATGGTAATCATTCTGATAAGGTTATAAATCCCCTGTGCTAATTCTTCAAGTAAACTGGTGGTGGCCTATCAGAAAGCCTCCCTCTACATCTCATTTCCTCACATGTGTCAAGAATACGTGAGCTGCTATGAACATGGGCTCTGATTCCATGTGTTTATAAGGAAAGAAGAAACATGGCTATGAATGGGCTGGAAAGGCATCAGTACTGCTGCACATTCAGAATGCAGGATGGTCTACATCAGTTGTTTTAGAAATGGCCTAAAACATAGAATAATAAAAAATAATAATCAAACTAGAGAAAATATACTCAGCATATTTTCAAAGAGCTAGAAAAATATATATATCACAAGGAGAGAAAATGGCCTTTGCCAAACCATTGTTTATATTCCAACACTCTCACTCTAAAGCCATTTTTGATAAAAATACAGGAACATTAAAATATGGGGACTCATTAGAATGTGTGGAAGGCTAGATTAAGAGGTGCATCTCCTATTGGGTTCCATATGACTAGTCCTTCTCCCCCAAGGGACAGGCTTCAAGTTGAAATAAGCCAATCCAATCACCTTGGGCACCCAGGTACTCCTAAAACTAAATGCTACCAGCTGCTGCCTTGATAGGGAAATCTAGGGGCCAGAATTGGAGAGGTTCTCAGTAATGAAGTGGTGCTGCATCAGCATGTAACCAGTGAAATGGTGATAATGACAGTAAAACAAAACAAACTGCCAGGTGAGTGAAGCAAAAACCTACGAGCCAACACAGAGAAGGAATCAAAATTTTAGACAAAGCCTAGGGGAGACTGGAAGACAGACAGCACCGCAATGATCCCCAACTGTGTCAAAATGAGGTGATTTAGCCAAACTTCCTGCTCTAATCTTTTAGAAGTAAAATGAGGTGATTTAGCCGAACTTCCTGCTCTAATCTTTTAGAAGCCTGTTGTTCTAAAATGCTGCGAATGACAGTATAAGGTTCAGCAACCCTAATTTTGTCTCTTTGTTTTCTATGAGTCTTTCTTCTGGCAGGCCAGTCAAAACAATAGGCAAAGGTATGGCTTTTTATGCTAGAATCATATTTCTTTCAACCCCCTCTGAATCTGATAGACATTTGTTTGGATGGGGAACTCATGGCTAGGGAGGTCCCGGCTTACCCCAAAATCCTCCTGCCTTTTGAGTAACCCAAATAGATTCATGGTATATAATTATTTTTCTTTCTTCCTTTCTTTTTCTTTATAATTTTTTTCATAGCTCTATCAGCATTTAGGACCAGGTAATCCTGCTTTAAGTGCTATCCTGTGCAATGCAAATGTTTAGTATCATCCTAGCTTCTAGAGCTCCCCCTCTGCTGATCACGACAACCAAAACTGCCAAAACTTGTGGGGGGGGGGGGATGCTGCAGATAAGAACGTGTGGTGCAGGAAGCCCACATTTGTTTTAGGCTGCTTCTCTGCTATACTAATTATAATGAGCAGTAAAGTCTAGTTTCCTGGAGAAAATGTGTCTCATGATACACACAAAGCACCCCAATGAAGCAAAAAAGGACCCAGTTTATGCCTGAGAAAGAAATAAAATCAGTGGAGATAAACCAAGTCTAATCCACAGGCAACTCTCCCACAAGACAGGATCAACATCTCTCTCTGTAGCCTCTCTATCTTCCCTGCCAGAAGATGCTTCCTTGGGCAGGGTTTATACTGAAAAATGGTACTCTCTTGCTACAAAAGGTCAGCAAAACCTTGAAGGAAAGTAACTCTGCATACATGAGGGCGAGGAAGGACATGGCAAAGATCTCTTCCTATCTCATCCAGAAAACCACCCAGCTGCAAAGTACATGAGCTTTTCTTTGAGGTGGTCCCTCTAGCTCCCCCATCTTCAAGCACCCTAAATGGGCCAGGTGACCACTGGAATCATTTGCTTCTGGAAATACAGTGCTCTTGTCCCCTGAGTCTTACCTGCTGCATTCAGGCACTGCAAAAAAGCATCTAGGATCTCCCAAAAGAATCCAAGGGCTGTTTCTTAAGGAAAGAAGCCCCTTAGGCAAATTAGAAGAAACATTGATCAAAATGTCAGTCTATACACATTGGAAGGCTTAGAAACCTTGAAAAATAAAAAAAAAAAAAAGAAATCATCATCTCTTTGTTCCTGAGGGACATTGGGGACAAGTATACTAGGCTAGTAAATGGAGTTATGAATTGGCACAGAACCTCTTATTTGCAAAACTGGTAATTCTGTATAAAGAGACGCTGCAGGCACTTATTTCTAAGACCACTCCTTGGAGGAGGTTGTGAGCTACTAGGGGCATGGAAAGAGTAGTTGGGCTGGGATTTAAAAGCTCCTTCTGGAGTCAGCCCTGCTCCCATCTTGTAGCATGGCTTTGGGGAGTCTTCTTCCCACTTGGGGATTCACCAATAAAGCCAGATGACAGAGTAAGACCCTCTCCACATTCTCTTTAGCCTCCAGTCTTGGTGAGGCTTCCACGAACGACAAAGGCTTACAACCTAGAGGCTCAGGATGATTTTTTTCCAGATGATACTCCTGCATAGCCCCCCATCCCAGCGCTCCTCAGCCCTGTGCTGCATCCAGTCCAGAACTGGGCACAGCAAGGAAGACAGAGGGGATAGATCCAGACCTGTTCTTGCAGAAAGGGGAACACCACTCCTTTCTGGGTATACTCAAACCCATTTTCCTTCCTCAGATGCCCGCAGAGCTCCCTCCAAACAGCCTCTGCGTCTTGCGACAGCATCACATTTATGTGGGCGTCATTAACTTTATTTCCTTCATCAGCGGGCAGGAGCCAGAATGATATTTAAGATGGATGGCACTGTCTCCTGCCTGGCCATCTTAATGCTCTTCTGCAGGTTTTCTTTAGGCAAAACAGCCTTGACCCAAAGGGCAGGAGATCTAGCACCCAGAGTTTAGTTAATGGTATGACCTTGAGAGGACTTGGTGACCTTTCTGGGCTTCAGTTTCTGCAGTTGTCAAATAAAGGGAACCAGTACCCTCTCTCTCACTTTTTGTTGTGCATTCACAGACTGTCTCCTCCCCATCTCTTCCATAAGAGCAGTTGTGGTGACAGTCACTGCAGCATGTTTCAGTCATGACAAGAAAGAACAGTAATGAACAATTCTCAGACTCAGTGATCTAAGGGTACTGAAGACCCTAAGTAATTTTTTTAGTGGTTTCAAATTGATCTATTTTTGGTAGCAAGTTAAAACACACATCTACACAAAACCTTAAACATAATTTGACATGGTGTGAAACAGCATCTCATTTACCATAGAAATACCTTAATGATACTCTTAGAAATTATGTCTTTTCTCTGAACCATTTTCTTTTCAGTACTTAATGTATGTTATTACTACAATATTTCATTTGTTTTTCTGAAAAACTCTACACAATCCATTTTCCTTGTTGTGAAATCCTACTAAGTAATTTTACCTTCGGGAGAGTTGCTCCAACCTGGGTATAAGTTCTGACAGATCCCATAAATATACCAGTTTTCCCAGGACATTCTCAGTGCGATGACACATCTTCCCTGACCACTGTACTCATAGAATGGTGACTGGCAGAAGGAGGGACTATAGTATTCTACACTGTTACCTGAAAATTTGTTTGGGTTTTCCCTTCTCTAAGACTTTTATTAGATCAAACTTATATATCATTAACTTATTTTCCCCACCATTCTTAATCAAAAGTAGACATATATATGTACGTATATAAAAAAAGGTAGACATAACTGCAAGAAAATCCCAAAATGGGGGAGAACAATGCCACCACACTGAGAGACCAAGGAAAAACAAAAGTAAAGCAGCAAGAGGCTTTTCAGTTAGTCCACGGAGCCTTTTCAGGAGTAAATATGCAATTTGTTGACGTTTGAAATGGTTAAAGGATTCTGAGTCCTTGTTACTGTTTCATGAATCTCCAACTGTCCTGGGACGCCTTAGAGGAAATATCAGATTGGATTTGCCCTATACAGCTCCAAGAGAAGAGCTGAAGTAAATTGACAGATATAATTTCTAACGCACACACAGAAATTCTGGTTCAATGTAATTGGGCACTTTCTGACAGATTCCATCAGATGGCACCATGGCCTGCCTCATTGGCAATAAGGGTCCTGTGGTGGGGGTGTGCAAGCAAAGACTAAATGCCATCACCCAGAAGCCACGAAGAAGAAACGTGGGCTTCCTTTGTGGATGGGAAGATGTGTACTTTGTTACAGAAAGGTAACTGGAATGCAAGTGGAGACAAGCCCTCCAGATGCCCAGGTCCCCTCCTGATGCCCAGGTCCTCTCCTGGGCAGATTCCCAAGTCACCAGCAGATCCTTGTAGATGCTCAGAATCACACTGCAGTGCACACTCTCTCGCACCTTCTCCTCCACCTCTTAAAATGAATTTGGCAATGATAACGGAGGTGATGTGACAGATTATTATCAAAAAGAAATCACCTTGGTTATGTAAGAGACAAATTGAGGCCATGACAGGAATCTCAGGATAAAAGAAAGACAGAAGGACAGGCCTGACAGAAGGTGTAGGGTTTGAGAACAAATGACAGGTACCTGTGGTGGCCATAGGGCTGACGGCCCATTGGCCAAAGGTTCTGGGCCCATTACTCCAGCTGTCTCCATTCCACTAAGTCCTGTGAGGCCCAGCACATAACTGAAAACAGAGCACTGTGGGCAGATCCATTCAGGAAGCACATTAGGGGGAACAAAGCCTGAGAAGCCAGCCAGACGGCTCAGAGCAGTGCCGGTGCTTTGTCACTGAGTCCTTAGGAAGGGTGTGAGGGCCCCAGAGCTTTTGAAACATGTATAAAGGGACCCTTTGTGGTTTCCCGAAGTTGATATTGTCTGAATCTCCAGAGGCTAATTCAGTGCAATTAGATTACCACTCTCTGCCTTTGATTCACAGGGTTTCAGCTTCAGTTGCTAAATGAGTTTTGTGTCTTGATGGGGATTTGCTGATGGTCGTTATTCCCTCAGTGACATGGGCAGCCTTCTTAGTACCTCACTTGCTGGGCTGCCCATGACACTCAGGGGACAGCTACTCTCCTTCCTCCCTGGCCCTCAGCCTTCCCACATCACCCTCAGGGATGTACAGTGTCCTCTGAATGTCAGAGGCAGTCACAGAATTGTGTGAGTGGGGCAGGCAGGACCTGGGAAGCTCAGGAATCCCATGACTCTCAAATATGCCTGAGGATCCTTGCACCAAATCACACCAGACTGAGACAGGTACACAAGAGGTGCCCATAGATGACAAGCATCTAGGTCAGTGCTTCCAAACTTAAGTGTGATCCTCAAGGTCCCCTTCCTTGCCCATTACTGCAAAGGCCTGTGCCCTGGGCACTGTTCTTCCACCACTTCCTGCACACTCAAAGAACAAAGCCTGCACCTCAAGAAATGTTCTTCAGAGAGGGAGGCTGACCCATCTCCAACTGGTACCCCTAAGGTGCTCATCACACAGCTATGAACACTACCATTATGACACTGGTCAGAGAGGAGCCATCTGAACTTGGAAGGTGGTACCTGAGAGCCAGCAGGGGCAGTGTGCCAGAACTGGAGCAGGAGTGGAAGGAGGTGGCCAGAGGAGGGAGACTGTACCTCTCTGAAGGCGAATTCGCAGATCTGACTCAGTGGGCCTGTTTTCCCATCCTACCTACAGAGAGGCCTGATTAGTCACCCAGATGTTCAGAGATTGTCTGCTTAATGCAGAGCCCTGTTCTCTTGTCTAACTCACTGGCCCAGTCTCCCTTCCCTGCTGTGTGAGTATCCCACCTGCCCAGCCCAGTTAAGAACCTCATTCTCTGGCCCCACGGCTGCATGTTTATTGTTGAGTCTCAGCTCTGTAGTGCTTGGGCTCCAGTGGATGCAGCCAGCCTGCCTGCCACCCCCTGCTTCTAGGTCAGCTTGTGAAAACTCTCTCTGGTTTAGAGTGTGTCATGCCAATGTCCCCCACATACTTCTCATGTGACCATAGCAATAGACACAAGACAGGTTGCAGGACCATTTGAGAGATGAGAACCTACAGCTTGGAAAAGTCACCTGGCTAAAATCAAGCCATTCAATCAGGACATACCTCCTGCTCAGGGCTCAGCACATAGCCCCAACAATCATGTGTGAGTATGAAGATACACACAGTGATAATCACTCCACTCAGAGCTGTGCCCGGTAGATTGCTGCAAACACTTTTACTCATGAGGTCTCAAAAGAAAAGAGCTGGGAATTTTCTACCTAGTCTTTGATTTGTCTAGCATAGACTTTGAATATTAGCCAGATATATGATTTTCCTGACTATTTGTAATTGTATAATAGATTAATACATTCTTGAGTCTGGCGTCTTAGACCACTCGGTCATCCTGACACTTTAGATGAATACATTCTTAATTCTAAAACTAAATGTAAGTCTAAAATCTCCCCTAGCAGTGAACTCAGGGTCTCTCTTAGTTCTCATTTCTGTAAGAAGTGTACTCCTGACTTATACACATGTAATGATTAAAATATATTTGCTAAAATCATAAAATCCTATTATCATCTTATTTCTCACTGGAATCTAATCCCCAATCTGTTTTGTTTGCATGCCCATACATCCAAGAAGCCTCACCTGTTAAGTTGTGTGGCCACCTAACTCTTGTAACCTCTGCTGCTCCCCGGCTGAGGGGAGTTTCCATTCTTCCCGACCCCCCTCTCTGTAGTGCATACTGCAGTGATCATAGTGCACCCCCACCTCCATGAGGATACACGATCTTCCTCCACACAGACAAGAACAAGAAACAACTAAATGAAACCACAGGGAACAGCACATTTACAGCATCTGTGTTGAAAGGCATGACCAGCAGACATGCCTGACACCCTGAACCTTCACTTTTTCCCTCATGGTGTCCAGAGCAGCCTCAGCCACAACTCACAAATGACAGTAGGAATGAGCAGGGATTACTGAGTGAAGGTACTGTGCTAATCCTGCTTTAATGCCCAACCTCGAAGAAGCCCTGAAAGCCAGCAATATCTCACACTATTTCACTAGTCACAACATTACAGCTGCATGGTTGAGCACTATGGAGGGAATGTCTGGCCTGACTGTAGGTCAGGGAGAAGGACACCATCTCCTGCCTTGTACTCACACAAACACCTTCCCAGTTTCCCATCACAGGAATGAGCACATCCTTTCCACCCTGCTGGCGTTGGAGGGATCCCCAAAGTTTAAGATTTGTGACTCTCAGAATGATAAAAAAAATTCTCAGAATATTTCTAGGTCAGAAACTAACACCCAGTGCAGATGAGGGAGGGGATGGGAGAAGCATCAAGAACTAGGCAAGACAAGTCTAGGGAATCCAGGCAGGGCACCTCCCCTCATATCCCCCAACCCAACCCACACACACACATGCTTCCAATAGTGTCACCAGAATTGCCACCAATATATCCCTGGCAGGCCTGTGGCTACAGAAGAACACAGGGAAAACAGTCTTCTCATATCAGTGTTTGAAATAAACATGCTGTATTGTTCGGTTTTGTGCTATAGCCATTATACACATGGTTACAACTTAACAGTGGTGCAAATTACAATTTTTCACTTTACAGTGGCATGAAAGTGATATGCACTCAATAGGATGATATTTTGAATTTTGATCTTTTCTTGGACTCTTGGCATGCAGTATAACCCTGTCTCGTGATGATGAGCAGGAGTGTGAGAAGCACAGAGAACTATACTGTCCTGAGCACACTGTTTTGTAGGTATTGTGTTTTGCATTTTTGCGGCCTGTTGTGTCTACAAAATGCCCATTCGTGTCTCTTATTTATGGTGAGAAAAGGAAGGCAGGAGGACTGGGAAGTAATGCACCAGGTTAAGTGCACATAGTATGAAGCACAAAGACCCACTTAAGGATCCCAATTCAAAACCCCAAGACCTCACCTGTGGGGGGGGGGGGTAGTTGCTTCACAGGAGGTGAAACAGGTCTGCAGGTGTCTATCTTTCTCTCTCCCCCTCTCTCTCCCCTTCCTCTCCCAATTTCTCTCATCCTATCCTATAAAAAAAAATGTAATAAAATAGGCACAGTAACAGTGGATTTGTAGTGCTGGCACAGAGCCTCATGAATAACTCGAGGCAAAGAAGGAGGAGGAGGAGGAAAAAGAAATGAAGAAAGGAAGAAAGAAAAGGAAGGCAGTTATTCGCAATAAAACTCAAGATAGTTGTCCAATTGTAGGCTACTATTGTGTTCTGATCATGTATAAGATAGGCTGGGCTAAGTTTTGACATTTGGAAGGTTGGGCACATTAAGTGCATTTCTAATTTAGGATAAGTTGTGAAGCATATGTACATGTTTGCTACAAAATATTTAAGTCATATAGGTTAGATATGTTAAAACCAAATGCACAGAAATTTTATTCCCTAGGGTAAAACCCTTAGGAGTTTGATGCTTAACCTTCCAAATGATTTCAATGACAAAATCATGAGACCTTCTAAAAATGAATATATGTCAGCCCAGTAAAGCATATACTACTCTTCTGCCTGCTACACACGTGAATAGGAAACAGAGGTTAAATCATTTTCCGGGGCTGGTCCACATTCAAATCAGAGAGCCTTTGACTGCAGTCTTCTAGGGGTTAGCAGCTTCTTTTTAACTATATGGAGTCACACTAAACATCATCATCCATAGCTCCCTGCTTTTCCCCCCAGCAGTCCCTGTCAGTGATCATGCAGACCTCCTGGCTTTCTCTGTACTCAGTTTCCCTCCTGACAACACCAGCTTCCAGTCAGCACTATCAACTTCCCCCATCCCACACAAACACCTTGCCCATGTCCAGCTTCTCTGCTTCTCATAAACCAAATCATAGCCCCCAGTGAATTTCTCTCTGGTCTCTGTAAGACACCATTGCTTAGAATGTTTCCCACTCCTCCATACACACACATGCACACCTACACACGCACACACACACACACACGTGCACGTATATGAGCACACAAGCATGTTTATACACCATAACGGCCCTGTAAAGCACGTGGGCCAGCTACAGATCCAAGCTGACTGGATTCTTCTAATCCTGCCTCTGTTCTTCCTCACTCTGTGATCAGCTCAGTCTTGCTGAAATTCTGCCTCCTTTTCTCCAGAACTGGTGATAACAACTTCACAGTAGAGAATGAATTCACCTTTCAAGCCTCTGTTCTGAGCAGAATGCAAATCCTTAGGGAATGGCAAACTTCCACTACTTGTCTAAGGTCCTTTCTCTGCCTCAATATATACCTCCAGCATCATCCAGAAGGCACCCAAGATCATCTCGATCCTTACCCTCATTGAAAACAGAAGCTTCTTACTTGGAAAGGGACAAGTTACCCTTGGCACCCAGTTTGCTCCACACTGACTGATATACATTTGATACATATATACATCGTACAGTACACACTGCTCACATTCTGACTTTCCTGCCAGATGCATTTCTTGGTACTGGTAAAGTCAGGAAGAAGACAAGGAAGACTCTCAACTTTCTCCACTTCCCCTTAAAAGTGTCTCACCAGTGGTTCCCATCTATTAGACATTGTGTTTGTTGAATTGGATGGGGTTGCATTATACCCACATGCCTCTCCCAGCCTTCTCTCCTTGGCACTGCAGATGCCTAAGGCTGGAAGGCTTCCAACAAACCAAAGAGTACCACTATGTCTCACCATGACCCCTTTTTTGCTCCAAGTAATGAGTCACAATGAGTGAGCTAGACATGGCACCTTAGTCCTGCTCACTAGCCCATTGTCACGAGTTATCCAGTTCCATGCTTGCTTGGCTGGGCAAGCACATCCAACTCGCAGACTTTTAGCATAGGATTCTTTTCATGAAGCTGCTTTCCACCATAGTCAATCCCTTCCACAGAACAAGGCAGGATCTAAAATAGCTGGGGTTTCAACTGTGCAGAAAACACAAGCTTCATTGAATAGTTTCCTTGATATGATCTAAAACATCTAGCAGGCAAGAGATTCATCATGGGAGTCAAGAAAAGGGTTGCATCATGCCAAGCAACAAAAGGTTTAGAGAAACTTGTTAAACATGACTTGGTATATAAAAAAAAATAAACTTTACTTCCAGAAAAAGTAGATGACAAAACTCAGGTAAAGATCCAATTCATCATGCTACCCACCAAATGAACAGCATGAAGACTAACGTGAGATTTTTTTTCTCCCTTTGCAAGTCCTGCTCTGACTTTGTAATTGAGTCTCCGTTTTCCCATCCCTTTTAAAGTAAGATTGGTCTCTGTAGCTGTCGTTGCAAGATTACTTTTTTCTTATTGAAGTATAACTGGCATACAACACTATATTGGATTCAAGTCACAACAAAATAATTCAATATCTGTATACACTGTGAAGTGATCACCACAATGTCTGTGTACCACGTTTTCTTATCAGTTTTCAAATTTTCAGTACAATTTTGTTGACTATAGACCCTTATGCTATATATTACATCCCTATGACTTATTTATTTTACAATTACCTCTTGATCATACATAGTTCTTAAATTAATTCATCTTAAACTAAGTTTACTCAAGGAAAAACCAGTAGATTAGCCTCTAGCTTGGGAATCAGTCAGCTATGTTAGAATGCTGATATTACCACCTGCTAGTTATATATATTAGAGTAATACAGTTTTTAAGATTCTTAAGTCTCCATTTTGCTCATTTGTAAAATGGCAGAGATAATTACCCCTCCCTGGCAGATCATTCTGGGAGTTAAATGGGAGAAGGGTGTAGAGTCATAGCAATGTGCACAGAATCTGTACAAAGCAGGCAAAGCACACAGGTATGATTAAGGGAGCTTGTTGCAAGGCACTGAGGATCATGAGGAAGGGCCAGCTAGTTCTGCTGGTGATAGGGAGATACTACAGAGTGTGAGATGATTTCATAGGCATCAGGACACTTAAACTGGGCCACAAAGAGTGACTAATTCACAAGGAGGCTACTAGTGCCAAGAATAGAGTGATGAGGCACAAAAAGGGCTGCAGAAGAGGCCAGCTGGACACAGTAGCATAGAGGGAACCAGTGTCCCATTACCTTGGTGCAGCCAGGCCTGCTCCACCCCCTTCTCACTCAGTGAGTCTGGCCATCCATGGAACTGGCTGAGAGCAGCTGAGAGTGTTCATGATCCAGACAGCACCTATTGAACTCCTCTCAGTCTGCAGTTGTTCCATGTCCTTGGGGTTGATACATGGTGACAGGAAAGATACCATCCTTGCTCTCACACACTTGAACCTGTAGAGAGGTAAAAACAAACAACAACCTGGGTCTGTAAGATTCCAGATACAGGGGGCTGGGCGGTAGCACAGCAGGTTAAGTGCACATGGCACAAAGCACAAGGACCGGTGTAAGGATCCCAGTTTGAGCCCCAGGCTCCCCACCTGCAGGGGAGTGACTTCACAATCGGTGAAGCAGGTCTGCAGGTGTCTATTTTTCTTCCCCCTCTCTGTCTTCCCTTCTTTTCTCCATCTCTCTCTGTCCTGTCCAACAATGACGGCATCAATAACAACAATAAAGTAACAAGGGCAACAAAGGGGAGTAAATAAATAAATAAATTTTTTAAAAAGGATTCCAGATACAATCAGTGCTGTGAGTCATATAAACAAGGAAAAGGGCAGAGCGTCCCCTTGGACATCGACACATCATCTGCAGGCCTCACATCATGGGAAAATAGAGGTAACAGAGATAAAACCCCATGTGATCCACCCAGCACTCAAAGCCAGTCAGAGACATCAGAAATATCCAGGACCAAAGATAAAGTTGGGGAAGTGACGAGCAAAGCTACATGGGTAGGATTCCATTTTTATTTGTTTGATGTTTTATTGTTCTCATGTGGGAAAAGAAAGACTAGAGAAATGGACCCAAACTGTTTGTATTATAGTTGTTATTATCTCCCGAGAATGGAACCATGGGGAATGTTTATTTTCTCCATTAAATATTTTGGTGATGCCTGAATGCCATACACACACACACACACACACACACACACACACACACACACACACACACACACACACAAATAGATATGTTTCAGAGAGGGTATGAGTGAGTGTGGATATAGTCAAATGTGGAGTCTGCCTTACTGAGACAGAGCACACACCAAGTGGGAGCAGGATGTCTGCTGTCCTCTGAACCAGTGCCCCCTTGATAGGTTCTCTCCAGGTGACAGTGAACCTTGGGGCTGAGACTTCTTGGTGTGTTTGGAGGGATTTTCTGAGCAAATGAAAGCGGCTTTCACCACCAAAGTCATTGTGCTGGAAGTAAAATATCACTGGAGCTTGGAAGGCCAGAGTCTATTATAGACTTGGGTTCTCAGAACAAGTGATGGATGGGACACATTTTCATCAGAGTGACTGAAGCTCTGCCCTATTCAGTGTGTAATTTCAAAAAATCCTCCTGGTCACATAAAAAAGGGGGAGTAGGGAGGAGAAAGAAAAAAAAAGTTTGAGATGGAAAGAATGATTGGCCCCAACCACTTTCGTTCCCAGGAAGGAAACGCTGAGGCTAGAGGAAAAGGGATTTGTGTAAAGCCAACAGGGAATTAATGCCCAGTCCAGACAAGGACTGATGACTCTAAATCTCTTGTCACCATGACAATTTTTCCAAAAATCTCAGGACTGTTCCAACAGCAGAGTGCAAGATAAGTTCCAGTGGCACAGAACAATTTTATTTACTGTGAGTATTATTTTACTAGGCTTTAACAACTAGGTTTAACAACTCAATCACAACACTTAAAAAGTTTATTTCAGGTAAAAAATCAAATAAAAGTATATATGTGTGTATATATAGCAAAGCTCAAAATATGGTATGTGGATGATTTGGGTTTAGAGACTAGCATACTCTACAATTCAGAAGATGAGGAAAACAATATATTCACCTTACCAGTTAGGGCAGCACTTAGGCCACTTTGCTAGTGCAGTCCAAAGTCTTCATGTGCAGAAAGACAGTGTGCAAACCACTGCAAAGATGGGTGGGGAAGGAGAGGACCCTATCCAAGGAATAGGAATTCCCAGACCAGAAAGGAAGTTTCCAGTGTCATTTTCTCTAGCCTCCTGCTGTGCACAGCCTTTCTACTGGTTGCCTATAACTCAAACCATAGGACTCAGCACAGGTGGCACTCAGTCTGAGCCAGCCCACACTTTAAAGTAAAAAGTGGTACCTCCAGTACACTTACCACCCTTAAACTATGAACATCCTTAATACACGTGGCACAGCACTGGGCTTTTCGAACCACTTGAGAGCTGATCAATAGGATGAAATGGTGCTAGTCTTCTCCCAATATCATCCACTATCTTCCTCAGCCCATAAGTCTAATATTGCCTTTTGTTTACCTCATGGTCCTGTCCCTGAGTCTAGTCATTAACCAAAAGAGACAACATGGATGGAGATAGAAGCCAAAGTTATGCCTCTGCAGAAGTGAGGGCAATTCCACTCTGCAGATGAAACCTCCAAATATGAACAGACCCTCATGGAAGTGTGGCTAGGTAATGCCACCCTGCCAGAGAGAATAAAGACCAGAAAGCAGATGACACTCCCTTCACACAGTGAATGCTTCTGCATACCAAATTCCTGGCTAAGCAGTGTATCTGAATCTTTCCTGACCATCTTATAAGTAGGCAGTATTGCAGAGCTGAGACACTGAGACTCAGGGAGATTCAGCAATAGCCATGGTTACACAGCAAAGTGGCACAGTTAGAGCAGCAGCACAGTCCTCAGCACACTATTCATAGCTCAGCCTCTGCACAGACGCTTCTAGTGGCTAGACGCTTACTGTCTCCATAGGCTGCCCCTTCCCTTGGTGGGTAGGTAGCTTCCTTGCTGGCAGCAACAATGGTCAAAATATTCTTTTCTCATATGCACCTGTAGCTGCCTCACTCTCTAAATGCCCCATCTGCCTTTCCAGTGACCTGGAACAAGTCAGTGAGCTGTAGAAAGTGCTGAACTATGGCACCAGAAAGATGTCACTGTACTTCTACCTGGCCACCTACAAGCTATAGAACTTTCAACCAAGTCACCATCACCATCTGTGCCTCTGCCATCCATCTGGGCACAGGGGCATGAACAGGCACCTCAGACAGGGTTTCAAAAAGAAAAAAAAATGCTGTTTGAAGAGGGCTCAACTCAGAGCTTGGTAAATACAATAGTGAATGTTCAAGAACATTACTTTTTGAAGTTGACTCCCTCTTCCCCAGGACAGTCCAACAGAGATTTGTAAAAAATGATCTCCCTGCCTGTCTTCCTAAGCCAAACACTCACAGAGCCTTTAATTATTCCTTACAGGTCAATTTCAAGTTTGTTTACCAGCCCAGTTGTTCCTTTCTGGACCAGCTCCAATTTGTTAATGTCTCTCTTAAAATGCAGCACCTATGATGGAATATAGTAAATCAGCAGAGAGTAGAAACACAGCACAGCCAGTGTTTCCTACTCTACCTGCTTTTCTGAAGTTCTTCAAAATTATAAGGTGCAACACAGGCTGGCATACAGTCACAGTAAAGGACATGTAGACCCATGAGTGGTAGCTTCATTTTCATTTTCCCTTGTGAGGAGGATAGCTAATATACTTGGTGATTTCTAAGTGTCTATCAACACTCAGCACACATTTTCTCCTCTATGTCTATAATCACCATGGTTGCCCTGGTCTTATTGATGAAGAAGAGACAGGAAAGTGAGTTGCCTAGGATTACACAGCTATGTGGCAGAGACAGATACGAATCTACCCTGCTCTTACCTCTCACTATTCAGCATCTGTGGGATTCTTACTACATGTAAGGGCTTTGGGGGATAAACTAAAATGGGCTTCAGCAAAGCAGGAGACACAGACAGAGCCATTTAACAACAAAAGAAGAAAGTATATTATGCCAACTGATGATGAATGACACTGTCACAGAGGTTACCTCTTCCCTTCTAGCCCATTCTATGACTTCTTGGGCATAGGAGCTATAGAAAGAAAAAAAAAAAAAAGAAATAAAAGAAAAGAAAGAGAAAAAACACAGACATGATAATCACTCTTTTCTTAGCTCTCCCACTGTTGACCACTGCCTCCAGCCCTTACCCCTAGCAGACTTCATCTTATAAAGAAGTAATTTCCAATAAGAACCTGAGTTGCTGGGCCTGGGATGAGGTCTAACATTAGCACCTTAGAAAATATTCATACCAGATCAACCTGTCAATACCTATGTCCAACAGAGAAGCAATTACAGAGGTCAGATCTCTCACCTTCTACACCCCATATAGATCCTTATTCCATACTCCCAAAGGGATAAAGAATAAGGAAATTTCCAATGGAGAGAAGGGGGTATGGAACTCTAGTGGTGGTAATTGTAGAGAATTGTACCCCTCTTATATCACAATCTTGTCAGTCATTATTAAGTCACTAATAAAAAATATTTTTTAAAAAAGAAATATTTATCCCCTTTGATGCAGCAAATCTGCTTCTAGGACATGAACAGAGGTTTGTGGCTTGGGGGACTTTTACAGCATAATTTGTAACAGCTAAAAATGAAAATAACCTAAATGCCCATCAGTAGAAGGACCACTAAGTGAATGCTAATATACCACACAGTCGTATGCAGCCGTTTGTAATTGTGTTTCTAAAGGTTTTATAACAAGAGGATATGCTCATTTTGCAGCATCAGGAAACAAAAATAACTGTAATTTGTAGGAAAAAATACCTTAAAATTTACTAACATGTTAATAATAAATACTTAGAGAATGGGATTTCCAGGTGGGTTTTGTGATAATTTACTCTGAATCTCTATTTTCCAGTGTGTGTCTACTGCTTTAATCATCAGAGGAAAATGTTAGATTTAAAGGGCTAAATGAATCTTGTCTGAGGCAGCCAGCCAACCTGAGAAGCAGGGTTTTTGCCACTGGACAATCTCCATCTGTGCAGCTGCAATTACTCCTCTGTTACCATCAGATCATCTTAATCCTATTGATTGAAATGCCAGAGTAATGCTATTAATTTGTGACTTAACAGATAGATTAGGAGCACAGCAGGAGGACTGCCTGAGATGTTGAGGTGCTCCTCTAAGGGCAGGGTGGGGGTGGGGTTGTCACTGAGATTGAAGCACAAAGTAGCTTTGAATAAAAGAAGTTCATATATTCTTCATGAGTAGTGAAGCAGGGCTGCAGGTGTCTCTCAATCTCTCTCCTTTCCCTCTTGATTTCTGGCTGTCTCTATCCAATAAATAAAGTTTTTAAAATTTTTTTAAAAGAAGTTCATATATTCATTCTCATCCTAGAGTCTAGGTCAACCACTTCTCCCTCAATCCATATACATCATATTATATTTTCACAATGTGCCAGGTTCCAAAGCAAACACTGTCAAAGAACATATTCTTTGCCACAACTCTAATTGCAGCAAGGACCACTGCCCTTCTCTAGATGCAGAAACAAAAGCCACAGGGTTGGTAGGTGGCAGAGCCTGATTTCCCAGCAGCCTCTGAACTCACCCTGGACCTCCTGTACCCCAGCCCAGAACTGGGTTACTTTTGTGGTTTCTTGTGCTTTCTTCAACATGACTCAGATGGTTTGTAAGTTATGAGAGCAGCTTGTCTACACTCTGAAATGAAGAAATAGCTAAGCAAAGTTAAAGGGTTTGATCAAGACCACAAAGGAAAGAATGAGACCCAGGATTTCTGACCCTACATCCACCACTGTCTCAGTCCAGCTGCTTCTCTGCCCCCAGATTTGATCAACAGGCAGGAGGCAGTGGATTCCAGGACTCCTTTTCTCTCCCTCTACAAGGAGGTGATTCCACTGAAGAGTCAAGAATGCAGGGTCAATGGATAAGAAACCTCAGAAGGGGAAAAAAAAAAAGGCTCCACCTGATCTCTGACATCCTTTCATTGCTCCCACTACTCCCTGCCCTTCTAGGGCTTTCCATCTCCCTTCATTTCATTCCACAAAGTTTCTCAGATGTTGCTGACATGATTCCTAAAAGCTCTTCAGTAAGCATTCTTTTTAGAAGCTCACACTAGCCCACAGAGGAGCAGTAACTGAAAGCACATTTGCGTCCAATGAGCTGGAGCACATCTGAACAGCTGGCCCAAGACACAGGAACCCCACCCTGTTATTCCTCTGTCCTCAAGCTTCACGACAGCTGATGTCACTACCAGTGAGTCACGTCACACTGCCATGCCCCCATTTCCTCATCAGCAGTAGAGAAAAAAATGAAGTACCCTCCTCCTGAAGCATGGACTCCAGGTCAGTTTAACAAGGTCCTTAGCTTTGTGCATGGCACATGAGAAGTGTCTGACCCTTGGTTGCTTTCCTGATAAAATGGAACTCACCATCCTTGACAGAGCAGGCCTCTAGGACAGTCACTGATCCACAGCAGGGACTCACTAAGTCTTTTCTTTTATGCACAAACTGACCAGGTCCCCTAATCCTAACCCTCAGCTACCCACTTCTGCCTCACAAGGTTGAAATCTGCTTGTGAGAAAAAGAAGCTCCCAGCTGAGCATAGTCCTGCCCACTGCCCTATAAGATTAGGGATTCAGTAGGGCTATTCAGCCCTATTCTGTAGAACCTGGAGCTTCCTTAAGGCCCTGTATTTACATACAAATGCCCACTTCAACTAAACCCTCCCACAGTGAAGCATTCACTTTCTGCAGGAGCACTCCTCTATTAAAGCTGCTTCAGAGTTTAATCCAAAAGGCCTTGCCCACAATGGAAGGTCACCACCTCCTTCCAGTCACACTCTCTTCAATGCAGAAAGGCCAGACACATCCAAGGCCAGTTATTTGGAAGCCTGTGCATTTGGGAATCCATGGCATCATTTTGCTGATTCACTTCTTGAGGAATCACAGGCAACTGGGGCCCTGTGTTTCCAACAAGTTCAGGAGATCAGACATGAACTTGCTCCAGCTGGGCTTCCCTCCTTATCCTGGATGCTGAGACATATTCCTCCCTAACAGTTAAGAGAGAGGTCTGGGTAACGACGAAGCAGGTTAAGCTCATGTGGCGCAGAGCTCAAGGACCTAGTAAGGATCCTGATTTAAGCCCCTGGCTCCCCACCTGCAGGGGTGTCGCTTCACAGGTGGTGAAGCAGGTCTGCAGGTGTTTGTCTTTCTCTCCCCTTCTCTGTCTTCCCCTCCTCTCTCCATTTCTGTCTGTCCTATGCAACAACGACAACAACAATAATAACTACAACAATGAAAAAACAACAAGGGCAACAAAAGGGAATAAATAAATATTTATTTTAAAAAAAAACTTCTACATAGATAAAGAAACCACTACCCAAATCAAGAAACCAAGAGACCCCTCACAGAATGGGAGATCTTTACATGCCATACATCAGACAAAAGACTAATAGCCAAAATATGTAAAGAGCTGGCCAAACTCAACAACAAGAAAACAAATAACCCCATCCAAAAATGGGGAGAGGACATGGAGAGAATATTCACCACAGAAGAAATCCAAAAAGCCAAGAAACACATGAAAAAATGCTCCAAGTCATTGACTGTCAGAGAAATGCAAATAAAGACAACAATGAGATACCACTTCACTCCTGTGAGAATGTCATACATCAGAAAAAGTAGCAGCAGCAAATGCTGAAGAGCTTATGGGGTCAGAGGAACCCTCCTACACTGCTGGCAGGAATGTAAATTGGTCCAACCTCTATAGAGAACAGTCTGGAGAACTCTCAGAAGGCTAGAAATGGACCTACCCTATGACCCTGCAATTCCTCTCCTGGGGATATATTCTAAGGAACCCAACACACCCATTCAAAAAGATCTGTGTACAAATATGTTCATCACAGCACAATTTGTAATAGCCAAAACCTGGAAGCAACCCAGGTGTCCAACAATAGATGAGTGGCTGAACAAGTTGTGGTATATATACACAATGGAATACTATTCCACTATAAAAAATGGTGACTTCACCGTTTTCAGCTGATCTTGGATGGACCTTGAAAAATTCATGTTAAGTGAAATAAGTCAGAAACAGAATGAACAGGATGAATATGGGATTGTTGTTAAAATTCGGTGGCTCTTGCCGGGCGGGCTAGCTTCACGGCAGGTAACAGAGACGCGGAGACAACGGCTGGGCAGGGGAGCTGTATTTCTTTATTCAGGAACAACGATTCATAAACTAAGACAAACTAATCACCAAACAGAACTCTGCTGTCTCTTTGCGGCGGCGCAAGCACTCTTTCTCTTACTCTGTAACTCGTGAACTCTCCAACTCAGGAACCCTCTCCCTTACTCTGGAACTCAGGAACTCTCTTACTCTGGAACTCTGGAACTCTCTTACTGGGGAACCCTCTGAAACTCTTCCACTGTGGAACTCTCTCTTACTCTGTAACTCTGAAACTCTCGAACTCAGGAACTCAGGAACTCTCGGACTCAGGAACCCCTCTCCCAGGGTTCCTTGGGGTGGGGCCAAGCGGGCCAGCGAAATTAACAGGACTCATCCAATTCTCTTGGCAGGGGAGGACTAGAACAAACCAATGTAAAGCATACGACATGGGATGATCTCACTCTCAGGCAGAAGTTGAAAAACAAGATCAGAAAAAAAAAAAAAAAACCAGAAGTAGAACCTGAAATGGAATTGGCGTATCACAACAAAGTAAAAGACTCTACAGTAGGTGGGTGGGTGGGGAGAATACAGGTCCAAGAAGGATGACAGAGGACCTAGTGGGGGTTGTATTATTATATGGGAAACTGGGGAATGTTATGCATGTACAAACTATTGTATTTACTGTTGAATATAAAACATTAATTCTCCAATAAAGAAATTTAAAGAGAGAGAGAGAGAACACATGTAGAAACTAAACTGGAGTTGGTGTATTGTACCAAAGTAAAAGACTCTGGGGTGGGAGGGGGAACAGGTGCAAAAAGGATGACAGGGTGGGGGTTGTATTGTTATATGAAAAACTGGGAAATGTTATGCATGTACAAACTATTGTATTTACTGTCGAATGTAAAACATTAATTCCCCAATAAAGAAATAAAAAAATTTTTAAAAATAAAGCTTGGTGTCTTAGTGTGTGTCTGAAATCCTCTAACTACTCATGAAGAGTTTACTGCTATTATTTGTTAGTTCTGTCCCACTCTATGACCTGGCCCAATCTCTGTCATACATAGGCTCTCCATAATTATCTGGGATAAATTAGTAGAGAAATGAAGTTTTTAAAATTAATAATAATAATAATGTCTCAAATAAGACAATCCCCTCCAAGTCCTGGAAAAGGAGTTTATCTCCACAGGGTCCCTAAAAGCACTGAGAGTTTCTGTCATTCAAACACTGGCAGCTGGTAAAGTCAGATGTTATTCAAAGGCCAGGGCACTGAGGTCAAGAAATATAAAATAAGAGACAGGCTGATTAAAGACTTACTGAAGGATCTGGGTGGGGGTGCAGCAGGTTAAGTGCAAGGACTGGTGTAAGGATCACACTTCAAGCCCGAGCTCCCCACCTGCAGGGGGTTCACTTCACAGGCAGAGAAGCAGATCTCCAGGTGTCTATCTTTCTCTCCCCTCCTCTGTCTTTCCCTCCTCTCTTGATTTCTCTCTGTTCTATCCAACAACAGCAGCAATAGCAACAATAATAACAACAACAAGGGCAACAAAAATGGGAAGAAAAAAAAAAAGCCTCCAGGAGTAGTGGATTCATGGTGCAAGCACCAAGCCCCAGGGATAACGCTGGAGGCAAAAAAAAAAAAAAAAAAAAAGACTTTCTGATAGATGACTTAAGGGCTAGCAAAAGGATAGTGTACTTCTTTCCCGTGTGTACAACCAGGTTCACACTCAGTGGCCACGGCACTGAAAGAAGCTTTGGTGATATGGGCTCTTTCACTCTCTTTCTGCTTTCTCTACCTGAAAGAAAGAAAGAAAGAAAGAAAGAAAGAAAGAAAGAAAGAAAGAAAGAAGAGAGAGAGAGAGAGAGAGAGAGAGAGAGAGAGAGAGAGGAAGGAAGGAAGGAAGGGAGGGAAGGAGGATGGAAGAAAGGAAAGGAAGAAGGAAAGAAGGATGGATGGAAGGAAGGAAGGAAGGAAGGAAGGAAGGAAGGAAGGAAGGAAAAAAGGAAGGAAGGAAGGAAGGAAGGTAGGAAGACAGTAGGGGAGGGCATGACATAATCAAGAGTCTCGTAGGGGTGCCCATAGTCTCCTGTATATGAAGAAGGCTCAGTGGCTAAGCAGAAGACACCCACAGGGCTAGAGATCTGCTCAGGCCCTGCTCTGCCACTCTAGACCAGAGTGGGCCTCCTACTCTCTCTCTCTCTCTCTTCTTTTCTTTTTCTTTATTGGGGGGATTAATGGTTTCCAATTGACAGTAAAATGCAACAGTAGTTGGTACAAATGTACCTTTTCTCAGTTCTCCAAATAACACTCTAACCCTCCCACCTGATGGCCCTCCTCCATCATCATGTTCCAGGACCTGAACACTTCACATACACACACACACACACCAGAGTCCTTTCTTATTATTATTATTTTATTATCTTTATTTATTTATTGGATAAAGACAGTCAGAAATTGAGAGGGAATGCGGTGATAGGGAGAGAGAGAGAGCTGCAGCACTTCTTCACCACACCTGAAGCTTTGCCCCTGCAGGTGGGAATCAGGGACTCAAACCTGGGTCCTTGCACATTGTAACATGTGCGCGCAACCAAGTGCACCACCAACCCTCCCTCAGTCCTTTACTTTGGTGCAACATACCAAATCTAGTTCCAGTTCTACTTTGTGTTTTTCCCTTCTATTCTTATTTCTCAACTTTTGTCTATGAATGGGATCACACTATACTCATTCTTCTCCTTCTAGCTTATCTCACTTAATATGATTCCTTCAAGTTCCAACCAAGAAGAGGTGAAGAAGGTAATAGCTGAGTAGTATTCTATTGTGATAGTAGTAGTAATAGCTGAGTAGTCCTCTATTGTGATTCTATTGTGATCTACTAAGCCATTTATCAAATTATGCTGCTATGAACATAGGTAAACAAAGATCCTTTTGGATGGGTGTGTTTGGTTCCTTAGGATATATCCCCAGGAGAGGAATTGCAGGGTCATAGGGTAGGTCCGCTTCAAGTCTCCTGAGAGTTCTCCAGATGGCTCTCCACAGGGGTTGGACTAACTAACTTACATTCCCACCAGCAGTGAGGAGAGTTCTTTTGCCCCCACAACCTCTCCAGCATTTGTTGTTGCTATCATTTCTGATGTATGACATTCTCACAGGAGTGAAGTAGCATCTCATTGTTGTCTTTATTTGCATTTCTCTGACAACCAATGACTTGGAGCTATCTTCTTTGGAGAATATTCAGTTCATATCATCTCCCCATTTTTGGATGTGGTCATTGGTTTTCTTGTTGTTGAGTTTGGCAAGCTCTTTATATATTTTGGTTATTACCCTCTTGATTGATGTATGGCATGTAAAGATTTCCCAGTCTGTAAGGGGTCTCCTTGTTTAGGTCATGGTTTCTTTTGCTGTGCAGAAGCTTTTCAATTTGATGTAGTCCTATTGGTTTACTTTTGTTTTAGTCTTCCATGCAATTGGATTTGTATCATTGAAGATGCCTTTAAATTTTAGATGGAAAAGAGCTCTGCCAATATTTTCCTCTAACTATTTGATAGTTTCTGGTCTAACATCCAAGTCCTTGACCCATTTGGACTTTACTTTTGTGTCTAGTGAAATATAGTGGTTCAGTTTCATTCTTCTGCATGTTTCAACTCAATTTTTCCAACACCATTTGTTGAAGAGACTATCTTTTCTCCATTTAATAGTCTGGGTACTTCTGTCAAAGATTAAATATCCATGGTTGTGGGGGCTGATTTCTGGGCTCTCAATTCTATTCCACTGATCAATGTGTTTCAGTACCAAGCAGTTTTGATTAAGATAAGTGGGCCTCCTTTAACTGAGGTCTCTGGCAGCCCCACCCTGCCCCCACCCTGACACAGGGAGATACTGGCATGGGTGGCATTAGTCTCGGGGCAGAGAAGAGTCTGTAATTGCCTTGTCTCCTAGAGTATCTTGTGAGCAAGGGAGCACATATTCCAATGGGGAGGGGCATTAATTGCTCACTTCTCAGGCTTCCAAAGAGCCATGTAGATAAATACACATACATGTACCAGGCAGCTCCTCACAGTAACTCTGCAAGTCACTTTCATTCAGAAGAGCAGTTAACAGTAGGGCTTTAGAACATGCTGACTGGTGGGCAGGCAGGCGGGCAGGCTCTGTGGAGATACAGCAGTGGGACTTCTTCTAACCCTCTGCAAACACACACACTACCTCCTCATTTACCTCAGAAGGAGGTGACAATGTGGACTTGTCGGTTAAGCACATGTGATGTCCCAGCCCTACACCAGGAAGACTCGAATGGTGGCTCTCACCATTATCCATTTTTATCCTTTTCCTCTTTCCTCCTCTTTGATACTAGAAGTCTTTGCAATTTCTAGTGGCCAACATTGCTGATCAATACTGCCTTTTCCCCCAGAACACTCTGACTAGAGCCCTGCACTCCAGTCTCTGCAGTGAGTGCTTTACAGTGAGATTCCTGACTGGAGAGACAGCCAGGCCAGGCTGAGGGGATGGTGTGCCTGCCCACGTTGAGGTCTAATAACACAGCACACTCGTCTGGATAGTGCTCCAGCCTCTGTACAGGCCCTTCTTCCTCACACTGTAACTCACTCAGGGGGTACTCAGTACCCAGAATGGAAGCAATTGTGGGATTACACTGAAGGTCAGGGGCACAGGGACATTTCCCCAAGTGAGACACAGAGGGACAGTGAGGGCAAAGTGAGATGGATGCAGTAGAATTATTGGGTGGTTGGAAAAGGGACAATGCATTTTGGCACAGAAAAACAGGAAGAAAAAAAAAAAAAAGAAATGTCACTACTTTTCCAACAACCCAATATAGCCAGTGACCCAGGGGAGAGACGTGGGGCTTACACAAAGACAGGTGTGACTGAGGCTGGCCTTGGGAGGGGTGGCTTCCTACTTGCCTAGAGGCCACTGGGTGTTTCCTAAAACTAACTGCACTACTGTGAAGAAAGGCCCACTGTCTGGGATAGACCATTATCTCCATGAGAGTCTGAGAGGGTCAACCCCAAGACCCCTTCTCACAGGAGAGGCGCTAGACAGGTTCCCACTTGACCCTATGACCTTAAGATGGATGGAGTTTTCCAGACTAGGAGCCTTCTTGCACATACTTCCTTGTTCCTGTTGAATGAGGCCAATAAATTACCGTATATGGCCAGCTGAAACCCACTGTAAATATCCTTGTCTTGCTTAAATGCTCTCTTTCCCCCTGCCCTGAGGTGCTTGTGATTTACCTTTAGAGAGAAGCCTACATATGCATGGTGAGCTCATGACCAGACCTTATATGGTAACTAAACATCTGATAGGTCAAGACTTAACCCTGTATTGTGTGTGTAGCTTAATGATTATCTTAACCTTTTCCTAACCCTTGGGTATATCTACCTGATTGTAACCCAAATAAACAAGATGTCTCCCTGAAGCTTCTCCCAGAGTGGTCGTGTTTTCTCTCTGCACACTCACCCTCATCAGCAGTGTCCCCAGGACCCCCGGGGTGGCCCATCTCCCCCCTCCTCCATGGTCACTGGCTGATGCGCAGAAGAGAACTGGCTCCCACACACTATTAGGGCCAGAATATGCACTTCAGGCCTTCATCAAATCATATCATAGATAGCAAGGCCCTGTGGGGCTGAGTTCTGTTTCCCTAGGAGGCCAGGTATATGGACTTCACCCCACAACATATACCTACTAAGCCCAGGCCATGTGGCATCCTCTGGGCATCACAGAGCTGCATTTGTGAAAAACTCATTCTCTCTGGTCCTGTCTGCACAGCACCTGGAGGCCCCGACTCTGTGTGAGAGTGACCACAGGGCTGAGGCTGGACTAGAAAACATTAAGGACTGTGCTGATCCAGCTTTGACACGCACATAGTTAGGAGAGGTGAGAAGAGAGAAAAGCAGCATGATGATACTCACAAGAGGGTATGTCAGTGTTAGCCCATCAAGCCATGTGCTCCTTAAGCCTGAACATCCTCACTTTTGACATGGACAAACTCTCCTACCTCTCAGGCTTCTGGGGTCCAGGGTCAAGGGGGGTGTGGATAAGCAGAGACACAATGTGTATTCTTTCTTGCCACCAGACAAAAAAAATAATAATAACAAGGTTAACTAGAAAGAAAATGAGAAGACAAGAGCAGAAGGTGGAGTGAGTTCTATGACAGTCAGCAGAGAAGCTGCCCTGGTAGACTGGATCAAAGGTGCTATGATATATGCCAGGACCCAATAGAGGTATGGCCACAAAGTAGGAATCAGTGGTCACGGTGTTGTGAGCACCATATCCCACAGATGCTGCCAGGTGTGCAGAAAGAATTCACAAGCTAAAGTAAGGAGTCCATGGAGGATGGTCACAGGGGAACAGACTGGAGCCATGCAGCAGAGGGAATCTCAAGGACCCAGGATAAGGGATTCATACTCCACACTGAATTCACCCCCAAGAGGGCTTCCTTCTGAAAGATGATGGAGCTGTGGAAGGTAGGACAGGAAGAAGAAACCCTGGCAGGAAATGGGCTCAGACATGTCATCTGTGGGATTCTGCTAGGGTGCTTAGCAGAGCAGGGAGTGAGGGGAATACCACACCAGAATGCTGCCTTGCCTTGCCTAAGCCCCTTACTGCAGTCAAATCAAATCAGAATTGCACAGCTGGGAGTGGGTACCAGATGTTGACCTGAGGCTGCAACCCAAGCAGAGGGAGGCAGCTCAACCTACATCACACTGCACAATAGTCCCTAAGCCCCAAATGTCAGAGCCAGGGACAGAACACTGAGTGAGGCCCTGAGGCAACCAGATTTGAAAGCCAGGAAATAGCTCTGAGGTTTTTGGTTCAATTCCTGGTGTTGCATGTACTAGAATGGTGCTCTGGCTTCTCTCTCTCTCTCTCTCTCTCTCTCTCTCTCTCTCTCCCTCTGTCCCTCTGTCTCTGTCTCTCTCACCTCATGTGAAACTCTCATGTATAATAAACAAATCTGAAGGTGAAAAGGAGTATGAACCTCCCTCAACCACCTCTGCAGAGAAGCCAAGCCAAGTGTTCCCAGGTCTAGCACCTTGCCATCCCTCTCCAGAGACAGACAGTGGAAATAGCAGAAAGCAAAAAGTTTCCTCCCCAAATATGCAGTGCTGACAGTCACAAGTGTTGGGTTTTTCTAAAAGTGCATAAAGGCTAAAATTAGAAAAAAAGAGAGAGAAAGAAAGGAAAGGAAGGAGGGAGAGAGGGAGGAAGGAAGGAAGGGAGAAAAAGAGAGAGGAGGGAGGGAGAGAGGGAGGAAGAAAGGAAGGGAGAAAGAGAGAGAGGAGGAGAAGGAGGAGGAGGAGGATTGAAAGAGAGATAGGAAGAAACACACCTCAAGACACTTTGGGCCAGGAAGATAGCTCACCTGGATAGTCTGTCTGCTTTGTTGTGCAAATGACCAAGATTCTAGCCCAGCCCCCAAGACACTGGAGGAAGCTTTGGTACTATAGTGTCTTTCCCTCTCTCCCTCTGTCTCTTTGTTTTTGTGAGAAAAAAAAAAAAACATGGTTTGTAAAACATGGCTATGAAAAAGATATCTTGGAGCAGTGAAGCTTCAGTGATCATGAAGAAGGGAAGGAAGGAAGGAAGGAAGGAAAGAAAGAAGGAAGGAAGGAAGGAAAGAAAGAACCACCACCTCCCTATCAAGCACTGCTTCTTCCCAAAACTGCTCAGTGGCATGATGACACCTGTTAAATCAGTTGGCAACCTCTTATGACAATCTTTGTACCTAATCAATTCCATCTGCTGAACTGTCAGCAGTGAATGGCAAAGGTCATTCACAGCACGTGGCTGCTGATGGGCACTGCCTGCCAGGCACCAAGGGTTTCAGACTGCTCACTTGGGGAGTTTTTATGTCACCAGAGGCCTATCTGTCTATGTGCTTGCAGGTATAGCAGGTTCTTCTTGCATCATTAGAGTCAGTGGTCATTAGAGCAAGAGGAGTCACAAGTGTCAGACATCCACCAGCAGAACTCAAGGTTTATTAGTGCAATCTAACCTCCAACTGCCACTTCCTAGGAGGAGGAACAGAAGGCCATCTGAGAAGAAGAGTCCACCAGAGACCACACAGAAAATCCAAGCTAGGGAGTCGGGTGGTAGTGCAGTGGGTTAAGCGCACATGGCACAAAGTGCCAGGACCGGTGGAAGGATCCCATTTCGAGACCCCAGCTCCCCACCTGCAGGGAAGTCTCTTCACAGCCGGTAAAGAAGGTCTGCAGGTGTCTGTCATTCTCTCCCCCTCTCTGTCTTACCCTCCTCTTTCCATTTATTTCTGTCTTATCCAACAACAACGATGTCAATAATAACTACAACAATAAAACAACAAGGGCAACAAAAGGGAATGAATAGATTAATTAAAAAGAGCCAATTTTATATTAAAAAAAAGAAGAAGAAAATCCGGGAGACTTCCGGAGGCGGGGCTACAAGCAGCAGCAGAAGTCTTTCTCTTCTCTCCTCTCCCAGATCAACTAGGAACACCAAAGGAGACCACCTGGGACCTAAACAAGACAGGACTGGAATGACTACAGGAACCCCCAGGTCATCGGTGAGTGTAAACACTTGTGGCTGGTGACAGAGAGAAGAGATTAGGAGAGATTAAGTGGCTGGTAACAGTCTGACAGTTTGTCAGTTGAGACAATTATATACCTCCATGAGGATAATTTCTGGAACCATCCGTTCCACCCCGGTTCCATGGCTGCCAGTTCTTAGCAACATCGCCCCGCCAGATATTCGTCGGGATGCGGCATCATCTAAGTTCATTTCGCACGTCTATGCTCGACCGGACCTGCCAATATACGCGGATATCTTCGCCCACCCTGTCCAACGCTTGACGTCTCATCACCCAATCTGGTCCCCTATGCCTACATGAACTTCTCTGTTCCAGGCTCTTGGAAACAGAGTTGGCAGTCAGCTAAGGTAAAGAACAAACACCTTATCACAGACCCCTGTAAGCGTCAACCCAGCTTTGACCTAGCACGTTATGATTGGGTCCTCCTCAATTGCTATCGAACAGGCCATGGCCGGTGTGCCGCTATGTTCCATCGCTGGGGAGCCAGAGACAACCCAAACTGCCCCTGCGGCTACAGACAGACTATGACCCACATAGTCAATGACTGCCACCTCTCCAGATTCAAAGGAGGTCTCGAAACTTTACATCAGGCTCAACCTGATGCTGTTGACTGGCTACGGAAGAAGGGCAAACGCTAGAAGAAGAAGTTGAGACACCACCTCCAGTCTGTTCCACCAACAAGGGGACAGCTGAGGGGAGGAGAGGACTCCCCGGAGACTCACCAAGTGCAACTCTGGGTCTCCATTGCTACTGCCCTCAGAGTCTGGAGCAGCAGCAGGGAGGGACAACAGGAGACAGAGATCTAACCAGGAAACTCAGGAGAAGTCCTATACCTCGTGGCATAGCTGAGGAGCTGTGAAAGTCTCTTTGCATAACCACTGTAGTATCTCCGCCACACCCTACTTTATCTCTTGGTCAGGAGTGAATGATTAAGCTAAGAAGCCTACTTGTAGTTTAAAAGCCCTCAGGCTCCCATAGCCTACAGGGAAGAAAAAAAAAAGAGGCTTTGAAACCACTGAGCTCCAACTCAGGGATTAAAATACTAGTTAAACAACTGTTAACTTCCACCACTGTGAACCCTTTAATTATCTTACTTAGACAAAGTCGATCCAGGCAATAGTGATCAGTAATTTGAAAAGTACTGAGAGAGGGAACTCATAACATAATATATAAAATAGTTAAAACAACAAGAAGAAATAATGGAGAAATGAACCAGGACAAGAGTCCAGCTAAAAGCCCCCAGAGGGTGAAGCACAAAATAATGAGGTCAACATCCAAACACTAGCTAAAAAAATAATCACAGAAGTGAGTAAAGAGTTTGAAAAAATTGTAATCAGAAATACAGGAACAACAAATGAGACTATGAAAGAAAACACTAATTATCTCAAGGTTATTAGAGAGTTGAAAGCTGAAATAGCTGAACTAAGAACACAACTAGCTGAACAAGCTAAAACAGTAGCAGAACAGGGTAACAAAATAGATGAACTGCAGAAAACATTAGAGGGCAGAGAGAATAGAATCTATGAGGCTGAAGACAGAATTAGCAAGATCGAGGATGAATTAGAGACAACTAAAAAAGAAGTAAGAGATCTCAAAAAGAGATTAAGAGATGCTGAAAACAACAATAGAGTCCTATGGGATGACTTCAAAAGAAACAATATACACATTATTGGCTTACCAGAGGAAGAAATAGAGGGAGAGGAAGAAAGGCCATAATAGCTGAAAACTTCTCTAGTCTAGACAACATCAAACACATAAAGATTCAAGAAGCCCAGAGGATCCCAAACAGAATTAACCCATACTTCAAGACACATCATATTTAGAATGGAAAGGAATAAGGATAAAGAAAGGATCCTGAAGGCTGCAAGAGAAAAACAAAGAGTCACCTACAAAGGAAAACCCATAAGATTAGCAGCAGACTTCTCCACACAAACAATCCAGGCCAGAAGAGAATGGCAAGATATCTATCGAGTGCTCAATGAGAAAGGCTTTCAGCCAAGAATACTATATTCTGCTAGACTGTCATTCAGACTAGATGGAGGCATCAAAACCTTCTCAGACAAGCAACAGTTGAAGGACTCAACTATCACCAAGCCTGCCCCGAAAGAAGTTCTGAAAGGTCTTCTATAAACAGTCAGACCACCATAAATAGGTCATATATGAGAACACTCTAAAAATCTACAAGAATAAAATATCTTCAATCTTTGATATCAATAAATGTCAATGGCCTGAATTCACCTATTAAAAGACACAGTGTAGGAAGATGGATCAGAAAATACAACCCAACAATATGCTGTCTACAGGAAACCCACCTAACTCAACAAGACAAACATAGACTTAAAGTGAAAGGATGGAAAACTATCATACAAACAAATGGCCCACAAAAAAGGGCAGGAACAGCTATTCTCATATTTGACACAATAGACTTTAAAATAGATAAGATTTAAAAAGATAGGAATGGACACCACTTAATGCTCAGAGGATCAGTCAATCAAGAGGACTTAACAATTATTAACATCTATGTACCCCATGAGAAGCCATCTAAATACATCAAACGTCTACTGAAAGAGCTACAGCAATATATTAACAGCAGCACAGTAATAGTAGGGGACTTCAACACCCCACTCTCTCAACTTTACAGATCATCCAGGCAGAAAATCAATAAAGACATAAGGGAGCTAAATGAAGAGATAGATAAACTAGAACTATTGGACATTTTCAGAGTCATTCATCCCAAGAAACTGGAATACACATTTTACTCAAATCCACACGGGTCATTCTCAAGGATAGACCATATGTTAGGCCACAAAGACAGCATCAGAAAATTCAAGAGCATTGAAATCATCCCAAGCATCTTCTCAGACCACAGTGGAATGAAACTAACACTTAACAATCAACAAAAGATTAGTAACAGTCCCAAAATGTGGAAGCTCAACAGTACACTTCTTAACAACGTCTGGGTCAAAGAGGAAATAAAGGAAGAAATCAAAATGTTTTGAGAATTCAATAAAAATGAAGACACAAGCTATCAAAATATTAGGGACACAGCTAAGGCAGTACTGAGAGGGAAGTTCATAGCTATATAAGCACACATTAGGAAACAAGAAAAAGCACAAATAAATAGCCTGATGGCACATCTTAAAGACCTATAAGAAGAACAACAACAAAGGAACCCTAAAGCAACCAGAAGGACAGAAGTCACTAAAGTTAGGGCAGAAATCAGTAACATTGAGAATAAGAAGACCATACAAAAGATCAATGAAAGTAAATGTTGCTTAATCGAAAGAGTGAACAAAATCAACAAACCTTTAGCCAGACTCACAAAACAAAAAAGGGAGAAGACCCAAATAAATCGGATAGTAAATGAAAGAGGAGATATCACAACAGACACTGCAGAAATTCAACATATCATGCGAGTCTTCTATGAACAACTATATGCCACCAAGGTAGAAAACCTGGAAGAAATGGATGATTTCCTAGATACCTACCAACTTACAAAACTAAGTAAAGAGGAAGTCGATAACATGAACAGGCCCATCACAGCTAATGAAATTGAAACAGCTGTCAAAAATCTCCCCAAAATAAAAGTCCTGGACCAGATGGTTTTACAAATGAATTCTACAAAACCTTCAAAGAAGAACTAATACCTCTACTTTTAAAAGTCTTCCAGAAGATTGAAGACACTGGAATACTCCCTGCCAGCTTCTATGAAGCCAACATCACTTTGATACCAAAAGCAGACAGGGACACAACCAAAAAAGAAAACTACAGACCAATATCTCTGATGAACATACATGCAAAATATTGAACAAAACTCTAGCCAACTGGATACAGCAGTATATCAAAAAGATTGTTCATCATGACCAAGTGGGGTTTATCCCAGGCATGCAAGGTTGGTTTAATATATGTAAATCAATCAATGTGATCCACCACATCAACAAAAGCAAGACCAAAAACCACATGGTCATATCAATTGATGCAGAGGAAACCTTTGACAAAATCCAACATCCGTCTATGATCAAAACACTACAAAAAATGGGAATAGTTGGAAAATTCCTGAAGATAGTGGAGTCTATATATAGCAAACCTACAGCCAACATCATACTCAATGGTGAAAAACTGGAAGCATTTCCACTCAGATCAGGTACTAGACAGGGCTGCCCATTATCACCATTACTATTCAACACAGTGTTGGAAGTTCTTGCCATAGCAATCAGGCAGGAGCAAGGAATTAAAGGCATACAGACTGGAAGAGAACAAGTCAAACTCTCCCTATTTGCAGATGACATGATAGTATACACAGAAAAACCTAAGGAATCCAGCAAGAAGCTTTTGGAAATCATTGGGAAATACAGTAAGGTGTCAGGCTACAAAATTAACATTCAAAAGTCAGTGGCATTCCTCTATGCAAACACTAAGTTAGAGGAAGACGAAATCCAGAAATCAATTCCTTTTACTATAGCAACAAAAACAATAAAATATCTAGGAGTAAACCTAACCAAAGAAGTGAAAGACTTGTATACTGGAAATTATGAGTCACTACTCAAGGAAATTGAAAAAGACACAAGGAAGTGGAAAGATATTCCATGTTCCTGGGTTGGAAGAATTAACATCATCAGAATGAATATACTACCCAGAGCCATCTACAAATTTAATGCTCCCTATCAAAATCCCAACCACATTTTTTAGGAAAGCAGAACAAATGCTACAATGTTTATCTGGAACCAGAAAAGACCTAGAATTGCCAAAACAATCTTGAGAAAAAGAACAGAACTGGAGGCATCACATTCCCAGATCTCAAATTGTATTATAGGGCCATTGTCATCAAAACTGCTTAGTACTGGAACATGAATAGACACACTGACCAGTGGAATAAAAGTGAGAGCCCAAAAGTGAGCCCCCACACCTATGGACATCTAATCTTTGACAAAGGGGCCCAGACTATTAAATGGTGTTGGAAACAATGGTTTGAAAAATGCAGAAGAATGAAACTGAACCACTGTATTTCACCAAATACAAAAGTAAATTCCAAGTGGATCAAGGACTTGGATGTTAGACCAGAAATTATCAGATACTTAGAGGAAAATATTGGCAGAACTCTTTTCCGCATACATTTTAAAGACATCTTCAATGAAACAAATCCAATTACAAAGAAGACTAAGGCAAGTATAAACCTATTTGGACTGAATTGCAGGAATAGTCAGGACTACTAGGAGGACTACTTCAAATTAAAAAGCTTCTTCACAGCAAAAGAAACCACTACCCAAACCAAGAGACCCCTCACAGAATGGGAGAAGATCTTTATATGCCATACATCAGACAAGAGTTTAATAACCAACATATATAAAGAGTTTGCCAAACTCAACAACAAGACAACAAATAACCCCATCTGAAAATCGGGGGAGGACATGGAGAGAATATTAACCACAGAAGAGATCCAAAAGGCTGAGAAATACATGAAAAAAATGCTACAAGCCTCTGACTGTCAGAGAAATACAAATAAAGACAACAATGAGACACCACTTCACTCCTGTGAGAATGTCATACATCAGAAAAGGTAACAGCAGCAAATGCTGGAGAGGGTGTGGGGTCAAAGGAACCCTCCTACACTGCTGGTGGGAATGTAAATTGGTCCAATCTCTGTGGAGAACAGTCTGGAGAACTCTCAGAAGGCTAGAAATGGACCTACCCTATGATCCCATAATTCCTCTCCTGGGGATATATCCTAAGGAACCCAACACACCCATTCAAAAACATCTGTGTACACATATGCTCTTAGCAGCACAATTGTAATAACCAAAACCTGGAAGCAACCCAGGTGTCCAACAACAGATGAGTGGCTGAGCAAGTTGTGGTATATATACACAATGGAATACTACTCAGCTGTAAAAAATGGTGACTTCACCGTTTTCAGCCTATCTTGGATGGACCTTGAAAAATTCATGTTAAGTGAAATAAGTCAGAAACAGAATGAACAGGATGAATATGGGATGATCTCACTCTCAGGCAGAAGTTGAAAAACAAGATCAGAAAAAAAAGCAACAACACACAAGTAGAACCTGAAATGGAATTGGCGTATTGCACCAAAGTAAAAGACTCTGGGGTGGGGGTGGTTTGGAGGGGAGAATACAGGTCCTAGAAGGATGACAGAGGACCTAGTGGGGGCTGTATTGTTATTTGGGAAACTGGGGGATGTTATACATATACAAACTATTGTATTTACTGTTGAATGTAAAACATTAATTCCCCAATAAAGAAAATTTTTTAAAAATCCAAGCTAGAGCCAGAAGACCCTCAGGTGCCCCAGCCCAGATGGTCTATGCAGGCCCCTTTCCAACTTGCCCAGGTCATGTTCAGTTGAGCAGAGAATAGCTGAGAAATCAGCAAAGTCTGTTTTTACAGCAAAGGATCCAGGAGGGAGTCATCCTCCCTTAACACCCACCTTAATGACACAAACTAGGCACCAAGGGGCATAAACTGCCCACATGGGGAGTTTTTCTGTCACCATAGGCCTGTCTGTCCATGTCCCTTCACACTGATGAGAAGTCCATTGCTATGATAGACTCACATCTTATCATTGTCCTCCCTTTTCCCTTTCTTTTTCATTCTCTCCTTCCCTCCTCCCCCCCACCTCCCAGCCACACAACAAGCTTCTAGTTCTCTATATCTTCTGTCTCCTCTAGACTTCACACATGCTGTGCCTGCCATCCAAAACACACAACTCCCCTTGCTGTGCCAGGCCAGCCCTGTGAGAAAAGCCACATTCTCTGTCAAGCCTCTTGACAGATCCCGATATACAACCCCTTTCTCACCAGCCCTGTGGGTCCCTCCTGGGTCAGCCTCAGCCTCCAGGTGCCCATCTTGCCCTCTGCTAGTCCACCCTCAGATCACTAACTTCCTAACTTTACTGTCAGAGGTGAACAGAATCCTGCCCACAAACCCCCTTTGGCCAGCTCCTGGGATGTGGTGCCACCAAATGGAGTTGAGAGTGTTTCTCCCAGATGCATCACCAACTGCAGCTCATCTGAATCAAGACAGACAGCTCCCTATTGATTCCCTATTTCCAATTGATACTGCAGCTGAAGAATAAGAATCTGAGCATTGATCTGGCCTGTCTCCCAGTGAATTGCTGAGAAACAGGTTGTTTCACTGGAAAGAAACCTTGAGCTGATGGGGAAGAAATAAGGCAGGAACACACGCCCAATCCTGTAGGGAACTCAGGCAACTCTGATCCTGAGATCAGATTATGAAAAGGAAGAAGGATGACTATAGACTGGAAAATCATGATCTGGGGCCAGAAGACTCAGAGATTATTCTAGTCTCTATTTTTATCTTAGGAAACTGAAAGTCACACATGCACGTAATTTTTCTGAAGCCCCCAACATCCCACTTGACTTAGTCCTTGTGTCACCCCTCCTGGACCTTGGCAAGTCTCTGCCATTTGGAGTAAAATTGGGGCTCCCTGAGCAGTCAAAGTTCCCCAGAGTGACAAATTCCCTCACTGGAAGGTGGCAGAAAGTGACCTATATGCTGGTATGGCTATCACCATAAGCCCCCCACATCAAGGCTCAGATGCCCTCCCAGCAGACCACACTGCCTTCTGAAAAGTGCTATTAATCATAACCATCTAAACCGAGTCTGATTCACCACATTACATTTCAGTAATCCCTGAAACAATTTGCATCATTTCCAAAGACTTTTACAGGGTCAGCAAATCCCAAAAATCTGGTGTTTCAGTGCTGGCTTGATCCCCAGCTTCTCACTCATGAAGGCTTCCGCCTAACAGACCCCCTACTTGCCCCCATGCCCTTTATCATATACTGGCAGAGCCCAGGCTCTCCAGAGGAGCCACCGAATAGCCCTATGCAGACTGTGCTGTCTACACACAGGCAGCACCATTCCAGATCACCAAAAGCAATTCCTGGATCTTTCTCTTCTTGTTTATTTATATGGTAGAACAGAGAGAATTTGAGAGGGCAGGGAAGATAGAGAGTGGGAGAGTGTTGTTGTGCAGGCCACAGAGAAGAGAGAGAGGAGGTCCGGAGCGAAGAGGGAACACAAATCTTTATTTGCGCTGGCACCTCAGAGTTGGGTGCTAGAGAAGCAGGTTGGGCCATGTGGAGGTAGCAAAAATGGCCGCCTCACGCAGTAACCTTTCCTGCATCTGAACACCAAAGTGAAGCGCTGGCAAGAGAACAAGGTGCGGAAGAAGAAGGGCTTTTATAGGAGCAGCTTTCGCAAGAATGGGAAGGGGGAGGAGTAACCATAGCACTCCAGGATAGGATAATAACTCTTGTGAGAATGGGAGGGGGGAGGAGTGACCAAAGCACTCCAAATAGCGCGGGGGGGGGGGGGGGGGGGGGGGGGGAATATACAATGCCCTGAGGGCACAACATGGCGAAACAGGCACTCCGAGAATGTCCCAACTCTCCCGGGAACAAGCAGTAGCCTGAGGGGACAACATGGCAGATGTGACTGCATCTGCACAATTTCCCAGCAGGAGAGAGACCTACAGAACTGCCTGACCACTAACAAAGCTTCCCCACCTCCAGCAGGTGGGGGATGGAGGATTGAGCCCAGGTCCTCTCACATGGTAACATATGCACTTAACTAGGTGCAACAACACCTGGCCCCAGGCCTTGCTCTTTCAACATTAAAACAAAGGTTTTAAATTTGACCAAAAAAAAAAAAAAAAAAAACATGGGGAACTAGGTAGTGGGACAGTAAGATACAGGTATGAGTTTAGGTGACTTAACAATGACACTGAATTATTATTGAATCAATTCCTTCTAACCCTCTCATTATATAGGAAAGATCTCTCACCCTCTTCAACACTCCAGCTTTTTCTACAGCCTGGAGGCCTGGCCTTGGGTAGTGGTAGTTAGCAATGGGCTTCCAGAAGTGGATTCTCCTCCTTGGGTTCTGAATTCAATGTACTTGTTACGGCAGGCAGTGCTCATTGGCCACTTGTGTGTGGAAAAGTCTGAGGCTTTCTAAGTGGGGACAATGCAGTGGAAATATGAGGTGGGCAGTGGGGAGAGGTCTGAATCAGGGCAGATGCTGTGTAGGACAAGCCTGAGACCCACTCACACAGGACCTGTGAGAGAGGGACTATACTGCAGAAGAGGATTCTGCTGCCAATGACTTGAAAAGCCAGAGGGCTGTTTGGTCATGCACAGCTCTCTCCCCTTCACTTGTGAGCATGGCAGGCTCAGTGTTGAGAGTATTGGGTTTGATGTACATTGGACAGATCTTTATTTTCTTAGATCTAATGAAGCAGAACAAGCTTTAAAGACAAATAGTAAAAATAGCAACCATAATGACTGAGACTCTTCACAAGTGAAAGATGTTCCCACATGTTGTAAAGTGGGGTGAGACAGCACCTGGAAAGCTGGGTCCTGAGCCCCTCTCCTGTTGAGTGCTATGCTGTGTGGCCTGAATGCAGGTGTTGACCTTCTCTGAGTTTTCATTCTTCTAGCTCCACTCACCCTGCCAGGGGTTTCCTGAGCCTGTGACCAGGTAGCCAGTCTGTAGTGTACTGTAAACTCCAGCTAGCAGGACTCCGCAGCAGCTCTGGGGAAGACCCAGTATTAATAGCATTTTGCTTGCTAACAGCAAGCGGTAGTGGGTCACTGAGGGCAAGTCCATTCTCTCACTACACCACTTAATAGGATTGAGGCTTATGAAAGAGCCTGAGGGCCAAGAGATGGTTGTGGTCTAGTGGCCCTGGGGGGGATGGGGGTGCTCCCAAATCAGATTATCCCTGATGAGGGGCTGGAGAGAAAACAAGAGATAATGGAAGATTCCTCACCACCACTCTAGGAGAGGTTCTGCAGTGAATTACAATGGCAGCAAGGTCATGAGTCACCACCTGCTTGCCTGGGGTCCTCCTGCTCACACCAGAGGCCCTGGCAGCATCGTCAGGGCTGCAGGGGAAAAGTGAGGACTGCACCACTAATGCTGAGGAACAGAGACACCAGCAGCACTGTCCAGCTGCATGAGGTACCCAGAACAGAAAGCAGCAGCAGGGGGAGAGAGGAAGCCCACACCCCAAACATACACACACACCACATTGCAATGCAAGAGCAAGATGATATACAGAGACTCTACTATATCTTAAGAGCTGGCCTAGGTATTTTTTTTTACCCTGCATTCCTTTTGGTTTTTGTTTGTTTGCTTATTTTTTAATTATCTTTATTTTATTTACTGCATAGAAACATCCAGAAATGTAGAGAGAAGGGTGAGATAGAGAGGGAGAGAGACAGAGAAACACCTGCAGCCCCACTTCACCACTCGCAAAGCTTTCCCCTGCAGGTGGGGACCAGGGGCTTGAACCTGGGTCCTTGTACACTGTAACATGTGCACTCGGCCAGGTGTGCCACCGCCTGGTCCCATCATTCCTTTTATAAAAGCTCATTTGACATGTGGCAATTACAGTTCAGAGGGGGTCAGAGCACCTGGTAGTGCTCCCCTTGCCACATGTGACAGCCTGGTCTCAAGTTTCACACCACATGGGAGCATTCCGGACAGCACCAGAGAGCTCTAAACATGATAGAACAGTGCTGTGGTATTTCTCCTCTCTCTGTCTCTCCCTCTCTCCTGCCTCTCAAAATAATAATAATAATAATAAATTGGACCAGAGAGGCCATTCAGCAGTACTCTAGTACTGCACATGCTCCCTATTGTTGCACTAAAAAAAAACAGAAAGAGAAAGAGAGAGTGTGTTTACTGAGTAAGAAGCATGTCTTGTCATACTTGCAACCTGGATTCTATACCACATTGGACATGCTATGACACTGGAGGAAGGTCCAGTGTTGTAGTGTTTCCTCCTCTCTGTCTCTCTCTCATCTTATTCAAATGAAAAAGCAGCTCGGAGTAGTAAAACCATAGTCACTTAGAAACCTGCCTTCATCACACAACATTCAAAGACCCACATTCCAATGAGTCAATCAACATGCACTCATTCAGATAGGAATGAAGTGTTCTAATTACTGATCATGATTTCTAAATAAATCAGGAATACCACTTGAATCTTCAAATGAATACTGGATTGCTACCAGTATTCTTCATTACTGGTGAAAATAGTCTAATCATTTTAAACTGGCTAATTCATATTTGAATTTGTATGACTACCCTATAAGCCAGACTAATGCGAGTAGCATGTTATTCATTCATTTTCACAGTGCAATTACTGAGCACCAATTATGTGAGAAACACCATGATGACACAGGAGGAGATTGAAAGAATAAATAAACAATAAATTAAATCATCGTGATCTCTGATCTTAAGACTAGCACTAGTAACTCAGACGATAACAGAAGGTACCAAGTAACCGGGTATTAGAGGAGAAGGGACAAGGACACAATAAGCTGGTTGTGAAGCTTCCAGTCCTGGAGGCTGGGAACATGCTGATTCCAGGTGGGACTCTGAAGTTGGAGCAAGTTTGGGAGGAAGCCCTGGCTCTGCCTAGAGGCGGCTCAGAGACACAGGCAGAGCACCAGGACATGGCCTGCAGGTGTGTGTGAGCCAGAACAGGGGTCTTCAGGAAGCAGTCAGGGTGAACAGAGATTCAGAGTCCTTGCTTAGAGGTGACCGCTTCAACAGTTATAACCAACAAGATGGGAAAAACAGTCAAGTGAAGAACAGAGAATTTGAATACAGAGCTTGGGGAACTTGCTGTCCTACTTGGGTAGGTGTCAGAAGCTCCCACTGATACACACACACACACACACACACACACCACACACCACACACCACACACCACACACCACACACCACACACCACACACCACACACCACACACCACACACACACACACCAGTTCATGCACCCCTCCAGCCCTACAGTAGACACTGTAGGACTTCTTCTTCTAGCGTTTGCCACTGTAGGACTGCTAGCTCCCAGCAGTCTCCTAGCTACAACTGCAGGACTAGGAACACTCAGTTGGCCAAAGAAAAGCTCAGATGGCTCTTCAACACTTCAGTCTCCATGCTGCCTCTTCTAAAGTCCACAGGTAACTGAGAGTCTGAGAGGGGAAGGTCACTGGCCCTGAACATTAGTATTCATTCTTGGCTCTGAATGTAGCCTGAAACCACTCTGCCAGAGAGTGGGGGCAGATCTCAGTTCTCCAACTCTTCATGCTTGGTGGCAGGCTTTCCTTCCACTAGCTGTGCCTCAGGTTCCCAAACAGACATTTCCTTTTCTTTTTTTTTTTATTTATTGGCTAGAGACACCCAGAAATCAAGAGAGTAGAAGGTGATATATAGAGAGAGAGACAGAGAGACAACTGCAATACTGCTTCACTGCTAGCAAAATTTTCCCTCTGCAGATGGGGACTGGGGGCTCAAATCCTGGTCCTTGTACATTATAGCATGTGCATTTAATCAGGCGCACCACCACCCAGCCCCAATCCAACCAAGCATTTTCTTTCTTTTTTTTTCTAGCCAGGCATTTTCTTTTTTATTTATTTATAAAATAAAAAAATATAAAATATCAACAAAACCATAGGATAAGATGGGGTAAAATTCCACACATTTCCTACCACCAGAGTTCCATATCCCATCCCCTCCACTGGTAGTTTTCCTATTCTCTATCTCTCTGGGAGTATGGACCCAGGATCATTATGGGGTGCAGAAGGTGGAAGTCTGGCTTCTGTAATTGCTTCTCTGCTAGACATGGGCATTGGAAGTCCAACCAGACATTTTCTAAAATGAGTATTTCTTGAGTTAGCAGTGCTCAGGCAGGGACTCCTAGGCCTGATTTACTTTATGTTCCTGAAATTACTTGACTTGGAAACTTTCTTTTTCAATTAGTGGCTCTGATTCTACAGAGAAACTGGGAACAGGACTGAACTTAACCTCTAGGCAGCATTCAAGCCATACTAGCCGGCAGTCGCAACTGTGTATGGAAGCCAACCTGCACTATCTCCACAGGCCCTAGTGGCCCAGTGTGGCTGTCCCTGCCAGGGACATGGTTCCAAGGTGAGGCAGGTCTGAGCAGCAGCTGGACAAGTGCTGAGCCCATGCTGGCTGGTGTTTGGGCTAGCAGACAACTTAGCCTGGGCCTCACATCACTGCAGAGAACAGTGCCTGCTGCACAGGCTGAGAACTGTCCAAGCATGTGCAGGGACTCAGCCAGACTGTGTCTTGACCACAGTGGAGAAGTACCACCACTTACCTTTTGCTTTCTTCTCTCCCTTCTTAGCCTGGCTGCGTCTAAGGAGGTTGATGCCGCCCGCTCCGCACCCAAGCCCATGTCTCCCTCAGATTTCCTGGATAAGTTAATGGGGAGAACATCTGGATACGATGCCAGGATCAGGCCCAATTTCAAAGGTAGAGAAAATTTCCCTCCTGATCCCCAGGGGTATGCTTCCCTAGATGACAGGAGCAAACAGCATGGAATAGTGTGCAGATGGCAAACAGGAAATTGAATCCCTAGACTCCTCTCTACCCAGGGAGGCAGACACTGGTCTTTTCCCCAGGAACCCAGACTCACACTCAATTCAACAGTGCCCCCAGCTGTCTGGAATGTGAATTAACAGCTGCTTGCTAGGCTCCAGTCAAGTGAACAGAGAGTTTAATGTGCATTATGGAGAAAAGAATTCAATTTTTGGGACCAGGAGATAGCTCACCTAGTAAAGCAAGTACTTTACAGTGTGCAGAGACCTGGGTTTGACCACCCAGTCACCACACAGAAGCACTATGCAAAGGGAAAGCTTCACAAGTGGTGGAGCACTGATGTCATTCTTTCTCATTCTTATCTGGAAAAAAGAAAAGAAAAAAAAAAAGGGGGGAGGTCTGCTGGGAGAGATGGATTTGTGTAGGCACAAAGAACCAGTGAAACCTTGGAGGAGAAAAAAAAAGGGGGGGAGATGTAAGTAGGTTTAGTTTTAGCTTTAAGCCCAGGCAGACTCTGAGCTTAGCAAGAATTCTTCTGTCTTGGGTCTGTTCCTCTGCTCTGCAGTGATGGAGCTGTATATAGACTGTACGTCAGAGTTCCAGGGCTTCAGCCATATGCCCAAAAGGAAGAGGCAGAGGCCAAGGTGACAGGCTCATGTGTTTCTTGCCCAAGAATTAGATCCATTTCTATTTGTCTAACAAGAAGTTTCAGCTCAATTTCATCCACTATGAACTTTCTATGTTAAGACACAATCACAGTTTCTAATACTTAGGGATTGAGTAATTGAGAAAGGCAATTAGGGGTAGTGGAAAGTGTGGCAAAATAGTCCCAGGTTCTGTTCTATCAAACCACCCAGCTTTCTGAGAAGATCCAGAAATGGAGATTCAAGCAAAATTTTCTCTTTCCCAAGACACAAAATGTGCATGCACACAAAATGTATCTGTGAGGTAGATATGCTCTGAAAAAGGCCAGTTTATAACCCAACCCAGTTATCTGAAGAGCTCTCTTTGCTCTCATTATCCTGTGAGATCTCCACCCACAAAAAGAGGGGCTGCTGTGACCACAATGCCTTGGGGGGTTTCAACCATCTCCACTTGCCAAGCACAGCCTTCTGGTAGCAGCCTGCTGGAAATGCCCAATGTCCCTCCTTGTACTCCTCAGAAGTCTCACTTCAAGGACTCACAACCAGCTTCATTATTTCTTCACTCTAGATGCCCTTCCTTGCTGCCCCTTCTGGCTCAAGACCAAGATCAAACAAGGGATGTGACAGCTGGTAGCAGCTTCCTAATATACCCATCTGTCCCCAATCTTCCCCCACCCCTTCTCAGAGCTCTGCACCCAGGCAGTCCTGTGAGAGCTATACTTAGTACAACTGACCATCCCCCCCCCACACACACACACACATACACACTCAGTTCTGACCTAGTCTCCCATTGTTAATCCATAAACTAGATCTCCTCCCCCACCACCACCACCACCAAGGACAACTACAGCAGATACCTTGAGTGGCCAGGCAGCTGATGAAGCAGAAGAGTGAGAAAAGAAGACCAATGTACCTCAAGTCAGGCGTTTGGGGTGAAACCTTCTACATCAGCAGCTAATTTACATCTTTTTGGAACAGTGGTGATCAAATCAGAAGGCTGGGAATGTTGACCACTGGGGCCTCCTCCAGCTCTCAAGAACTCAGCTCATTAACCCCTAGGGGCTCCCCTGAGCTGCACCCTGGGAGGGATCAAGGCATGTCAGGAGAAAGGAGGCACCACTGTCCCAGTAGTCAAGTGTCAATCACCCGAGTGCATGCCACCACACTGGGTGCACAGAAGGTCTGAAACACATGTTCGTGAATCAATGAGAAGACAGCCAAGAAAGATGCCAAGGCTTCAAGGATTCAAAACAAAGTGCTCAAACCCAGCCAGCTAAATTACTCTGACTTACTTTTGATCTAATGCCACTGATTTGTTTATCTGCTTATCAATTTACTTAGTTGCTCACTTACTTAGCAATAGAAAGAGTTTTAGAAAAAAATTGAATTTCACCCCAGACTATACAGTCACTGAAATAGGCCATTCCCATTCACAGTCTCAGAACTTCACTCTAAACTGCAATCCACTGGGGCAGATAGTCTCAGGCCTCTCTTAGCCCTGAACCATCTCCCATACTTTCCACACCTTTGAGTCCAATTTGAGACAAGGTGCTGTTTCTGGGCCCCTTCTCCCAGGCCAGGTATCTCCGCTCCCCTTGCAAGGACTGGGGACTGGAATACTAGCAAAAAGAGATTCCAGCCCTGAGCCCCATGGCCTTTTTTACACACCCATCCAAGCACAAATAAGGTTCCCTGAGCCTCATATAATCATAGCAACTGAAAAGGCCATCGGATTAGGCCAATGTGAGCACACACAGCAGGGAAGGGCCTGCACTATTTGCAAACTTCATGGAGACATACCTCTCCTGAAGCTGAGAGGGTGGGGAAGGGGCTGAAGGCAGGAGAGGGGGCAGGGACCAGCACACAGCAGCAATTCAAAACAGAGGGAGAGAATGCCAGCACTGGACTCTAGCCCTCCCGACACTGACCTGAGCTGTGTGACCAGCCACATCTGAATCTGTTTCTGCAGACAGACTCCACCAGCTTGGTTGCTCTGCATCTTCTTTAAGATGGTGGATCCCAGCTCCTGGGACCAGGGGTACAGCCCAGTGCAAACACTAACACAAAGCAAAATTAAACTTTAATATTTAATGAAATATATACATTATCCTGTTGCCAGAGGCAGGCAGATTGCAATTTTCTTGAGGATAATTTAATTTCAGATTTATCTGAATGAACCGTACCTCCCCATGGGGTCCTTTCAGCTGGTGCCCTCTCACACTCATAAATCAGGACCTAATTTATATGGGAGTCACAGTAGTAGTAGCCACTTACAAGGCCTGGGCAGGAGCCTGTGCCATCTCAAGATGTGGCAGTAACTCTTTGGGTATCTTAATGGCACAAGGCAAAACAAAAGAGAAGCCTGGATCTGAGTCTCAATGGGGGGATGGGGGTGTAAAATCTAATGGGCCTTTGTTTCATGAAGTGGCAAAGCTGATTTGCTTGTGGAAGGAATTACTATTAGCAGATAGAGCCACCCAAGGCAGATAGTGACCGAAACAGAATTCCCCACCCAGGCCTGGTGGCTCCTGTACGCTGCTGTGCTCAACAACCACTCAGGTGGTACATTAAACCCACATAGATTGGGGTTCACTGGATCTGGGGTGAATGTAGGAAACTGCAGTTTAACAGTTTAACCACACCATGCAATCCCACTGAGAACAGCCCTTTTGGCACATTCCTTTGGGAAGCAGTTGACTAGCTGGCCAATTACAGAATCTGCCAGCCTTGAGACCCACAGCCATATCATAGCTAACTTCCACAGGCTACTCCCTACCAACAGAGTTGAACTGCCCAGATCAGGAGCTACCAGCCTCCAGATGCCTGAAGACACTAAAGGCCAGAGGAAGGAAGGCTATCTCACCTCAGCCAGTTGACAGGTCTTTGCCAAAGACCCACAGTGCTGGCAGCCCCTTACAGGAAGACCTGATCCTCGCCTGAAGATTGTGTCACCTCCTACACGCTAAGGTTGTAGAAAAGGAGGAAATCTAGGTTCAGTGTCAGTAAAATGCTTCAGTGACATTTCAAGAGGGAGTGAAATGCATAGGCTGCAGAGGGCATGAGACCACCACATTCCTCCCCTGTATTAGAAAATTGGGCTTAAGCCCCACCCCACCACTTGCAGGCTAGATGAGCCAGGACTCCTCTAACCCTCTCTCCTCTTATGAAACAGAGACAGTCGTTCTGCCAACCAGGCTCACGCCTTCCTACGGTCAATGGAAAATTACTTATGTTTGCATCAATCTTCATGTGAAAGGTGACTACCCACATCTTGCCTACCTTCAAGGTCAGCTCAAGGCGAGTGCTTCCCACAGTCTTTGATGCCTCCAGAACCTGTCTCCTGCCTGGACTCCCACTGCATAACTCAGTCTTGTCAAGGGTCACCTGCTCCCCTCTTGCCAGTTCATGTGGAAGCAGACAAGCTCAATATTCTAGATGCTGCACTGTCTGTTTGAGCTTGAGCGTGACTCTCTGAGCCTCCTCCCAACAAGTGGAGCCATCAATACCACCAGCTTTGGAGTGAAGCAACTGTACTCAAATTCTGCTCAACTATCTCCCAGCTGTGTGGCTACTGGCCGAGTCTCTGAGTCTGTGTCCTCTCTGTGAAATAGAATTCCAGTGCTTTCTCACAGACAGCTGAAAGAATGGAAGGAGATGTTAGTAACACCTAACAGCACAGCAGCAAGCCTATGTTGCTTAGCAAACAGTAACTGCTAGAATAAATAGCACAAAATGAGGAGAACGGGCTTCAACTGGGCAGAGGTGTCTCTGGCAGTTAAGATTCCTCAGGGCAACTGCTCCCTGCTTCTCTCTCCTGTCCTTTGCAGTAGGGTTGGAAAAGTATTTAACAAAGACATATGGACTTCCCTTGAGGTCCTCTCTGGATTCATTAGCTAGTAATCCACATCAACACCCTTTCAGGCAATCATTCTTGGTTCATAAGTTCAAGGCAAAGAACTTGCTGTTCCTTGTGATTCCCAAGATGGTCTCCAAATGTTGTTGCCATAAATACATCTCCGCTACAAATTAGAAGCCAGTCGAGGGTGTTTGGGGAAGGGATTTCAACCATATGGCAGGATAATGAATCATCCTGTGTTAATGAAAGTACATCTCAGCTCAGTCTCCTGTGTTCTGTACCTGGTACTTACTTGGGGAGCTGGGAGCTGGGTGTAGCAATAGGGCTGGGAGCCCTGGGCACTCACTGTGGGGTAGAAGACAAGCAAGAGTATCCTCCACCAGAGTGTCCCATCCCTAAAGTCCATGCTCAGAAGCAAGGCAGATTCTGTGGTTTCCTCAAGGTCCTGGAACTAAGCAAGCATCTCTTGATTGGCAGGTCCCCCAGTGAATGTGAGCTGCAACATTTTCATCAACAGCTTTGGCTCCATCGCTGAGACAACAATGGTGAGTAAATCCAAACACAAGCTGCTCTCTCCTGCTAACTTTCTTATTTCCCAAAATAGGTGTCGTCTCCTCTGGTTTCCTGAAGGAGCCAAGGTCTGGTGCTTTTTCAGTCTGCAGTGTTCTGCCATGGGTTTGGAAGTAGTTACTTTCCTGGTTGTTTCAGGTGAAAACACACATCTGAAAATGACCACAGGCTCACATGTCAAACAACAAACTCAAGTTTTATCATTTTTTTCCTATGGGCCAGGTTAAGCACACATATCACCAAGCACAAGGACCTGGGTTCAAATTCCCACTCCCCACCTGCAGGGGGGACACTTCATGAGCCATGAAGCAAGTCTGCAGGTGTCTATTTTTCTCTCTATCTCTCTGTCCTTTCTTAATTTCTCTCTGTCCTACTTAATAAGAATTAGAAAGAAAGGAAAAGAAAAGAAGAGAAAACAAAAGAAAAAGCAAAAAAAAAAAAAAAAAAAGGCTGCCAGGAATGGTGGACTTGTAGCATCAGCACAGAGCCCTAGAAGTAACCCTAGTGGCAATAAAAATAATAATAAAATAAAAATGTAAATAATAATAATAATTTTATTTCATTTTAAAATTTGATTTGTGGGCCTAGAAGATGGTTCAGTGAGCTTGGCACTGAACTTGAGAGCATAACATCCCCAAGTTTGATCCCTGGTATTCCATGTGCCATAGCGATACTCTGGATCTCTTTTTCTCTCAAATAAGTAAATAAATAAATAGTTCTTAAAATACTTATTTATTTAAGACAAAGAGAGCCAGAATATCACTCTGGTATATGCAGAGCAAGCGATTAAACTCAGGACCCCATGTATGAGGATTCAATGCTTTATCCGCTGTATAATTTCCTAGGATGCCAGATTAACATTTTAGATTCAAAGGAAATGGAGGAGCCAAAGAGGTGGTTCAGCAAGTAAAGAACATTCCTTGCATGTGTGAGGTACTGGGTGTGTTCCCTAGAGCCACAGAAAATGGCAGAGTAGTGCTTTGACCTCTATTAATAATTAGGAAAAAATATGGAAAGACCTGTTTGCAAGTTTGACACTCAACTGCAAAATGGTAGATGGCTGGTTAGAGAGCCCGATAGGTCCACTCTACACTCTACTGTTGTATTTTAAATTCCCCATAGTGAAAAGTTTAAAATAAATCAGTTTAAAAAAATAGGGCTAGAAAGGGTATGTCAAAGTGTTAATAGCCATTATCTAGTTCATGGAGTTAAAGATAATTTCTTTTTAGCATTTTTATATTTCTCAAATTCCTGCAAGGAGCAAACAGCAAAGTGGTAATTATACAGGTAATGATGCTTTAAATTTTAGTTCTCAATCCTTGAAAACAAAAGAATTCACCATGCAGATGTGAGTAAAGAACCCATTCCTTGAGGAAATAGAGGTGGCATGTGGAAACAGTAGGAAACTGCCAATGTCCCATCAGGGCCGTCCTGCCTGGAGCCCTCTAGATCTCCTCCACTCCTCTGTTCTAGTGCTCACTTCTCCTCACATTACTGCAAAGAATGCCAGTCTTCATATACATATTTTTTTCTGATAGAGAGAGAAATTGAGAGGGGGGAGAGAGAAGGAGAAAGAGAGACACCTACAGCACTGCCCCACCACTTGTGAAGCTTCCCTCATGCAGGTGGGGACCAGAGTCTTGAACACAGGTCCTTGTACTTGGTAACCTGTGTTCTACCAGATGTGCCAGCACACAGCCACCTCAACTTTCATTTTGACCTCACTCTCTTCTTCCAATAGGGTCTCTAAGATATTGGGCTTCCTACACCCTGCTTCCCACCTCCCAATGGCACCCCTTACCTTTAGCACTAAGCCTGGTCCTCTGAAAATATTGAAAGCACTTGTGATCCTGTTCCTCTTCTTCCCTCACTTCCTCTCAGGAGTGGATGAGGTCTCTGAGCCCATGCAGGTGGGCCCTCAGCCCATCACCTCTGTGCATGTTGCTCTTGCCCAGTGTCCTCACCCAGGCTGTTCTTGTTCTCCTGTCAGTCTCTGCTCACAGTGCTGCCATGGAAAGCCTCCACACTCTCATGTGAGGCTGGACTTTGTTGCTGTAACCATTCACATAGTCACTTTGTCTCTTCTTGGTGAGCTAGACTCTCTGTTTCATTTCTGGTGAGACCCTCAGCCACTAGCAGTGATTAAGTAACATGTACTCACTTTTTTTTAAATAACTAAACCAAATAAGCTATCATGTCAATGCTCACTAACTTGCTTCAAAACATTGGGGGAGAATATATATATATGCACTCTCAGTTACATAAGGGTATAGCTCTCTGAGCTCTGGAGGTAATGGGGCAAATGTCCCAAAGTCTGTCCTTTTGCAAAAGACAAGGTCTAACATTTCTTCCCACTATGAAAATAGCTGATCAAATTTCCAGAACTCTCAGACCTCTCCTCTCCAAGTAGAATGGTCAGGAATAATCATGACAGCTTCAAATGAAGTCCAGATTCCAAAGCCAAGCTTTCCCACTTGAGGTAGATGACTTATGAGAGTCCTTGTGAACATCCCATTTTCTTTCTTATCCCACAAAAAGGCAGCTGATATGGGCATATTCTCAGCCCCTGAGGCAGAGCACTCACTTCTCTGAAGTGAACAGACTCAAGCCAAGGCAGGATTCCAAGTAACATAAAGAATGAGGGTACTCAAACAGAGGTGCATCTCTGTACCCACATCTATCACAATGACATGCAGAGACCTGCTTCTCTGATGCAGGTTCTCTGATGTGGAAAGACAGCCCACACCTTGAACTTACGTTCATCCAGCCCACAGTGGAGTTGTCCAGACCTGGGCTCATAGCCTACAGTGTGGAGCACTGCATGTGTCTGTGCTTCAATTTCCCTACCTGTAAAAAAAAAAAAACAAAAAAAACAGCCCAGTGATTAGCAAGCTGATGACTGATGTTTTGGAGTCAGTGCTATGTGCAAACAGTTTTGCTCAAAGAAAGCTTTGTAGGAGCTTTTAATGCTTCTGTGACGGTAAGGATGGAGACTGGAGGCTACAGCTCAAGCCTATCACTGGTCTATCTTTCCTGACAGTCTCTGGTCTCAATTTGCTCCACACACTCAGTCAGTCAGTGGTCACCATCTCCCCAGTGTTGTATGCACCCAGTTCTTCTTCTTCTTCTAGCGTTTGCCCTTCTTCCATAGCCAGTCAACAGCGTCAGGTTGAGCCTGATGTAAAGTTTCGAGACCTCCTTTGAATCTGGAGAGGTGGCAGTCATTGACTATGTGGGTCATAGTCTGTCTGTAGTCGCAGGGGCAGTTCGGGTCGTCTCTGGCTCCCCAGCGATGGAGCATAGCGGTGCACCGGCCATGGCCTGTTCGATAGCAATTGAGGAGGGCCCAATCATAACGTGCTAGGTCAAAGCCAGGTTGACGCTTGCAGGGGTCTGTGATAAGGTGTTTGTTCTTTACCTCAGCTGACTGCCAACTCTGTTTCCAAGAGTCTGGAACAGAGAAGATCAGTGTAGGCATAGGAGACCAGATTGGATGACGAGACGTCAAGCGTTGAACAGGGTGGGCGAAGATATCCGCATATATTGGCAGGTCCGGTCGAGCGTAGACGTGGGAAATGAACTTAGATGATGCCGCAGTTCTGTGACTATGAGTCAGGTGAAGTCTGTAGGTGGGGGATCCAGAGTACCTACTGTGAGCTGTGAGATAAAGACATGAGCACAGGGAGTCAGGTGGTAGCACAGCAGGTCAAGTGCATGTGGCACAAAATGCAAGGACCAGCCAGTCTGAGGATCGCAGTTCGTGCCCTGGCTCCCCACCTGCAAGGGAGTCGCATCACAGGCAGTGAAGTAGGTCTGCAGGTATCTATCTTTCTCTCACCCTCTCTGATTTCCCCTCCTCTCTCCATTTCTCTCTGTCCTATCCAACAACAATGACATCAATAACAACAACAATAATAACTACAGCAATAAAACAACAAGGGCAACAAAAGGAAAAATAAATATTAAAAATTTTTTTAAAAAAACACATGAGCGACTTCCGGAGGCAGAGCTACAATCAGCAGCAGATCTCTTTCTCCCCTCTCCTCTCCTCTCCTCTCCTCTCCTCTCCCGGATCAACTAGGAATACCAAAGGAGACCACCCAGGACTGAAACAAGACAGGACTAGAATGACCACAGGAACCCACTAAATCACCGGTGAGTAGAAACATGTGTGCTGGTGACAGAGAGGAGCTTAGGGAGAGATTAAGTGATTGCTAACAGTCCAGCAGTTTCTCAGTTGAGACACCACCTCCAGTCTGCTCCACCGACAAGGGGACAGATGAAGGGAGGAGAGGACACCCCAGAGACTCACCAAGTGCAACTCTGAGTCTCCATTGCTAATGCCCTCAGAATCTGGAACAGTGACAGGGAGGGACACCAGGGGAAAGATATCTAACCAGGAAACTCAGGATAAGACCTATACCTCGGTGGCATAGCTGAGGGGCTGTGAAAGTCTCTTTGCATAACCAATGTATTATCTCTGCCACACCCTGCTTTATCTCTTGGTCTGGAGTCAGTGATTAAGCTAAGAAGTCTACTGATAGTTTAAAAGCCCTCAGACTCCCATAGCCTGAAGGGAAGAAAAAAAAAGAGGCTTTTAAACCACTGGGATTAAAATACTAGTGAACAACTCAGGGATTAAAATACTAGTGAAACAACTATTAACTTCCACCACTGTGAACCCTTTAATTACCTTACTTAGACACAAGTCAATCCAGGCAATAGTGATCAGTAATTTGAAAAGTACTAAGAGAGGGAACTCATAACATAATATATAAAATGGTTAAAACAACAAGAAGAAATATTGGAGAAACAAACCAGGACAAGAGTCCAGCTTAAAGTTCTCCAGAGGGTGAAGCACAAAATAACGAGTTCAACATCCAAACACAAGCTGAGGAAATAATAACAGGAATGAGTAAAGAATTTGAAAAAATTTTAATCAGAAATACAGGAACAACAAATGAGACTATGAAAGAAAATACTAATTATCTCATGGTTATTAGAGAGCTGAAAGCTGAAATCACTGAGCTAAGAATGCAACTAGCTGAACAAGATAAAACAGTATCAGAGCAAGGCAACAAAATAGATGAACTCCAGAAAACAGTAGAGGGCAGAGAGAATAGAATCTATGAGGCTGAAGACAGAATTAGAAAGATTGAGGATGAATTAGAGACAACTAAAAAAGAAGTAAGAGATCTCAAAAAGAGATTAAGAGATGCTGAAAACAACAACAGAGTCTTATGGGATGACTTCAAAAGAAACAATATACGCATTATTGGCATACCAGAGGAAGAAAGAGAAGGAGAAGAAGAAAGCATTTTCTAGGCCATAATAGCTGAAAATTTCTCTAGTCTAGACAACACCAAAGACATAAAGATTCAAGAAGCCCAGAGGGTCCCTAACAGAATTAACACAGACCTAAAGACACCAAGACATATCATACTTAGAATGGAAAGGAATAAAGATAAAGAAAGGATCCTGAAGGCTGCAAGAGAAAAACAGAGTCACCTACAAAGGAAAACCCATAAGATTAGCAGCAGACTTCTCCATACAAACACTACAGGCCAGAAGAGAATGGCAAGATATCTATCGAGTGCTCAATGAGAAAGGCTTTCAGCCAAGAATACTATATCCTGCTAGACTGTCATTCAGACTAGAGGGAGGCATCAAAACCTTCTCAGACAAGCAACAGTTGAAGGACTCAACTATCACCAAGCCTGCCCTGAAAGAAGTTCTGAAAGGTCTCCTATAAACAATCAGACCACCATATATAGGACATATATCAAAACACTCTAAAACTCTACAAGAATGACGTTAAAATATCTTCAATCTTTGATATCAATAAATGTCAATGGCCTGAATTCACCTATTAAATGACACAGAGTAGGAAGATGGATCAGAAAATACAACCCAACAATATGCTGTCTACAGGAAACCCACCTAACTCAACAAGACAAACATAGACTTAAAGTGAAAGGATGGAAAACTATCATACAAACAAATGGCCCACAAAAAAAGGGCAGGAACAGCTATTCTCATATCTGACACAATAGACTTTAAAATAGATAAGATTTAAAAAGATAGGAATGGACACCACTTAATGCTCAGAGGATCAGTCAATCAAGAGGACTTAACAATTATTAACATCTATGTACCCCATGAGAAGCCATCTAAATACATCAAACTTCTACTGAAAGAGCTACAGAAATATATTAACAGCAACACAGTCATAGTAGGGAACTTCAACACCCCACTCTCTCAACTTTACAGATCATCCAGGCAGAAAATCAATAAAGACATAAGGGAGCTAAATGAAGAGATAGATAAACTAGAACTATTGGACATTTTCAGAGTCATTCATCCCAAGAAACTGGAATACACATTTTACTCAAATCCACACGGGTCATTCTCAAGGATAGACCATATGTTAGGCCACAAAGACAGCATCAGAAAATTCAAGAGCATTGAAATCATCCCAAGCATCTTCTCAGACCACAGTGGAATGAAACTAACACTTAACAATCAACAAAAGATTAGTAACAGTCCCAAAATGTGGAAGCTCAACAGTACACTTCTTAACAACATCTGGGTCAAAGAGGAAATAAAGGAAGAAATCAAAATGCTTTGAGAATTCAATAAAAATGAAGACACAAGCTATCAAAATATTAGGGACACAGCTAAGGCAGTACTGAGAGGGAAGTTCATAGCTATACAAGCACACATTAGGAAACAAGAAAAAGCACAAATAAATAGCCTGATCGCACATCTTAAAAACCTAGAAGAAGAAGAACAAAGGAACCCTAAAGCAACCAGAAGGACAGAAATCACTAAAGTTAGGACAGAAATAAATAACATTGAGAATAAGAAAGCCATACAAAAGATCAACAAAAGTAAATGTTGCTTAATCGAAAGAGTGAACAAAATCGACAAATCTTTAACCAGACTCACAAAACAAAAAAGGGAGAAGACCCAAATAAATCGGATACTAAATGAAAAAGGAGATATCACAACAGACACCACAGAAATTCAACATATCATGCGAGTCTTCTATGAACAACTTTATGCCACCAAGGTAGAAAACCTGGAAGAAATGGATGATTTCCTAGATACCTACCAACTTACAAAACTAAGTAAAGAGGAAGTTGATAACATGAACAGGCCCATCACAGCTAATGAAATTGAAACAGCTGTCAAAAATCTCCGCAAAAATAAAAGTCCTGGACCAGATGGTTTTACAAATGAATTCTACAAAACCTTCAAAGAAGAACTAACACCTCTACTTTTAAAAGTCTTCCAGAAGATTGAAGACACTGGAATACTCCCTGCCAGCTTCTATGAAGCCAACATCACTTTGATACCAAAAGCAGACAGGGACACAACCAAAAAAGAAAACTACAGACCAATATCTCTGATGAACATACATGCAAAAATATTGAACAAAATTCTAGCCAACTGAATACAGCAGTATATCAAAAAGATTGTTCATCATGACCAAGTGGGGTTTATCCCAGGCATGCAAGGTTGGTTTAATATATGTAAATCAATCAATGTGATCCACCACATCAACAAAAGCAAGACCAAAAACCACATGGTCATATCAATTGATGCAGAGGAAACCTTTGACAAAATCCAACATCCGTCTATGATCAAAACACTACAAAAAATGGGAATAGATGGAAAATTCCTGAAAATAGTGGAGTCTATATATAGCAAACCTACAGCCAACATCATACTCAATGGTGAAAAACTGGAAGCATTTCCACTCAGATCAGGTACTAGACAGGGCTGCCCATTATCACCATTACTATTCAACACAGTGTTGGAAGTTCTTGCCATAGCAATCAGGCAGGAGCAAGGAATTAAAGGCATACAGACTGGAAGAGAACAAGTCAAACTCTCCCTATTTGCAGATGACATGATAGTATACACAGAAAAACCTAAGGAATCCAGCAAGAAGTTTTTGGAAATCATCAGGCAATACAGTAAGGTGTCAGGCTATAAAATTAACATTTAAAAGTCAGTGGCATTCCTCTATGTAACACTAAGTTAGAGGAAGACGAAATCCAGAAATCAATTCCTTTTACTATAGCAACAAAAACAATAAAATATCTAGGAGTAAACCTAACCAAAGAAGTGAAAGACTTGTATACTGGTAATTATGAGTCACTACTCAAGGAAATTGAAAAAGACACAAAGAAGTGGAAAGATATTTCATGTTCATGGGTTGGAAGAATCAACATCATCAAAATAAATATGCTACCCAGAGGCATCTACAAATTTAATGCTCCCCATCAAGATCCCAACCACATTTTTTAGGAGATCAGAACAAATGCTACAATGTTTATCTGGAACCAGAAAAGACCTAGAATTGCCAAAACAATCTTGAGAAAAAAGAACAGAACCGGAGGCATCACACTCCCAGATTTCCAACTGTATTATAGGGCCATTGTCATCAAAACTGCTTGGTACTGGAACATGAACAGACACACTGACCAGTGGAATAGAAGTGAGAGCCCAGAAGTGAGCCCCCACACCTATGGACATCTAATCTTTGACAAGGGGCCCAGACTATTCAATGGGGAAAGCAGAGTCTCTTCAACAAATGGTGTTGGAAATAATGGGTTGAAACATGCAGAAGAATGAAACTGAATCACTGTATTTCACCAAATACAAAAGTAAATTCCAAGTGGATCAAGGACTTGGATGTTAGACCAGAAATCATCAGATACTTAGAGGAAAATATTGGCAGAACTCTTTTCCGAATAAATTTTAAAGACATCTTCAATGAAACAAATCCAATTACAAAGAAGACTAAGGCAAGTATAAACCTATGGGACCACATCAAATTAAAAAGCTTCTACATGGCAAAAGAAACCACTACCCAAACCAAGAGACCCCTCACAGAATGGGAGAAGATCTTTACATGCCATACATCAGACAACAGTTTAATAACCAACATATATAAAGAGCTTGCCAGACTCAACAACAAGACAACAAATAACCCCATCCAAAAATGGGGGGAGGACATGGACAGAATATTCACCACAGAAGAGATCCAAAAGGCTGAGAAACACATGAAAAAATGTTCCAAGTCTCTGACTGTCAGAGAAATGCAAATAAAGACAACAATGAGACACCACTTCACTCCTGTGAGAATGTCATACATCAGAAAAGGTAACAGCAGCAAATGCTGGAGAGGGTGTGGGGTCAAAGGAACCCTCCTGCACTGCTGGTGGGAATGTAAATTGGTCCCACCTCTGTGGAGAACAGTCTGGAGAACTCTCAGAAGGCTAGAAATGGACCTACCTTATGGCCCTGCAATTCCTCTCCTGGGGATATATCCTAAGGAACCCAACATATCCATCCAAAAAGATCTGTGTACACATATGTTCTTGGCAGCACAATTTGTAATAACCAAAACCTGGAAGCAACCCAGGTGTCCAACAGATGAGTGGCTGAGCAAGTTGTGACATACATACACAATGGAATACTACTCAGCTATTAAAAATGGTGACTTCACCGTTTTCAGCCGATCTTGGATGGACCTAGAAAAATTCATGTTAAGTGAAATAAGTCAGAAACAGAAGGATGAATATGGGATGATCTCACTCTCAAGCTGAAGTTGAAAAACAAGATCAGAAAATAAAACACAAGTAGAACCTGAAATGGAATTGGCATATCGCACTAAAGTAAAAGACTATGGGGTGGGTGGATGGGGAGAATACAGGTCCATGAAGGATGATAGAGGACCTAGTGGGGGTTGTATTTTTATATGGGAAACAGGGGAATATTATGCATGTACAAACTATTGTATTTACTGTTGAATGTAAAACATTAATTCCCCAATAAAGAAATAAAAAAAAAGACATGAACACAGAAAGAGGACACAGAGTGTGGTGCTGGGCATGCAGGGTGAGGATGGCCACAGACAGTGTTCAACACATCTCACCCACTCTCTCTTTGGTTCCTTCACCCAAATGCAGGACCTCCTAGGTCCTCCTGAGTGGATGAGCTGATGCTCAGCCCCCAAGTTCACAGCTGAGGGGAGTGAGATGTAGGCCTCACTTGAAGGGCTACACCCACTGCCATGGCTTCTGAGTAAACACCAAACAAGGTCCCACAAAGCACCAAAGCAACAGCAAGGCATGGAAACCCAACTGTGTGTGATGACAGACTTCAACATGGAGGCAGCCATGTTCCTACAAAAAGCCATCCAGGGAAGGTGGCCCTGCCTCACTGAAAGTCATTTTCAAACAGGCATGCTGCCTGGGAATGGCTTCAGGTGACCAGGGTTCTCCTCACCCACCAACCTTCACCCAAGTTCAGATAGCATTTATATATATATATATTTTTTTTAGTCATATGTCTCACTTGATTCACAGATGAATGCCTTCCCAAACAGCCAGCCCCCAGGCCCCAGTCTAAGTCAAATTCATCTGGGACTAGGGAGCCAAGGCAGAGGCAATAGCACCAGGGGGCAGTGGCTGAGGAAGGATACCATGACCTGTCTCTGCATGACGAGAGGCTGTGCTGGGTTTATACAATCCTCAGAACATGTGTCTCAACAAGAGTGACCACCCAGCCTACTGCTATTGGCACAGGAGACATCAGAATACATGGGACGCGCTATTGCACTAGCTACTAATTGCCCAGATGTCTAACCACAAATGTTAACACACAGGACAGGACACAGTCACCTTGAAATGCCAACCTCTATCTGGAACTAGTTAACTGAGTGAAGGAAGCATTCTAAATCGCTAAAGATAAAGCTGAAGTTTAATCCATTCACTTTTTTCCCAACTACATGACTTAACTCAAGTGAGTGAAGTTAGCACTGCTATTCCTGCTCTGCCCTCTGCTTCTTCCTGTCTCCCTTTCTCCCCAGAAATTCCTCTACTTCCTACAGCAGTTAAGTGTTTCAGCCTAAATCAGACACAGCAAGCAGTTCCTGCCTCCATCCTAAAGCAGCTCCCTGGGGTTTTTACATGCCCTGCCCTCAGTCTAGGAGGGTCTGTGCATGAGGAGCTTAAGATCCTACAGGTCTCAACAAAGGCGCCTGGGCTGAGGGTGGGGGGGGGGCAGGAATTCCTAGCTCCCCACCAATCACTCTCTATCATCAAGTTCTAGCTCCTCCCCAGCCCCTCCCCCCCCCCCCCCCAGAGAGCTCACTCATGCAAGTCCCTATTGTTGATGATTTAGTTTGCTTTTGGAAGGGGGATGTGTCTCCATATTCTCTAGACTTCCGGTGCCCTAGACTGCCTTCCCATGGGCACTTCCACATCTGGAAACTTAAGTGCTTGGTTATATTATATTCAACACATGACAAAACAACTCTAATCTTTTCCAGATTTCATGGCCTACCTGTAAAATTGCATGGAACAAACATAGCATCATTTCATAGTACTGGACCCTGTTTCCTGAGGGGCCTTTTAGGACTCTGTAGCTTTTCACTATTACAAACAAAGCCACTATGGATAATCTCATACATAACTCTTCAAGCATCTCCTTAGGATATATCCCCAAAGTGGAATTACTACATCAAAAGACAAGCACTTATTTTCATTATCTTGACAAATACTATTGCCCAACTCACTTCCAAAGAAGCTTCAATAATTCAGCCTCCCCAAAGCAGTATTCACCTCTCCCTATCCTCACCAACTAAGGTTATTACCAGGGTTTTTTATTTCTTGGTAGCACAACAATGTCATTTGCTTTATATATATATATATTTTTAAATATCTTTTTTTATAGAGACAGAGAGAAATTGAGAGCAAAGGTAGAAGAGAAAGAGACAGAAAGGGAGACCCATGTAGCATTACTTTACCACTCATAAAGCTTCCTTCCCCTTGCCCCATCACAGGTGGAACCTGGGGGCTTGAACCCTGGTCCTTGTGCATGTTAATGTTTGTGCGCTACCATGTGTGCCAACACTAATATTTTCATTTTATCTCTAAAGTGCTAGGGAATTTGAGCACTTCTGTATATGTTTCAGGCAATTCTGAATAGTATTCTAGGCTTTTCTTTTTACATGTACCTACTTAATCCATTTAGAGCTTAGATATCTGTAAATGTATTTGGTACTGATTTAGATTTATCATTCTCTAGCTAGTAAGTTTTTCAACATCATCTTAAGTAGCCATTATTTATCCACTGATTTAAAATTGTATATTTCCCATAACAATCTCCTCCATCAATACCTGGGTCTGCTCCTGGCCTCCATTCATTGTCCTGGTCCTCTGTCTGCATCTGTTCCAACACCACACTGTTTTAATTATTTTGCTTTGGCATTGTATCTCTGTCTCCCAGAGAAATATCTCTGTTGTTCTTCTTCTCCAAGATTGTCTTGTCCTTTTGTCCTTTCCAGACAATCTTCTTTCCCAGTGGAACTTTAGAATCAGCTTGTAAAAAAAAAAAAAAAAAAAAAAAAGTCACCTTAGACTGATTGTGATTAGAGTTTAATCCGGGAAGAACTAACTTCTTTTTTTAAACTTTTTTATTTTTTATACTCATTTATTTATTTTCCTTTTTGTTGCCCTTGTTGTTTTTTATTGTTGTTGTAGTTATTATTGTTGTTGTTATTGATGTCATTGTTGTTGGATAGGACAGAAAGAAATGGAGAGAGATGGGGAAGACATAGAGGGGGAGAGAAAGATAGACCCCTGAAGACCTGCTTCACTGCCTGTAAAGCGACTCCCCTGCAGGTGGGGAGCCAGGAGCTCGAACCAGGATCCTTATGTGGGTCCTTGCACTTTGCACCACATGCACTTAACCCACTGCGCTACTGCCTGACTCCCAAGAACTAACATCTTTGCAATGTTCTATAGACATCACATGTGCCTCTCCATTTACACAGGTATTCCTTTCTACTTTTTAGCAATCTTTTAGAATTCCTGTTTCAATCTATATGACTTGCAAGTTTGTTGTTCTTGTTTTTCATCCAGGTTAAAAAGCTGTCTAAGGCACCTTCCTATTCAAACTGTAGAAGCCCTGTTTCCAGCAATTAAAAAGTCGGGGACCCTCCCCTTTAGATCCTGCCATATTACCAGCTGCCAATTTCCTGTTCCTCAAATGACTCTTTCTTAAACCACTCGCACATTTACAAAACAGCCTCTAAATAAGACATGTAGTAATTAGGTCTCCACTGATCCAGTGATTAAATGTCTTAAATCACAAGAAGCTCTGTGGGCCTTGCCCAACCCTCTATTGCATGTTCATTTCCATTATTGGTTCACTCACAGAGGACATTGCATATCTATATTTCCAAGTTTGTGTGTGTGCGTCTCACTACTGTATGCAGTATAGCCAGCATCCTCCCCTTCCCATGTAACTGCCACCCTTGAATGTTTCCTTTGGTAAGCAGTCATGAAACTATCCCCTGCTTGATTTCCCAGTCCAGGGTTCTCTGCAGTGCTCACAAAGCAGAGCTCTCAGCTGCAATGATGGGGCGGGTAGACACAGGTCTAGCCTTGTCCACTTCCTGGATACCTCAGGCATGTCCCCTATTCTAACTTGAGTGGGCAGCTGGCCTGCCCCATGTGCTGACAGAGGCTCTTATCTCTTTCCTTCTCAAACCTCTGCTTCCTCCTACACAAGGCAAGTCAAAGACAATTTGCAGCACTACTTCACCATTTGTGAAGCTTCCTTCCTCCTAACCCCCACAGGTGCAACCTGGGGGCTTGAACCCTAGTCCTAGTACATGATAATAATGTGTGAGCTCAGGTACACCACCACCATCACTTTCATTTTCACTCCAGAGTGCTAGAGAACTTGAGCATACAGAAAAAGACAGAGCCTGGAATTTGACACTTTGAGTGCAGGGGGCACAAAGAAACTCTTGTTGAATGAATGACTGGCATGGACTGAATATGCCAGTGTTTTTCCTGTCTTATAAGCAAAGCAGCTGCCAGGTTACAGGATCTCAAAAAGTGTATGGGGGGTCCTGGTGGAAATTTTCAGGCAGGCGTTCTAGAAATTCCTCTTCCCTCCTCTTCCCCCCCCCCACCCCCACCCTCGGCAACCTGCAGACCTAGCTGGGTCACCTCAAACATCTGATAGTTAAAAACCAACCACCAAGGTGGAGCCCTGGGGTGGGGAATTCTCATGTTCTCCTCTGGTTCCTGAATCTAAACATGGACCCCTGGCATGTCAAACACTGACCCATGCAAATGTAGGGCTAAGTCAGCAAAATAGCATTTTGCTCTCAGCCTATTCCATTGATCTCTTAAGACTGATTCTCTCACTCTTGTTTTCTACGAGGGAGGAGAAATCAATGGGAGCAATGCTGAAGGGGAGAGGGGGCACAGTGGAGGAAAGGAGGGCTAAAGGGGGCGGTGGGACAAGGAGGCACACTGCCAAGTACTTCCAGGCCTTCTGCCCTAGCTCTCCACTCATCATTTCATAATGAGATCCTACAGTTTTCACTCTAGATGCTGGGTGCATATACTCTTTATAATCAATATGCACTTACTTTTATAATAAGTAAAACATAATATTGTTAAAATAGAAATAATGGGGGGGCAAGTAGAGGTATACCTGGTCCAGTGTACATATTACAATGTGAAAGGACACAGGTTCAAGCCCCTAGTCCCCACCTCCGGAGGTGGGGGGGAGCTTCACAAGTGGTAAAGCTCTTCAATAAATAAATATAATTTAATTTAATTTAAAAATAGAAATAATAGGCTAGCCCAGGAGGTGGCACACTAACTAAAGCTTTAGACTTAAAAGCATGAAGTCATGTATTTGATACCTGGCAGCTCATGTACCGGAGTGATACTCTGGTTCTCTCTCATCCCCCTCTTCTCTCATGTTAATAAATACATTTAAAATAAAAGTAATAAGGACAGGAAGACTGCTAAGTAGTAAAGTTTATAACTTGCATGCCTGAGGCTCCAGGTTTGCTACAGAACACCACATAGGCCATAGTTGAACTGAGTTCTGATTCTCACCCCACTCGTATTTTCTACTCCTCAGCATAAAAATAATAAATCAAAATAAAGATATTGTTAACAAAGTACAAAAGTAATACTGTCCTTGCCTCAGTCAGCATTTCTCAAAGGCCTCACCTATCTCTCAGATGGTATCTGTTATTTCACAGTCAGCTGCCAAGCTTGGCCTGCACATGCCCAAACCCCAGAACACACCTCCCTGCCATGTGGTTCACTCAGCTTAGTCTCAAGGGTTATACAAACTGTCCAGTGGTCCCGTGTGCCTTTCCTGGTTGGTACAACCACTGGTGGTCTTACCTCCAACATCACTTCTTCCTGGAGCCTCCCCTGAGCTCCAGAGGTCCAGTTGGGGATGCTATCTTCCCTGTTCCCTGTGGGAGCTGAGAATTCAGGGCAGTAGATACATAGCATAAACTAGTCTGTCTTGTCATCAGGGTTTTTGCAAGACCTAGAATACTTAGTAAAGACTCGGTTAAGTGTTGTGGGAGTGGAGAATAAAACCACTAATAATCAGTTACTACATTTGGACAGTCCTTAAAAACAAGCCTAACTCCTCCTAACAGTAATGCTGAGAAGCATATTTGGTTCCAGGCCCAGGTCCCTCATTGAATTGCTAGGGGAATCCTACAAATGCCTTGCAGTCTGGGTCCCTGTCTCTCCAGCTAGAAAATGGGGAAAGTCCTCCCAGCTCCCCTCCTGGGCACTGGCGCACTCAGGTTAACTATGGGAAGGATGGTGGGAGGGTGGTGCATGGAAAGATAAGATAGGTTCAGTCTCTCAAACTGCTGTCAATCAAATAGAGGAGATAAGACATACAGTGAGGTAGTATGAAATTAAATGTTGCTGGTGATTCTATTTTGCTAGAAGATCTGAAAAGGAAGAGGAGGGGAAGCACAGGGGTGTGGGAGTTACTGCAGGAGTTGAGTTGAGAAGAGCTGAGCTTAGCTGAGTAGGCAGAATAAACTTAGGCAGTCAGACAAGACAATACCCACAACTGCTTACAGCTGCTATCCACACCCACAAAGAGGACACCCCACTAAGAACAGCCATCCACACCCCAATGAGGGAGATGTGTTTGCTGAGGTTGGACAAGTGGACTCTAGTCCCAAGCCCCAGACAGTTTTCAGGATCTCACCAGACCTCACTTTCCTTGTCCTCACCATGAGAATCTGACTATCATGTAGGCAGTTTTTGAGGATTAAACATATGTGACAGTATCCAGAGCAGTGCCTGGTGTCCAACAGGCCTCTGTAAGAAATGCCACTTTCTCTCCTTCCTTCCACCACATAAGCAGGCTTGACTTGCCACTTGCAAGAACATTCTCAGTGCAGCTGGGGTTTGGGGACTGAGGCTATTCCTGAGGCTGTTCCTACCCAGCTATTTCTAGCATGTATTCTGACATGACCTACCCAGTGCTTTATCCACAGTCAAACACACAGAGAAGATATGTGCACACATACACACACACACACACACTCCACACTCACCAGACAGATAAACAAACCACATATCACAAACACATCACACTAGACAAAAGACACACACTACAGACATATATGACACACACTACACACAATGGAGACACTGAGACATACACATATGCACACCACAAATGCACACACACACACACATTTCATGTAATATCTGCAGGACAAGGAGACACTTCCTCCAAGCCATTAGACAGAAGCAGAGTGGAGGTTCCATCAACCATTCCAGGGGTTTTATTCCCCACCCCCACAACATTTAACCGAGTCTTTACTAAGTATTCCAGGCCTTGCAAAAACCCTGATGACAAGACAGTCTAGTTTATGCTATGTATCTACTGCCCTGAATTCCCAGCTCCCACAGGGAACAGGGAAGATGGCATCACCAACTGGACCTCTGGAGCTCAGGGGAGGCTCCAGGAAGAAGTGATGTCGGAGGTGAGACCACCGATGGTTGTACCAACCAGGAAAGGCATCCAGATGTGTTGCCTTCTCTCCCACCCAGGACTTAAAAGACAGGAAGTATGACAGCAAATGCCACTTTCTATAGGGCTAGAGAGAAAGGTTTCAATTAAACCATGTGACAGTCCAGTAAAACACCTGAGATTATGTAGCTACTGATATTTCTGAAGGCAGAGGACAGGGCATGTGCTTCAGAAACCCAACTGGGGAAGGTTCAGCTACCACTGCTGTTGGCAGATCAATAGGGGGGATAGAAAAACAGGGTCTCTCTTCCTACTGGGCAATACACAGTCACCCCAGGGGCCCAAGGATTACACAAGTCTCTCACAAAGCAAAAACCTCCCTTGATGTAGTGCTCTTTGAATGCCATCAGCCATTTCCTACTGTGAACAGGCACTACATGAGTCTAGTTCCTCAGGGACTGGCAGAGGTTGCTGAACAAACCATCTGCAGAGATCAGGGTCTGTGGTGCCTTCTCAGAGCAGCTTCAGCCATTGACAGTTCACAAGGCTTTAGCTTCTCTGGAAAAAAAAAAAAAGGAAGAAAGGAGGAATTGTCACCAGGACAGCAACTGCCGCTCTAGGTCTTGAATTATGCATAAAGTAAAGCGGGGTAGGGGAGGGGGGCTGTGAGTTCTGCCCCTTTGGAGGGAACCTGCATTCATGACTGAGACCTACAAGAAGGGACAGTTGAGGCCTGCAAGGATGTCCTGAATCGATCTGACCTATGGGAATTTTCTCAATGGAGTAACAATCACAGTGTATCAGAAAAATACTGAACTTGGCACTGGGTTTAGAAGCCAGTAAGATGTAATTCCATAAACTATGAACCCTCCCAACAGACAGATCAGCAGATGGTAGAAAAGATGACAGACTGCAAACAGTGCTGTAGACGCCAGGCCAGCAGGATGTCCACAGGGCTCCTGGAGTCATCCTTCCCTGGCTGTGGGGAGCCAATGCTCTCCTTATGTGAGACTGGCAGAACTACCAGGCATCAGCCTCCATCCTCCCTCCTTCCTGTCCCTTCAAGCTATCTAGAAGCTTGGTGGTGTACACACCTTACTGCACTGAGGGATGCTGACAAACGGGGTGTCAACTATACCTGTAGCATACCATTTCCCTTCTCAGAAAAATAAAACAGCAACCTTGGAGGTAACACAATAGATAAAGGACAGGATTCTCAAGCATGAGGCTCCAAGTTTAAGCCCTGACTTCACAAGTGCCAGAGTAATGCTCTGATCTTCTTTTTCTTCTCCTTCTTTTTCTTCTCCTTCTTCTTCTTCTTCTTCTTCTTCTTCTTCTTCTTCTTCTTCTTCTTCTTCTTCTTCTTCTCCTTCTCCTTCTCCTTCTCCTTCTCCTTCTCCTTCTCCTCCTTCTCCTTCTCCTTCTCCTTCTCCTTCTCCTTCTCCTTCTCCTTCTTCTTCTTCTTCTTCTTCTTCTTCTTCTTCTTTTACTTATTTATTTTCCCTTTTGTTGCCCTTGTTGTTTTTTATTGTTGTTGTTGCTATTGATGTCCTCATTGTTAGGACAGAGAGAAATGGAGAGTGGAGAGGAAGACAGAGAGTGGGAGAGAAAGATAGACACCTGCAGACCTGCTTCACCACCTGTGAAGCTACTCCCTTGCAGGTGGGGGGCTGGGGCTGGAACTAGAATCCTTATGCCAGTCCTTGCGCTTTGTGCCACATGCGCTTAAACCGCTGCACTACTGCCCAAGTCCCCTCGGTCTTCTTCCTATCCTCTCCTCTACTCTCTCTCTCTCTGTCTCTCAATAAATAAATAAATAGATTTTTTGTTATTTTTGTTTATTTATTTATTTAACCAGAGCACTGCTCAACTCTGGCATATGGTGATGCAGGTGATTAAACCTCAAAACTTGGAGCCTCACACATGGAAGTCCGCATAACCATTATACTGTCTCCCCTACCCATAAATATTTTTTTTATTTAATAAAGGATAAATTAACAAAACCATAGGGTAGGAGGGGTACAACTCCACACAATTCCCACCACCCAATCTCCATATCCCACCCCCTCCCCTGATAGCTTTCCCACTCTCTATCCCTCTGGGAGCATGGACCCAGGGTCATTGTGGGTTGTAGAAGGTGGAAGGTCTGGCTTCTGTAATTGCTTCCCCGCTGAACATGGGCATTGACTGGTCTGCATAACCATTATACTGTCTCCCCTACCCATAAATATTTTTATTAATTTGGGGGTAGATAGCATAATGGTTATGCAAAGAGACTCTCATGCTTGAGGCTCCAAAGTCCCAGGCTCAATCCCCCATACCATAAGCCAGAGCTGAGCAGTGCTATGGTTTAAAAAAAAAATCATTTTATTAATGAAACAAATCCAACAAAATATTAATGGGATGAAAATATGTGTTTAGTGGTCTGGGAGGAAGCGCAGTGAATAAAGCAGTGGACTCTTAAGCATGAGGTCCTGAGTTTAATCCCCAGCAGCACATGTACCAGAGTGATGTCTGGCTCTTTCTCTCTCCTCCTATGTTTCTCATTAATAAATATAAAATATTTTAAAAGAAAATATGTGTTTATTATAGTAACTTGAACCTTTAAATTTCTCAAAAGGAAATATTAAGACTTAAATGGTCTCAGTTTAGAGCTGAATACACCTAGGAATGCATTAGAAGGACTTGCAGGGTCTGAAAGTCCTGAGGGGCTGGTCACTGCACAGACTGTGCCTCAGCCCACATGGATGCACTCCCATACAGCCCCCACCACCACCACCACTGACTCCCATCCCCTGTCTGCAGGACTACAGAGTGAACATCTTCCTGCGGCAGCAGTGGAATGACCCCCGGCTAGCCTACAATGAGTACCCAGATGACTCACTGGACCTGGACCCCTCCATGCTGGACTCCATCTGGAAGCCTGACCTGTTCTTTGCCAATGAGAAGGGGGCCCACTTCCACGAGATCACCACCGACAACAAGCTGCTGCGTATCTCCCGCAATGGCAACGTCCTCTACAGCATCAGGTGAGTCCCCACCAGCTCCATGATCCCTAGAAGCCTACCACAGCAGACACACTAAAGAGGAACAGGCAGGTGAACAGGCTCTGACAATCCCACCACTCTGTGGGGCTGACAGAGCCAGCTCCACAGGGTGCCCTCAGCATGAGGAATGTGGCATCAGGAATGTGCTAGGAATGGAGGGGTGTTATGGAGCCAGGTAAAACAACAAACATCAAGCAGATGAGCTTACAGCCAGGTCCCAAAACTCTCCCAGCACCCCAGTAGCACAGCATGGCAGAGGAGCCCAGAGACTAAGGCCAGTTCACTCCCCAGACAGGGTCAGAGAGCTTCAAAGGCCTACACACCCCATACACACATGCAGGTGGGCACAGAGGGCAAGTGTCTTGCTAGGCATCCAGCATAACTCAGAAACAAGTAACAGCACAAAACCTGAGGAGTCGCTGCAGCTTCCAGGTACAAGCAGTCATCTGGGAGAGGTGTTCATAGGCCAGAGCCAAGGCTTCAGTCCCCCGGACCCTCTCTGACCTCCAGACCCCTGTGGAGTCTGGGAAGTTAGGACACCCTTCCCCCATGGGTATCCTTACCAATAATTCTCAGGGTCTCCTGCCTCTCCTGCCCCAGGAGGAACCATGGAGAAACCATATCTGTGCTGCTCGACAGGATAAACAGCCACCACTCACCGGCTGCTCACTCCCAGTTTGTATTCAATACACAGATAACTTCTGATCCTCTGACCCAGCTGGGTTCCTCACAGGGACAGCCTAACCCTCTCTTAGCCCACAAAGTGGGTTCCTTATGCCCATTTTTCAGATTACACAAGAGGGTCTAAAGACAAAGGCAGTCACTCACACATAGTCAATTGGCAGCAGAGCCTAGTTTCTGTCTGCTGGTGTGGACCCTATGCTTCTCTGGCCCTACAAGAGTGTGGGGCTTTCCACTCTGATATTTGAAAGAACAAATGGATATAGATTTATCTCAAGGTGGTCAGAAGAGAACAGTCTCTCCATTTCCACCAGGAAAGGAATGGTCAATGTCCCCTTAAGAGGAGGCACGGGTGTAGAAGGGGTTGGCAAGGACAAGTGGGACCCTCAACAGGGAAAGGAAAACCAGGAGGGCTCAGATGACAGGAAGATCCCTGGCTTCCTGTGGTCCTGGCCAGCAGGCAGGGCAGGGAAGGCCATCAGCTTGGGTGCTGCTGCTGCATGCTCCGACTACACATCTGGAAGATGAGCCCAGCACAGCGTGACAGAGGACAAACCAGCAGAAAGTCAGGTTCCCAAGGTCGTTCAACTTCAGGGAATTAACCCAGACTGACAGCTGCCCCACTTTGGAGCTTTTATCTTCAAAATTCAGCTGCACTCACTGTCCTGCTTGCCCCCTCCCACAGCCACCCAGCCCTTCTAACCCCCCTCCCAACCTGTGCTAGGGTCAAGTCAGCACTCTGGTTCAAGCAGAGGAGGGTCTCACACATGTGCATTTCTCTGGGCAGCAGGATGCCCACAGCAAATGCCCTGTCCCCTACAGGAGTTTTCAGGAATACAACTGACATATACACTCAAACCCCAGGACAGAGACAAGACATGAACACTGGCTGGACCACCAGTTTGCCCTGAGACCTTAGAGGAGTCCCTATGCCCGTGCCTGTGCCTGTGAAGTGGGGCCTGGTCTCCTGAGTCTCCCCAAGCAGGCAATCAGTTGCACACAGCTCTCCTCCTTAAGGGGACCCTCTCCCTAAAGCAGTGGAAGGCCTCCCAAAACAAACACCTGGCTCAGGAGTCTGAGGGACTTCCAACTGTGCCCAGAATGTTTCACAGATTATCAGTGTGTTTGGACATAGTGAAGACAGGGCTCTCTTCTGCTGATCCCAGTGTACTTGAGAGGCACCAGGAACTGCCCTCACATTTACACAGGTGCAGCTGGGGCAAAGGAAGGGGTGCCTCACCTCTAGGCCTGCAGCTAATGCCCTAGCAACAGGTTTATAGAAGGCATGGACCCTAGGATGCCAGAAGTCCCACTGAGGCTGTGAGGCTTTAGCATACTATACTACCTATCTGAGCTTCCAAACTGACATCTGGAATTTGAAAACACACACTTATCTCCACTCAGTAAACATGAGCTCCCTGACCCACTGGCCTCACTAAGGGCTTGGGAGAGTAACCAGTACAGAAACAGAGCAGCCCTGTCTGGGATATCATTCAGATTCCTTTTCTTCCCAGAATCACCCTGACTCTGGCCTGCCCCATGGACTTGAAGAACTTCCCCATGGATGTCCAGACATGCATCATGCAACTGGAAAGCTGTGAGTCTCTTGCTGGAGGTCTCCAAGGATAAGCCCACCTACACAGACACACATACACTCTTACACATACAGAACGGGTAGAGTCCCACACTCTTATCCCTGGGAGGCCAAGCTCTGGGGCCACTGGTACTTTCCAAAGGCGGCTCCATGTCCCCTGAGCCAGCACTCCAGCAATAGGAGAAATGCTTAGCCAGTCCTGATGAACTCACAGCAATGCTGCCCCAGTGAGGGGTGGGGTGGGTAGGATAGCTCTGCTCCTTCTCTCATTTCCTGTCAGAGTCAGGGGAGAGGAGGTACAGGGAGGAGAAGGGATGGACATAAACCCTGAGCCAGCTTTAATATCCTCTGTGAGAGGAAGAGACCTGGCCTTGTGGGCTCTCCCCAGGTACCTAGCATCCAACCTTCCCTCCAACTGAGACACCTCCCTCTGCTCCCCTCCCAGTTGGCTATACCATGAATGACCTCATCTTCGAGTGGCAGGAGCAAGGGGCAGTGCAGGTGGCAGATGGGCTGACCCTGCCACAATTCATCCTGAAGGAGGAGAAGGACCTACGCTACTGCACCAAGCACTACAACACAGGTGGGTGCATCCCAGAGCCACCTGCCCTGGCCCCACAGACCCACGGTGTCCAAGCCACACAGCTCTATGTGCAAGTCATGTCACTCATGGCTCCAGCCACATCAGCACACATCTGACAGTGTGTCCCATGTGCAGCCCAGCAGGTTTGTGGGTTACACTCTCAGGTCTGTACAACACTGCTCAGTAGCACAGTTCTGAGAATGAGCCCCTTCTGTTAAGGGACACATGACTCTATTTGGTGGTTAAGAATCTATGAAACCAGGAGTCGGGCTGTAGAGCAGCTAGTTAAGCGCACATGGCACAAAGCGCAAGGACCAGCAGGAGGATCCCAGTTCGAGTCCCCAGCTCCCCATCTGCAGGGGAGTCACTTCACAAGCGGTGAAGCAGGTCTGCAGGTATCTTTCACTCCCCCTCTCTGTCTTCCCCTTCTCTCTCCATTTCTCTCTGTCCTACCCAACAATGACTACATCAATAATAACTACAACAATGAAAAAACAAGGGCAACAAAAGGAATAAATAAATTAATTAAATATATTTTTAAAAAGAGTCTATGAAACCTGTAAAGTAGCTCTGCTACTGTCTTCCTGTGAGTCTTAGGCAAGTGTCTAATGCTCAGGCCACACACACTTACCATAGAGGAAGCTGAGAAAGACCATGATTTTTACAGTGAACATGACACCCTGCTTAAAATGAGCCCAATCCTGAAGAAAAGGGCAGAAGAGGTGTTGGAAGGATACCTAGCAGTGCCTGCAAGGACAGAGAATGCTCACAGTGGACTCACAAATGGAAGCCAGCTGGGAGGCCTGGGGGTACAGAGGAACTGCAATCCCCACCCCACCAGCTGAGTGGAGCAAATGCCAGACTAGTGACAGCCAAGGGAGCAGGGTGACCCTCAGGGAACTCTGGTGTAAGGAAGCCAGGGAAGTCTGGACAGCAGGCACTGACTGTGAGAACAGCTGACCCTGAATTATATCAGAGATGTCTCAGACACTGGGAGAGAGAGAGAGAGAGGAGAAAGGTGCTCTCCATGAGAATGGTTTCCCAGGAAGCAAGCTACCACTGGGGCTCTCACACCACCACCCTTGGCATCATAGAGCTCATCACACATTATGGCATTTGCTCATAACTCTTGACATTTTACAACAGTTGGCTCTGACCCTGCTCAGGCAAGTACAGCCCAGGGAACCCTAGGAAGGCCCCAGAGATTACGGTCTGGTGGTCTGGAGCTGAGTCCCACACAAAACTTGCCTGTCCTTGCTCCAGAGTTATCCCAAACCAGCACAAAGAACACCCACCTGCCAACTGTGCTGTGTCTTAAAGGCTCTGACAAGCACGTGAACAGTGCTGAAAGGACAGGTATGGTGGCATTTAGCCTGAGGGGTACATGTCTGAATCCCAACAGAACAGGATGAATCAGAGCTCCAAGAAGGGGGCTGCAAAATCAAAAGCTCAAGTGCAAGAACATGTACAACATGCTCAAGGCCAGTGAGCAGGAGCTGGGTCCGGGTCCCACTGAGACTGATGATAAAGATGGTGAGAAAAGGTCAGACTAAAAAGAGCTTTCCCTATAGGTAAAGTGGATTTATTTTTTTCTTTTAAATTTATTTATTCCCTTTTGTTGCCCTATTGTTGTAGTTATTATTGTTGTTGTTATATAACATGATGTCATTGTTGTTGGGTAGGACAGAGAGAAATGGAGAGAGAAGGGGAAGACAGAGAGGGGGAGAGAAAGATAGACACCTAAAGACCTGCTTCACTGCCCGTGAAGCGACTCCCCTGCGGGTGGGGAGCGGGGGCTGGAACCAAGATCCTTATGCTGGTCCTTAAGCTTTGTGCCTCCTGTGCTTAATCCGCTGCGCTACCACTCAATTCCCTAAAGGGAATTTCTTATATGCAAGGGAAGAAAGGGATGTTCTAGAAGAGAAAGTAACAGGATGTGGGTGACATTTAGGGAAAGTGCCTGGTGGAAAGGCAGAGAATTGCCCCATGTAAGCAACAAAACAGGGCTGCCAAAGACTAGGGCAGCCTCCATCCCTGAACCTTAGGGAGGTGCGCAGGCCCAGGTGCCACTTCATGTCACTATCACAGTGGTCCATGACCAAATATACAGCTACAAGGTGGCTTCACTGTTGTCACTGTCCCTGGCGTACCACATAGAGGAGACAGGCACATTGAGTGTGAAGCTGTTCTGACTTAAAGCCTTCTTCCTGCCCACTGGCCATTTCGCCTCCTCACGGTAATTTCTTGCAGGTAAATTCACCTGTATTGAGGCCCGCTTCCATCTGGAGCGGCAGATGGGCTACTACCTGATCCAGATGTACATCCCCAGCCTGCTCATCGTCATTCTCTCCTGGATCTCCTTCTGGATCAACATGGATGCAGCCCCAGCCCGTGTGGGCTTGGGCATCACCACCGTGCTCACCATGACCACCCAGAGCTCCGGCTCTCGAGCCTCCCTGCCCAAGGTGAGCCCCCTGCTCAAGGGCACAGACTCCTGCAGAGGACACTCCCTGTCTACCTTAGCTATGGGGGTACCTGCCTTCCTGGCCCACTGCTCTGGGCCAGACACAGCATTCTGACCTTCCAGGTATCAGCACTGCACCCAGCATTCTCTAGAGCTGGCATGGCTGTGTCCTGTATTCTGCCAACATTAGACACTCTACTTCATGCACTGTCCACACTCTCCTCACAGCCACCCCTGCTCCATTTTCTACAGATAGGGCATTCTACTCCTTTCCCCAGATGGAGGATACCTTGTGTTGGGGGTCTCCAAAGTCACCCCCACACTAGGAGACTGAACAAGATCAGAGCATTCACAACTGAATTTGTTACAATGACCAGCTCAGAACCAAAAGTGAGATAAGGAGGAAAATTTCAGGCAGGCTGAAGGACCCCTGGGAATACAGGTGACATGGCAGGTGCTCTGGCCCAGGTACACAAAGGAACCAATGTTAGTGTTTCTTCCCAGAGAGACAGAGAGAGACATCATGTTGAGACTCGTTTAAGATTCAGTGTCCAGGGTTCTCCTTGGGTGTTGGGTCTAGACACCCTCTCCAGGCACCAAAAATGCTAACTCCCAGTAGGAAAATGGGTGCCAGAAACACAACCATCTAGGCCCAGGGAGTGGGAGGTGGGGCAGGGGAAACCTGATCAGTGAAAGAAAATGGGGACCCTGCCCAAATCCAAATTCCCAGATGTCTGTCATTCAAGGGAACCATTTCACTTCACTCTCACTCCGCTCGGTACTAGACACACTCCACTCCTGCCACCAGATGCATTCTTCCACTCCATTCATACTACCAACCCCAGGCACGGAGGCCCGAGGTCACCTTGACAATAACTGCAGCATTATGTTCTGCTGTGAGACCCTGCATTGTGCTGCGTTCACTCCTAGCACCAGACATGGTGTTCTGCTCCCTGCAGACACACCCCCCTCCCATTCACCCACATCAAGGGACATGCTGCTCCTTTCACTGTGAGTGTGGCTCATTCAGCTTTCCGTGGTGCGGGGGCTGCATCCTACGACATTCCCTACCCTTGTCTGAGCAGTGTTCAGCTTCACGCACTCACACATAATACTCTACAGTTAATACAGTTAATGCCAGATACCACTCTGCTCCTTCAGCCTTGTGAGAAATGCAGCATTCAGCCGTTTCCAATTAGTGCTGCCCCTCACATTCTGCTTTGATACAAAAAAGGTGGAACAGATAAAGAACATTGTAATGCCCTTCACCTGAATTGCTACTATTCACCATTTGCCACATTTATTTTCTCTCTGTCTACATGTAAGTAGATAAGTAGGTGAGTAGATGGGTGACATTTTTTATTTTTTGGTATAATATTTATATATTGGATAGAGACAGCCAGAAATTGAGAGGTAAGGGGGAGATAAGAGAGCAAGAGAGACAGAGACACCTGCAGCAGGGCTTCACCACTCACAAAGCTATCCCCCTGCAGGTGGGGGCTGGGGGGCTCAAACCTAGGACCTTGAGCATTGTAATGTATGTGCTCAACCGGGTACACCACCACCCAGTCCCAATGGGTGAAATTTTTTGTTGGATCTCTGAAGACTATATATCATGACAATTCATCTCTAAATAGGGAAGAAGGATCGTGAGGACACTGTCACATTAAAAAAAAAACTATTAAAATGCAAATGATTACAAAAAGACAAAATAACTATTATTAAATAATATGGTGCCGGGCTAGCTTCGAGGGTTTTTCTTCCTGGGCACGTGCTCTCTGGGTTGGAGAGAGCTCGACCAAAGCCAACCTGGGCTGCTGCTTACTCAGAGATGCGGGAGAGAGACCAGGAATTTGTGGCAGAGCGGGAACGCAATGCAATACCTTTATTGATCAGAGACAATGCATATATATATATCTTTAACTGGAAGTGGCAAGTGGGAAAAGGAAATGGCTAGGAGAGGGGGGTGGAGAAAAGAGTGCAAAAGTAGAAAGTTTCCATAGCAGCTGTTTGTTGCAAAGGTTCTAACCAGTGGGATTAACCAATACCCTGCAGACAGGGCAGGTCTCAGGCAAAACAATGATTATGTAAATAGACCATAGTATCAGTGACGGAGCAGGGGGGCTGGTGTAATGCCCAACAATATGGTGGCTATTACTGAGTTATAAATAATATCATCATCCAATATAGACCTTTATTCAAACTTTTCTGTCAAAAAAATGTCACTAACTAACATAATGAAGGAGCTGTTCAAAACTCCTACGGTCTATGGCTGCCCTTTCCATCCAGAATGTCTCCCTTTGGTTTGGTTTTTATGAGATTATTGTGCTTTTAATATGTTATATGACATATTCCATTTCCCATCAACACTGGACATCAATCTCTCCTCTACCCACTCTTACAACAAGATCCAACACTTTGCCCTTTATGCTACTAACATCTGGTTTTAAATTCTGCATATTCACAATAAATGTATAAAACCAAAGTCTCCTAGTTTAACCATTAACACCTGACAACACATTTTGCTCAGCTCAACTGTAACAAGTATAATATCCTGCATCCTTTCCCTTATATTAAACTCAGCATTTCACCTGCTACTCTATTAGTAGTTGATGCCATGTTCTCTTTCACTGATACTTTTCACAAGACTCAACATTCTGCTGCCCCCATTATCAATACTCCACTCAGTATTGAGTTCTCCTTGCTTTCATACTCAACCTCATATTCCTTCCCACTCAGTTTAAGTGTAAAATACAGTGGATAAAACATTTAGATTTAATACCTAATGTACTGACACATCTGAACACCCTCATCACTGTCAAATTCCAAAAAATTTTCATTACCCCAAAAAGAAGACCCACACTTGGGAGTCAGGAAGTGACGCAGCAGGTTAAGCGCACATGGCGCAAAGTGCAAGGACCGGCTAAAGGATCCTGGTTCAAGCCCCCAGCTCCCCACCTGCAGGGAAGTCACTTCACAAGCGGTGAAGCAAGTCTGCAGGTGTCTGTCTTTCTCTCCCCCTCTCTGTCTTCCCCTCCTCTCTCCATTTCTCTCTGTTCTATCCAACAAAATCAATAACCACAACAAGGGCAACAAAAGGGAAAATAGACAAAAATAAAATAAATAAAATAAAAATAGAAGACCCACACTTATCAACAGTTGCCCCTCCTCCCCCCACCACCATCTTTAGCAACCAATAATCTTTCTACCGCTATAGATTTGCCTGTTCTGGATGTTTCAGATATATGGAATCATGATATAAATACTATAATGCCTAGATTATTTTGCATAATATTTTCATGATCATTCATGCTGTATAATATAGTAGTACCTTTTTTAAATTTCTTTATTGGGGATTAATGTTTTACATTCAACAGTAAATACAATAGTTTGTATATGCATAACATTTCTCAGTTTTCATCACAACAATATAACCCCCACTAGGTCCTCTGTCATCCTTTTTGGACCTGTACTCTCCCCTCACCCATCCCAGAGTCTTTTACTTTGGTGCAATACACCAACTCCAGTTCAGGTAGTAGTAGTACCTTTTTCATGAATGGATAATACTCTGTTATGTGGGACTGGCAAGATAGCTCACTTGGAGAGTGCACTGCTCTGCCATGTGTACAATCGAGGTTCAAACCCAACCACAACCATAACAAAGGATGCTTTGGTGGTGTGGTTTCTATGCTTCTCACCCCTCTGGATCTTAAAAAACTCTGGAATAAGAACAGATCACATTATGTTTATTTTTTATTTAAGAAAGGATAAATTAACAAAACCATAGGGTAGGAGGGGTACAATTCCACACAATTCCCACCACCCATTCTCCATATCCCATCCCTTCCCTGATAGCTTTCCCATTCTCTATCCCTCTGGGAGCATGGACCCAGGGTTGTTGTGGGTTGCAGAAGGTGGAAGGTCTGTCTGGCTTCTGTAATTGCTTCCCTGCTGAACATGGACGTTGACTGGTTGATCCATACTCCCAGTCTGCCTCTCTCTTTCCCTAGTAGGGTGGGTCTCTGGGGAAGCAGAGCTCCAGGACACATTGGTAGGGTCTTCAGTGCAGGGAAGCCTGGCCGGCATCCTGATGGCATATGGAACCTGGTGGCTGAAAAGAGAGTTAACATACAAAGCCAAACAAATTGTTGAGCAATCATGGACCCAAAGGTTGGAATAGTGGAGAGGAAGTGTTAGGGGGGTACTCACTGCAAACTCTAGTGTACTTCTGCTTTCAGGTATATATTTTGCACTAGTTTATGGATACGTGTGAACATATGTTCTCTCTCACAGAATCTGGTCTATATCTAGGTTTTGGGACTTTGTTAGAAAGTGAACCACCTGGGATGGAATTAGAGAATACTATGAAAGGAAAGGTCTCACCCGAGTAATGAAGCTGAAGGGTTGTCATTCCACACATAAAATCAGTTGATGAAATTTTGGGTTATTTATACTTTTGGTTATTTTATACTATATGTATAATGCTGCTATGAACATCTGTGTACAAGCTATTGTATGTAAATGTTTCTAATTCTCACAATATTCTAGGAGTGGAATTGTTGGGTCATGTGGTAACTATATGCTGAAATTTTGAAAATTTTTCAGACCTCCAAACAACTTTCCCAAGTGGCTATACCATTGTATAATGCCACCATAGTTTTGATTTCTTCCCTTCCTCACCATCATTTCAACTGTAGATAACTAATAAGTGAGAAATGATATGTGTGGCTTTCATATTTCACTAGCAATGCTAAACACTACATCATATTACTAACCATTTCTATATATTACCTTTGAAGAAACATCTGTTCAAATCTTCTAGGGAGTCAGGCAGTAGTGCAGAAGGTTAAGCGCATGTGGCACAAGGACCGGCTTAAGGATCCTGGTTCAAGCCCCCGGCTCCCCACCTGCAGGGGAGTCGCTTCACAAATGGTGAAGAAATGTCTTTCTCTCCCCCTCTCTATCTTCCCCACCCCTCTCGATTTCTGTCTGTCTTATCCAGCAACAACGACAGCAATAACAGCAGTAGTAATAACGATGATAAACAAGGGCAACAAAAGGGGAAAAGTAGCCTTCAGGAGCAGTGGATTTGTAGTGCAGGAACCAAGCTCCAGAAATAACCCTGGAAGAAAAAAAAATCAAGTGACCATCGATCCATGAGTTTACTCCTGGACTCAACAGCTCTATGCCTTTGATCTGAAGGTCTATCCCACAGCGGAAGCACAGTTATTACCATAGTTGTGTAGTAAGTTTCGAATGGGTAGTGTGAGTACTCCTACTTTGTCCTTTTTATTTTTTTAACTCTGTTTTAGTTACTCTAGGTCCTTTGCATTTTTGTGTATAAATATAATAAACATTTTAAAGTCAGCTTAGCAACTTATATAAAGAGAAGAATTTTGAGGGTGGGGATAGATAGCATAATGGTTATGCAAACAGACTCTCATGTTTGAAGCTCCATAGTCCCAGGTTCAATTCCCCACACCACTATAAGCCAGAGCTGAGCAGTGCTCTGTTTTTTTTTTTAAAATTTTTTTATAAAAATGCAGTCAATAGATGAATCCAGGGAGTAATTCCATTTCAACATTCTGTTTTTGGATCCACAAACACAGATGTCTTCCCATTTATTTAAGTCACTTTTACTTCCCTTCAATAAGTATTCTAAGTTCCAGTGTACCAGTCCTGCATATATTTTGCTAAATTTATTTCTTTTTGATGTTAATAGTAAATGAAATTGTTTCTGGCAGGGTAGATAGCATAATGGTTATGCAAAGAGACTCGCAGGCCTGAGGTTCTAAAGTCCCAGGTTCAATAACCTGCACCACCATAAGCCAGAGCTGAGCAGTGCTCTGGTAACAAAAAACAAAACGAATGAAATCGTTTCTTAATTTCATTTTTGGACTATTCATTCCAGCCTATAGAAATACAATTGATTTTTTTTTTCAAGTTGATCTTGTATCTTGCAATCTTGCTGAACTCATTAGCTCTATTAGATTTTTTTATGGATGCCTTGGATTTTCTATACACAAAACTATGTTATCAGGGTCATATATCTCTTCTTCCTTTCTCTCTCTCTCTCTTTTATTTTATTTATTTTTTCCTAGCCCCTCCTAGCTAGAAACTCCAGTAATATATTGAATAAAAATGAGACACAAACATTTTGGTATTGTTCCTGATATTAAAGGGGAATTTTCTTTTTCAAAAACTAAAACAAAAAAAAAAAACACTATTTCATATACACAGCTGTGAATTGTTCCTAGATGTTCTTTAATAACTTTAGGAAACACCCTCCTGCACTTAATTAATTCAGTTTTTCCATCATGAAAGGTACTGAATTTTTTTTCAAATGTCTCTACAACTATTTAACACATTTGTCCTTTATTTTTCTTATTTCTATATGTTACATTCCTGTGATAATTTCCACTTGATCACAGTGTATGCATAGTCCTCCTACTGTGTTATCAGACTTACTTTACACCTATTTTTACTTTGTTCTTATCATTTTATTAGGTGTTAATGGTTTATAGTACAGTTGTTGATACATGAGTACAATTTTTCATCTTGGGTTTGTTTGCTTTAGTGTATTTTCTATATTCCTAAGGTATTCCTAAGGTAGTTCTCTTATGTTGTTTAATTTTGTTAAAATGGTAATACTATCTTTTTTGAAAAAGTTGGCATTTCCTTCTACTTTCATTTTTCTGAGTACATGAGAAGGGTTAGTGTTAATTCTGTAAATGTTAGGCAGAATTCATCAATGAAGTCACCTGGTCCTTGGCTTTTCTTTGATTACTAATTTGTGTAGTGTTTTTATAGGCCTGATTCATATTTTCTAATTCCTGACAGTAATTTTTCTAGAAATCTGCTTCTTCTAGTTTATCTAATTTCTTCTTCTAGTTTATCTAATTTGTTGGTACACAGCTGTCCATAGCAATCCCTTATAGTTCTCTTTACTTTTATGAAGTCAATAGTAATATCCCCTTTCACTACTGACTTTAAAGATTGGAGTATTCCCCACCCATCCCCCAGCCCCTTTGCTCAGATTCTGTTTTTTCAAAGAAGCAACTTTTGGTTTTATTGATTTTTAGTTGCTTTTCTTTTTTATTTAATTTCTTTATTGGGGAATTAATGTTTTACATTCATTCAGTTGCTTTTCTAATTTGCTCAATTAGCTTGACAGTTAGCTAAAACGTGAACAGACATTTTTCAGTCTTTGTCCAGGGGTTGTATGTGTGTTAAGGAGCATCTTTCCACACTCCACGAGGCAGTGACTATCTTAGACCCTTCACACCCTGATAACCAGAGCCACTCCCAGGCTCACACACAGAAACACAGGAATATGTCAGGGCTTTCTAAAGCCTCTGATGGACATCTCAGACTCTAGCTTATCTTTGCAAGCTTCTTGATCAATCTATTGTTTGCCTCTGCTGTGATATACTGCCTCAGGAGGACATGGTATTCAGCAATTGTCACTGATTATTTTGAACAAATGCCCCCAGGGAAAAGGCCACAAGTCAGGTCAAATAAAGATGGCCTTGTGAGTGGGGTCTTAAGTGAACAGTAAGACATGTTAAATCCTGACACTTTCTCTGGGAATGGGGCTATCAAGAAACTCCTTCTCTACCCCAACCAGACACTGCAAGAAACTGTTCTATTTGCATACTATAGGTTTTAAATGCTGGTATAAAGTTGTGATAGGAGAATGGGGCCAGAGAAAGAGAAAACACCACAAAATCCCAAGGGAAAGGAAAACATATGTCTACACAAAAGCTTAAACACAGATGTTCACAGCAGCCAAAAGGTAAAAACAGCCTAAATGTCTTCAGCTTATGAATGCATCAACAAAATGTGGTACATACACACAACAAATATTATTTGGCCATAAAAAAAGAAAGAAAAGAAACACTACAATATGGATGAGATCTTAAGGACATTACATCTTTCTGGTATTGTGTAAGAAGTAACCTAAATGAAAAGGAACCAGTCACAGAAATGTGCTTATAGAAGCAGAATGTAGAGTAATCGTTGTTGAGTTCTGGGAAAGGAATATTGGGGGAATGGAAAAGGGGGAGCTTATAGCTAAAAGGACTGCTTTTGGAAGTGGTGAAAGCATTATAAAATTCACTATAGTGGCCATTGCACATCTTTGTGAATGTATAAAAACCACTGGGTTGTAACTAAAGGTATAAATTGTATGGCATGTGAATTATATCTCAATAATGTGGCTTTTAATGTCACAAAACTTGGGAGTCTTACTGAGAGTCGGCTGTTTTTCCTAATGAAATGTTTACAGGACTACTATTAGCTTTTGGTTAATTAAAAGAGTTCTTGAAAAGTTGTTTCTAGCCCATTTTGCTGTTCTTATTGCTTTTATAGAAGAGTTTATAAGGATCTTATCTGCCACTTGCCCTGACATCCCTCTTTTGCTTTTAACACTGGGAATATCCTGTCCCACAAATGATGCCAGGCAGACAAGCCTCCTCTTTAGACTCTTTCAGGCCCCATATCCTGTCCAGGGCTCCATGCATCTCTCCTGTTTTTCTCTGTACCCTAACATCCCTGCAGAGAAAGGGGGAGCAGTGAATGAAGAGAGTTGCTGGGGAGCAGGAAACACCAGTCATGCTCATCATGTCTCTCCCACACTCCAGGTGTCCTATGTGAAGGCCATCGACATCTGGATGGCCGTGTGCCTGCTTTTCGTGTTCTCTGCCCTTCTGGAGTATGCTGCTGTCAACTTTGTGTCTCGGCAGCACAAGGAGCTGCTCCGATTCAGGAGAAAGCGAAGGCATCACAAGGTAGGCCTTTGGGTCACTGCCTTTGAAGGGACAGCTGGTAGGAGACAGGAGCATGCCAGGCAGCCTTGTCTTGAGATGCTTGTTTCACTGGACCATCTCTCTCACTGGGTAAGGCAGACACAAAAAGTATTGGGGTAATCTATAGCTGGTCACTTTTCCAACCACAGTAATAAATACTACAGAAACAATCAAGTCATACCTGATGACAAAAAGGAGTTTGACAGGGCCAAGGTAGTAAATACTTATGAGTGCACACATGGACAGCGGAAATTGCTCACTGGAGCTAAAGCAAGACTGACTATTGCAATGGGCTTGGCTACAGAGGGAACTGCATGGAGGTGGTAATTTTTTTCTTTTTTAAAATATTTATTTATTCCCTTTTGTTGCCCTTGTTTTATTGTTGTAGTTACTCATGTCGTTGTTGCTGGATAAGACAGAGAGAAATGGAGAGAGGAGAGGAAGACAGGGATAGAAAGATAGATACCTGCAGACCTGCTTCACTACTTGTGAAGCAACTCCCCTGCAGGTGGGGAGCCAGGGACTTGAACAAGGATCCTTACACCGGTCCCTGTGCTTTGCTCCACCTGTGCTTAACCTGCTGCACTACTGCCCGGCTCCCTAGAGGTGGTATTTTAAGTCAAAAATCTAGACCAGGCAGTGGCACACCTGGTTAAGTGCACACATTACAGTGTGCAAGGATCTAAGTTTAAGTCCCTGGTCTTCACCTGCAGAAGAAAAGTGGTGAAGCAGGGCTGCAGGTGTCTGTCTTTCTCTTTTTCTCTCTATCCCCCTCCCCTCTCAATTTCACTGTTTCTATTCAAATAATAAATAAAAGATTAAAAAAAAAGAGAAAAAGAAAGAAGGAAAAAAAGAGTCAAAAATCTAGATCCCATGCTTTTACTTCCTATCTCCAGGAAAGTGCACCAGGCAAGAGTCTCCCAAGAATGACTTTATTTACCATCTTAACTGAATAGAGGAGTATTTGCCAGACCACTTCCGAACAATCACAGCCTTTTGTGAACTCAAGAGGTTTGTTTTATCCAGCAACTGCCAGTGGGATGTGTGCCTGTGGGAGCAAACTGGCTCCACATCCCAGCCAGTGACTAGGGACCTTCCCCAGTAGGTAGGCCCTGGCCCACAGCCACTTCCCAGGGAGATGGGCCAGAGACTTGCTTCTCTCGCCAGTCTCATCATCACATCAATTTGTCCGTTGTACCCACCTTTCTTCCCAGTTTTCCAGTTCACAGCTATCTTGTTTTCTCCTCCTGCTTCTTATTTTATTGAGATTGAAAGAAATTGAAAGGGAAGGGGAGATAGAAAAGGAAAGAGTTGTGAGAGACCCTTGCAGCACTGCTTCATTGCTCCTGAAGCTTCCCCCCTACAGGTGGGGCTTGTACACTGTAATTTGTATCCTCAGTCAGGTGTGACACCACCTGGCCCCCTGAACTGCTTTTCCATTGTACTCTGCTGGATGCCAAACCACTCGTTCGTTTCCTTACTCTCAGCTGAAGCATGTCTTCCTGAGACTCTAGTCAAGGTGCAGGACTTTCTTTCCAGTCATACAGTTATATTCTCCTAAGGCTCCTAGCCAAGGAGAAACTTTTATTTTTTTAATATTTTATTTATTAATGTGAAACACAGGAGAAAGAACCAGGCATCACTCTGGTACATGTGCTGCCGGGGATTGAACTCAGGACCTCATGCTTGATAGTCCGATGCTTTATCCACTGCACCACCTCCTGGACCACAGGAGAAACTTTTCTTTAAGTCACACCCTGGCATAGATGGTATCATCTGGAAGATGGGATACTTATTCATATGCCTGGGGGAAGGAATATCTTGTTCTACATTACACAAAAATGGTATTTGTGCTAGGAAAGGCCATGTTCTGAGTTTAGCTCCTTCTGAGCATTTATCTTGATCTATAATTATATATGCAACAATGTGATTGTTTCATGAGCCTCAATCCTAAATTATATGCTCCATAAGGACCGAGACCTTATCTATTTTGCTTGATGCTAAACCCCACAATGCATAGTCAACAGCAACAAGCAATTGCTGGACAAATGAACAAAGAGGAAGCTTTCTAGTGAAAGACTTCCTAGTGAGAGCTTTCCAGCAGCAGATTAGGGCAACCAGGAACCATCCACTGCTATCTACCAACCACACTACAGCAAGCTCTTACAGGCTTCAGAATGACAGTCTTCCTGCCACTTGATAGAACAGCTCCCCTGCCCTAGTCACACTGCCCAGTGTGCTCTATCAGAGGTCTCTGCCCTTTAGTGTACTTTCCTGTGACTTCAAGCTGGCCTCTCCCTAGGCCCAGTCTCTCCATCTGTGAAATGGATAAAGGGGCTAGTCGGGGGCTGTGTTGAGAATCAGACCAGATGTCAAGATGCTTTGAGTTTTGTTCCTGCCACACAAGTGCAGGGATTAAAATGATTACACAGCACAGATTTCTTTCAGTATGTTTCTTAAACATCAGCAATCTGATCCAATTAACTTCCAGCAGTTTACCCCAGGCAGAAAACAGACACTCCAAGACAGAAGATGTCCATGGGAGTTATGTATAACCATCTTTCTAACTCATTACTGAGAGAAGAAATTCTCTTGGGCACAGCAGGCCATTCCTGGTCTTAGGCTTCCATTAGGGAATGTGGATGCCTGACCTCTGACTCTCAAAAATAATCTCAGCCAGATCTAGCCACTCCCAGCTATCACTGAGATCTTGGTCTTCCCCACCCCCCCGCCACCATAGTCTAGCCACTTCTTATGGTTCCCTCGGCTCAACAAAAGTCACTATATCTGTTGTATAGATTTACTTAAGACTATGCCTACAATTTTAATAAGCATCAGGTAACTGGATTTGCACGGTATACCTCCAGGGGGCATTGTTTGCACCTAATTAAAATGTGTGTAGCACCCCTTATGGGTGTATAGAACTTTAGGCCAACCACTGTCTCCAGCCTGGACAAACGCCCAACTCAGCTGTTGCTTATTTTTGCTTGAGCAGGTAAACAGCCCTATGCTTATTAGGTCTTAAGCAAATATTTAAATAAATTTAAATGATTATCTTTAATTTCATCAGCAGTAGAGTAAGTTACCTGCATTCAAAAATCACGGGTCTATCCGCTTCATTGGACAGCCCCAGCAATCTGTTCCCACGTAGGAGTAGGTAGAGTAGCTTTCAGGTGTAGCCTCCTAGTCACCAGACCCTTTTACTTCTCCCCTCTCCTTCCTATTTGCATTTCAACTAGTGTGACATTATTTTATTGCCACCAGGGTTATCGATGGGGCTCGGTGCCAGCACTAAGAATCCACCGCTCCTGACAGCATTTTTTCCTTTGTTTTTTAATTAGGAGAGATAAATTGAGATAGAAAAGGGAGAGACACCTTCAGACCTGTAACTGCTCATATAACGCTCCCCTCCTGCAGGTGGGGAGCAGGGGTTCAAACCTGGATGCTTGTGCATGGTACTGTGTGAGCTCAGCCAGGTGTGCCACTCCTGGCCCCATGTGACCTTATTCTAGGGGCTCCAAATGCCAAAAACTACAAGGCTGCAAAAGCCCCTCTGGGCAGGGGTTGGTGGTTGGTGAGCTAAGAGGAGCCTGAACATCAAAGAGGCATGTGTGACCAGGTGTGAGGGGACAAGCTAAGAGTCTCCCATCTGACCTCATGTTGGGTAGAAAACACTTGGCCCCAGAGCACCCTCATATTTTGTGAACTTCTATGGTTCACATAGAGGCCCCTCATATTTTGTGAACCTCTATGAACCTCCTCCAAGCTCAATACCAGCATTTTCTCTTCACAAGAATACATCTAACCCCCTTACAATTTCAGATTCTACTGGATTCCATGCTTTTACTTCCTATCTCCAGGAAAGAGCACCAGCCAAGAGTCTCCCAAGAGTGAATGTACACACCGTCTTAGCAACTGAATAGAGGAATATTTGCCAGGCCATCTCTGAATGATAGCCTATTGTGAATTCAAGAGGTTTGTTGCACCCAGCAACTGCCAGTGGGAGCCTGTGAGACCTGCCCTCTGCTGGGAAGAATGAGAACAGCACAGCCCTGTCGAGTCTGTCCAGGGCTTCTAGGATCACACCTGCAGAGTAAAACTCAGTCATTAACCAAATGGGGCATTCAGTTCAACCCCATCCCTCCACTTTATGGCTAATGAGGAGGAAGACTTCACCCCAAGTTTTACACAAAGGTTTCCCTGTATGAAACTAGAGTCAGACACCCCACTCTCCATGGGTCTGATAACTAGACGGGCCCCAACTCCTCTACATGGCCCTGGCACAAACTCTTTTATGAGCAGGGCTGATGTCTACCTGCACAACCCCATCTCCCACTTCTGCCAGGAGGGTGTCAGACCAGGCACATCCAGTAGTCTGAGTTCTTGTGCATTTATCATGGGTCTTAAGACCATCCCAGTGCTAGGAATAAACCCCATTAAAAGAGGGAGGGTAAAGGGCCAGGTGGTAGTGCAGAGGGTTAAGTGTACATGGCATGAAGACCAAGGACTGGCATAAGGATCCTGGTTCAAGCCCCTAGTTCCCCACCTGCAGGGTTGGGTCACTTCACAAGCAGTGAAGCAGGTCTGCTGGTGTCTATCTCTGTCTCCCCCTCCTCTATTTCTCTTTGTCCTATCCAACAACAGCAGCAATAACAACAATAACAAGGGCAACAATAATAGAAAAATGGCCTCCAGGAGCAGTGGATTTGTAGTGTAGGCACTGAGCCCCAGTGATAACCCTGGAGACAAAAATTAAAAAAGGGGGGGGGTAGGGAGGCTGATGCTGCTGAAGACATACACATCAACATTTCTTATTTAAATAATATTTTCTGAGCTGTGTGATTATGTTCAGGAACTATGCACACAAATTCAGTGTGGAGCATGCCTTTGTCTTTGCAGAGCTCAGTCTGGTGGGGAAAGAAGTGGTGATGAGGTCTGTGATGGGAGGTGTGTGCAGGGAGCTGGAAAAGGGCACAGGAGCACCTGGCCTGCCTGTTGAGTCAGGGCCGCTCAGAGAACGAGTCAGAAATAAGGAGCAGTGGGGTCAAGTGTATGTCCAGGCAAAGAGGAACTAAACAAGCCCCAGAGCTAAGGAGGCACCAGCACTTTCAAGTGTGCACTATTCCAGGGAGATTGGAGCAAAAACCACCAGGCACAGGGTCCTGGAGAGCAAAACAAGCAGCTTCTGCATTTTGCTTATCATATCAGGACTTTTTCCTTTTTTTTTTTCCCCACTGAGTTATAACTGACATATAACATGAATTTCAGGTATACACATATATAACAGTGACTCAAGATTTGTCTCTATCACAAAATGACCACCACAGTAATCTAACTCACATCTGTCACCAGTTTGCCATGTAAGGATTTGCTCCTGAAGCTGATGTCTGCTAAAAAGTTCTAACAAAAGATGACCAGTGAGAACTGTGTTACAAGCGGGGGGGTAGGGGGATCCTAGGGACGGGGGTGGACCAGACTGTGGCTGTCACTAAACAGTGAACCTTGTTCTGCTGGCAGGGATAGAGCTGTGACTTCCCTGGGCGGCCTAGCTGCACCAGGACAAAAAGAAAGGCTCCTCTCTAAATGCCCCCTTGTGGAGGTGACATGGCCCACCACTGGCAGCAGGAGGAGTCGGGGGAGGGGGGAGTAGGTAGTGAGGTAACACCAGCGAGCTGATGAGTGTGCAAAACATATGGCAATGGAGCAGAGTATGCAACAAAGGTGAGTTGGAACTAAATAGCACAAAGTCTTGAATTGGTTCAATCCAAGTGTGCCTGAGGTTAGCAGGATGCAGAAATATGAAAGCAAAAGAAGCTACAAATGAAAGGGAAACCCAAGTAGCTGTGTTCTGGGCCACAGCCCCATCCCCTGACTCAAGGGAAGGGGTAGATGGAAAAGGGTGAGAAGGCAATAGAGGCAAAGCAGGGGATCACTCCAAATTGTGCCCTGGCTCCCAACAGAGCAGCACAGAGCATCTGCTCACCTAGAGTTGAGGTGAAGGGAGAGATCCCCACTCACAGGAATAAATGAGAGCCCTGAGACCCATAGAAGAGAGTGACTTGTCTATGGTCCTAAGCCAGGGAGCACCAGGGCTAATAAGAACCAGGATACTGAGCCCACCTACATCCAATCCCCTGGTCTGCATCTGTTTTGGTACCCAGGGGCACCCTCTTTGTAAGGCACAGCTCAAAGCCTTCAGAAACCTGGCTGGTGTTTTCTAGAGGGTCAGTGGGGACTGGCCTGACCCAGTTCAGGGAGCACCTTGCAGGGAGGGTGCCCAGCTCTGTCTCATTTTCAGTAGAGCCCCATGTTGAATCTGTTCCAGGAGGATGAGGCTGGCGAGGGCCGCTTCAACTTCTCTGCCTATGGCATGGGCCCAGCCTGCCTGCAGGCCAAGGATGGCATCTCGGTCAAGGGCGCCAACAACAACACCACCAACCCCCCACCTGCTCCATCTAAGTCCCCAGAGGAGATGCGGAAACTCTTCATCCAGAGGGCCAAGAAGATTGACAAGATATCCCGTATTGGCTTCCCCATGGCCTTCCTCATCTTCAACATGTTCTACTGGATCATCTATAAGATTGTCCGCAGGGAGGATGTCCACAACCAGTGACGGTCTGGGGCAGGGGGCTGGGGGAAGGTGGAGAGGGACAGAGAGGAAGCCTAAGGAAAGGGGAGGGGCACAGCCCCTCTGCCACATGTGCAATAGCAAATGCTGATGCATGAGTCCTAAATGCAGCACCATCAATCCATCCTGGGGAGGGGGGTGCTTTACAAACATAGGAACTGAAGGGGGATAGGGGGCGGGAAGCGGGAGTGACCACTCACAGAAATCTGAGATATTAGGCTGCATGGTCTTCCTATTTGGAAGGGTGTACAGTCCGCCCCAGGGCAGTAAGAAAGCAATGTAATATATGATATATACTCATGCTTAATATTAATGCAGAAACCACAAGATTCATTCCTTAACCTATGCCACCTAGTAACTGCTTAAACTTTTAAAGTCACAGAAATGATGGACAATTTTTTTCCCCAGAGTGGAAACAGTCACAAATAAGCTTGTTCTGGTGTGGGCCGTACCACCTCTCCAAATACCATGCCATTTTCAAGCTAGCCCAGGGGGGACACAATTCAAAAAGCCATTCTGTCTCCACTTCTGAGCGCAGTAGGCTAGGCTTGGGCACTGGAAATGGGGCTAGTGGAGAGCAGAGAAGGGGGTGACAGGGATAGGATATCTCCCAGACCAAGGACTGAGAATCTGCCCATCTCAGTCCCCAGGTCTCAAGGCCAAGGACTCAAATGGGCTTCTCTGAGCCCCTCAGTTCTGAGCTTAACACCCATCACTCACCCTTAACCACTACCAAGAAATTTGTTTCATGACATTGCCAATATGCAATCTTTTTTATGGTTATAAATAATCTCAAGATATAATATGCAGATAGATGAGGTATAAATCAATGCACTTTTTCAAATGTCTATTTTTGGAGGAGTCTCTTGGGAATTGCAAACGGGAGTGTGCTAGTCAGGAGTGAAATGAACTTATGGCTGAGGGGCTGCAGTGGCACATGATGGCACAGTGGACAACTGTGAGGCAGCTGCAGCTCAGATGTCTGGGTATTAGTCAGGGGTATTTAGAATGTCTTCATTATATTATATTTTGGAGGTATTTAGAATGTCTTCATTATATCTTGGCATTTCACACACTATAGTTCATGTGGGGAGTTTGGGAAAAATTACTCTATTATATTTTTGTAAGTCTTTTTTTCATTTTCCCTTTTGGTACTTTGTTAAGCTTTAACATTGTGAGAAGTTAGAAAAAGAGTTCTCTTTCCTTAAACTCTGAAGTGCCAGAATTATTGCAGGATCATTAAGGCACTCCCAAGAAAAAGGACAGAAACAGGACTGAAGGTGGGAGAGCCCTTGTGAAGGACTCAGTGTTTGCAGATGAAAAAGCTGCAAGATGGATGGTGGCAGAACTAAGAGGGAGCTGTCCAGTAGCCTGTCCCCTCTACCCAGGCCACTCCAATACCCACTGCTAAAATACCAACTTGCATTTCTTTCTTTAAAGTGCATTGCCATAGCTTTGCATCAGTTTAGTAGCTGACAATCAGTTTGTACTGAAACATCAGGGGTTTCCTTGTGATTTGTGACAGTCCCCCAGAGCACCTCTCCTAGGGAAACATCTCCAGTCATCAATGACACAACTCCTGAGGCCTAGAGTAGTCCCAAGGAAGAATCTAGGGTGATTTAGGTAAATAAAATGCACTATGCAGCCAAAACTAGATTTGGTTTTGACATTTCAATGATATGTTCACATTCCAAGGTCAATGAGTGACTTGCCTTTCTTCTTTTGGCCAGTGAAGGTCAAGAAACTAGGCTATATTCTAGTCTCAGATGGTCTTGGATTGAACCTGAGTCCTTTTTCCTAAGAAGCAGAAAAAGTAGTAAGAGTGGGAGCTAAGTCCCATTTTTCCCCACTGCAAACATGTTAGGAAAAAAAGTTATAAACGCATTTGCACCACTTATAACCACCAGTTCAGGATGAGAAAATTAGGCCTTGAACACTACTCACACCTTCCATTAGCATGGTGTCACTTTACATAGGGAAGAAAACCTCAGTTCAAGAAGAGAACATCAGGCTTTGAGCCACTACTAGCACCTTTCACTAGCACAGTGTCACTTTACTTGAGGAGGCAACCCTGAGTTGGTGCAGGGGCCTCTGGAGAAGTTGCTAGCCCCCTCCACTAGCACTTTAGGGAATATCACTTTTAATGGGAAAAATGAAGAAGCCCTTCTCTCCATCAGAAGGTCTAAAGCCCAGGGAAGCCAGAGAGAAGAAACACAAGGTCTCAGGAGGGACCACTCCAGGACATGCTCCCACATGCAGTCATCTGCAGACCTGGATTCTCCTAGACAGAGCAGCCATAGCATATGTCCAGCCCCTGCTGGTCCTTTAACTTCTGCCACCATGTTCAACTTGTAGGCTGACTAGGGGACTCTGGGTCTCACAGCAAGACTAACAGACAACAGGACTATCTCTGTGAGACAAGAGGGGAGGCACTGCAATCTATCATTATCCCAAGCTTGAGATCCCTTATGCAGAATGCATGAGAGCAGTGAAAAGAATCTGAATTTTAGTTCTGATACAGCATGCAAGGTAAGTCAGACTCAAAGAATAGAATAACTTAATAGACAACACATTTGTCTCATAAGCAAAAGAGATCAGAGAGGATGTGCTCTCCCTTTCTGGCTCTGACTGTTCATACTTGCTCAAGTCCACAGAATGAAAAGGGGGTGTCACTTGGAAGTCTGTCTTCCAGGAGAATGTGCACATGAGTCCAAACAAATCTTGCTACCTTTCTATTTTGGAAGATTTCTTTTTGCCCTATTTTATCTATGGTGAGCAAGGCTGGGAAAGCACATAGGTCATTATGAAGGCAGAAATACCCTCACAACCAAGAAAAGGTGCACAGTTTATCATCACTGTCTGATGTAGTCAAGACTTAACAATATATTATGTGGATTTCACCTTTGTAAAAAAAAATCAAGCCATATTAGGCTAAAATAATAGTTATAATTTTTAGGTGGTTCCAAACAAGCAGGGCAATACTTTCCTATTTCCACTTCATCTTGAGCATCTAGAATAGAGTCTTGGTCTGCATCCAGCAGTGAGATGGTAGGAAAGTTGATTTAAGAATGATGATAAAGGGGTCACTTTGTTTACTTGTATAGGGAGAACAGTAGAGAGTAGATTTTACCCAACAGTAAAACTCTGTTATTCCTAGGACCCAAACTTAGGATACAGCAATTGAGGTGACTCTTAATACTAATATAAATAAATAAAATAAATACTAATAAATGCCCATCTCTTAGTTTATAACATATTTCTGTTTCAAGAATAGCCAAAGTAGGTGACTCAGTTCTGCCACCTGCTGGTTCTTTCAAATTTCCAAAAATTAGTTCCTGGCTAAGGCCATACACGACGGACATGCCTGAATAAAAGGGAAACTGTGAGTTAGCGATACCTTAAATTTGCCTCTATTTCAAGCCTTGTCCAGTCATTTGATCCAAATAATTTCTTCCTTTAAGCTGGCAATATTAGTAAGAAATACACCTCTCACCTCAGAAGGCTGACCAAAACTCTTCATTCTATTTTATCATACTAGAGATAAAGCAAATATAAAAGGCATTAAGTGGCTCTTCCCCTTCAAATCACATAAGATTTCTATAAATTTTATTTTTAAAAAAGAGATGGTGTTTGAGAGGCTATGGAATACCAGAGAGCAAAAGAGGCTACTGCCCTAGTTCAGCTGGAACTGTCACAGAAAGGAGCAGTGTTCAATTCCTAGTGAACCACATACTGAAACTAAAGGGCATGATCATGTCTGCACTGATAAATGTCACATAGAAGCCGACCAGAACAGGGCTGGGACCACAGCCTGCTTAAGCCCTAGGACTATGGTCTGCAGCATTTCCCAGACTGGCTTGAGCCGTCCAGTGACGTAAGATATGGGATTGACTCAGCCAGCATCTCTGCACATTCTAGCCACCCTGCAGACCTACTCTGAAGGGGCAGGCAAGACCAGTGTTCTATGTGGGCTAGTCTTAGGTCAACAAGAAAGCTTGCTCTCCAAGGGCTTGGGAAGCTCTACTGAGACTGAATAGACATCTACCCCCAACATAAGCCATCTTTTATTCTGATCCAACCAGGCCAAACATTTCTTAACCAGACCAGCAAGAACCATGTTCTCAAAATACAGTTTAGCTTATCTTCCTCTACTAAGTCCTCTCAAAAAGCAGCTCCAGCAATTTGAAAGAAGAACCCTCTTTGCTTGCAGCTTTATCAAGCCAAAACCAGGAGCTTCGCCTGAGCTAAGGGAGAGGAAAGGAACCTTGTGAATAAGCACTGTCCTGAACTCCTTACATCAGTACCAGGAAACTGTAGCCTCAAGGACCCCAAGTCCCAATGAATAAGGACATCATCCTTGGATAGGTTGAAATAATCCTTGTAGAAATAAAGAATTTGTAAAACTCCTGCAATGCTGCCTCTGCATTCCAGCCCAGTGAGAAATGGAGGAAACAAGGCCTTAGATTGACTATTCCACTGAGCACTCAGGATGTCTAGAAGCAGACAGTCTCCCAGACGTGAGTTAGGTCCAAGGTGCTTGACTAGACTTGACGTCTGTACTAAACTGTCACCTTTTGAGGGCTCAACTTGTGAGAACAGCAGTGGCATGAGAAAAATTTGTTCGTACATAAGTGCAGCTTCATGCTATTCTGATGGATGGAGCCGTGAGCTTATTTTAAGCAATAATTAAGGTGTATTACCATTCTTTGGAATAGCAAATTAGTTCCAAAGTAGAAACTACTGCCCAATAATTTTTAGAGTCATTACGGCTTCTTCAGCTGGCTAACAGCCTCTGCTCCCCACTGCTGCCCTGCCCAGTCCCTCTCTGCTGGAGTCTCCAGTTTTATGAGTGAATCTCACCCTGTGAAACTATCTGGTTTATTTCTGAGGAGTGGGAGGTGGCAAGGAGATTCCTGCCTCCTTTGTTTCTTGGCTGTGATTTCCATGCTTCCCCTTGCCCAAGCATTCTGAAATGTCAAAGTCTGGAAAACACCCACTGAAACACTGGGTAGAGAAATTAGGGTATATTTTGGTGTACCAAAAATATACCTTCAAAAGAGCTAAGCAGAGGGTGGGGACAGATGGCATAATGATTATACAGAGATTCTCATGCCTGAGGCTCCAAAGCCCCAGGTTCAATCCCCTACACCACCATAAGCCAGAGCTGAGCAGTGCTCTGGTTAAAATAATAATAAAATTTAAAGAGAGCCCAGTAGTGAAAATGGTGTTCTAAGGCTCTCAACTGGCTATAGAGTATAGCAGAGGCTAAGTAACCTGGGAAAGCTGACTACAGAGGGCCTCCAATCCCACCCAGCATCCACAATCCCAGTGTCAGATGTGCACAATCAGATACATCACTTATGCACCTTTCAACACCCAGTCTCTGAGCTGAGCATGCCACCTCTGGAGCAGATAGAGGACAGCGGAAAGCAGGTGTACTTGTAAACACAAGAGTTGAGGAATCTATGTCAAAGCTGAACTCTTTAGATGAGTTGAGTCTTTAGATGGACTGGAGAGTGATGTGTCTGTATAGTGTCTGTCAAGTTTTCACTGCTTCCCTACTTCACTGTCAGCAGGAGGAACCTCCTGGTCCTCAAGCAAAAAGCAAGCTGAATGTTTTGCCATAATAAAGTCAAGGCATCTCACAACGCTAATGGGCTTGCCTCTAGACAGATCTCACCTGCAGAATCCATCACACCAGGACAACACTTCATCTAATGTCTTAGTTGCCAAGGCAGCTGTCTGGACTCTCCCTGCCAAGTCTCAGGAAGAACCAAAGAAATAAATGCATCACCAGAGTTGGGAAAAGACCCTCATGAGAAAATAGACCCTCACAGCCTGTGCCACAACTTAAACATGATCAGAAACCTCTATTGTGACTGAAAAACATTTGCCTGCTGTCACTGGAATTGCAGCTGTGCTTACAGGAAGAATTCACTTCACTGGTCTGCCTATACTCTAAACAAAGAACATTCTAGCAAATGTGGCTGGAACTGAGCCAGCTTTCTCCACTCCACAGGCAAACAAAACCTTACCCTGGCAATATGCTTTCTGAAACTACATCCACTCCATACAATCAGAAAAAACTCCCTAACATTCCCAGAAGGGACACTTTTACATTTTCAATCAGTGGAATTTCTTCAAAATGTGTATGGGGAGATGTTATGACAGTCGTCAGTCTCCTTTATGTGGCTCTGGAATTGGGAAAAGATTGCCAATTCAAAGTTGGTTTTTTTTTGTGCCCAAGTTTAAAAACTAAAAAAATAAATAAATAAATAAATTAAAAAAAATAAAAATAGTGTAGACTATTTTTTAATATTTTACTTATTTTCCTTTTTGTTGCCCTTTTTATCACTGATGTGGTTATTATTGTTATTGATGTCACTGTTGCCAGAAAGGACAGAGAAATGGAGAGAAGAGGGGAAGATAGAGAGGGAGAGAAAGACACCTACAGACCTGCTTCAACACTTGTAAAGCAACACCCCTGTAGATGGGGGCTCAAACAGGGATCCTTACGCTGGTCCTTGCACTTTGCACCATGTGCACTTAACCAGATATGCTACCGCCCAACCCCCAGTGTAAACTGGTTCTGAACCCTGCCCATCACTGTAGAGCCACTCTTCCTTCTTTAATCCTAAAAGGTCCAATCCGATTTTAAGGACCTAGGAGGCAGGTACAAAGATAGGTGTTTCCCATTTCTGTTTATTTAGCAGGCATACTGATTCATTCATCCTGAAAGGCTTCTCAGCTGTAAAGTTTTAAAGATACTCTCCAGCTGTGCTCAGATGCAGAATAAAGATCTCTCCACATCCCCACAACTAGCTTCAGGTCTCCAGATGTAGAGGGAAACATGAGCTCAGGGGATTGATCTGGGGCTCTTATTCTGCTCTAATATTTGGGGATCAACTCCTCCCTGACATTCTCCTCACTATCCTGTTTACTTCTTGTAAACAAGAGGTCATAGGAGAGTTTGCTCATGCCCACTGACAGCCAGCTTCTAGTCCTGACTCATCAGGCACCCTGGCCCTGATCCCACAGACATCATGTGAATACCAACTGTGTAGAAGTCACTAGATTAAGCACTGCAAACAATTGCCACTCAATCTCACTGTGACTAAACCATGAAGATCACAACATGCTGCAATGGAGTCCCTGTATGTTAAGTCTCTTTACATTATACAATGAAGTTTCCACAAAGTTCCTTACTTCTCAAAACACAGGGAAACAAATTCCAACACTATGTCACATATCCAAGTCAAAAACTGGCCAAAATTTGGACACAATTCTATCAACAGTGGGAAGCTATGGCTTAAAAATGAGTAGCCCATGTACCTCTTCCATTTGTTTCTAACCTTGAAAAGTATTTCACCCTATGAACTTGGCTCCTGACCCCAAGATGAATGCTTCCAAACTGCTGGGCATAAAATAACTGATGTGGTTTGTTTCTTTGCTGAGAGTATATAAGCAGCATGCTTGTTTTTATTTTGACTGCCAGTGTTATCACTGGGCCTCCCTGCCTACATAGTTTATTTACCCCTGGTGCAGGGTCCCATTTTTTTTTCTCCTTTAAAACAGAGTGAGAAACACACCACCACTCCACCACTTGTGTGCCTACCACCATGTAGTGTATGTTTCATCAGGTGAGCTATTGTCTGGCTCCTTCATACTTCAATATGAGTACAGCTAATAAGTACTTTGTGCCATTTTGCCTAGGTACATTTCTACCTACAAAACTCCTGGGGGCCAGGCAGTGGCACACCTGGTTGAGTGCACGTTACCAAGTACAAGGACCTGGCTAGGAGTCCCTGCTTCCCACCCCCAGGGGGCAAGTTTCCGAAGTGGTGAATCAGTACTACTGGTGTCTCATTTTCTCTCTCCCTATCTCCCTCTTCTTTCAATTTATCTGTCCTAGCAAAAAATAAACCAAAACTTTAATATACTATTAAGTACCAGGAATACTATTATATACTAGAAATCAATGCCTATTTCACCTAAACAGACATTCCTTGGCCTTTCTCAGAATTTGGTCATCAACATAAATCTGTTACAGCCCACATACAAGAGTGAAAGTCTACTAGTTGAGGTTTGGGTTTGTGAAAGCTGCAGAGTCTACATGAGGCTCCTATGTGGCTGTCTGACTGGCAGAGAGCAACTGAGTCAGCACTGGGGACAATGGCATATACCTGCCCACCGTGTTACATGAGCCTTCACCCACAGCCTGGAAAGGCAAGGATTTGACTATTATCAAAGCTCAGGACAAACTCTTCTCTGGAAGACTTCCCTAAATCTAGAATTCTTTTATAAACCATTCATTCAGCAAATAAAGAGCCTGTGACCACCCAAGGATGGCTCAGATCCAAGAGAAACACCAACTATACCCATGGAGTTTACAAAGAGGCAAGATGTGTCACAGGTGGTACGTTCCTACAAGGACATCAGCAGCACCATTATTAGGAGTGTGGGATGCAGAGAGTGTGAAACAGAGATGGAAGGTGCCATGAAGGGCAGACAAGAGTTCATGGCACAAGTGAACAACTTGAAACTCCAGAACCAACTCACAGGAAGACATGGTCAGAAAAGGCTGGCAGGATAAGGAGGAAGAAAAGCGTCATGAGAGACACCTCAAGGACTCTTGGAGAATAAAACACTTAAGCTCAAATCCAATAAAATATTACTTTCCATAGCAGTTTCCTCCATGAATTTATACCATTGTGGACTCATCCACCCCTCAGTGTTTGACACAGGCAACCACTTCCACTTTTCTGGTAAAGAGAACATCTCCTCAAGAGACACGATTTTAATCAGAGCACTTAAGTGGCAGAAAACTTAATAATGCCAGGAGGGCCTTACAGGCTCTGGAAGTGTAATGGAAGTATGGAATTACAAGGAAACAAATGGACAATAGCCCTCCCCTAGGAAGAAATGTTTAAGATGCCACAGCATCTCCACATCCTTTTGCTTCTAACTTAATCCCCTGGGTACCTGGACATGTACAAACTAAAACCAGCCTGACCAATTGATGGGACTATACGTAACCTGTTCTGTACCTCTCCCACTGTATCCAGTTTGGCTTTAGCCTAACAGGATTTTAAAATTGCTTTTACTTATTTGATAGAGACAGCTAGAAATCAAGAGGGAAGGAGGTGATAGAGAGGGAGACAGAGACCCACAATCCTCCACCACTCACAAAAGCTTTCCCTCTGCAGTTGTGACTGGAGGATCGAACCTGGCTCCTTACGCATTGAAACATGTGCTGAACCAGGTGCACCACCACCCGGGCCCTAGCATAACAGGTTTTTTAAGCTACAGCAGTGAGGCCAGAATGCTGTTACTGCTCTGATAACAGGCAATATCTCTGTGTGACATGTCTCTGGCTATTGGAGTGCTCACAACAAACCCCAGTGACTTCAGGTGTCTCGCCAAGGAACTGTTGCTTACATGACATTCTGAAATGGTCCAGCCTGGAGAAAGCAGTTTAGCTTTTCCAGGCAGGTCTCAAAAGTTAATAATCAGATCAAGAATATATATATATTTTTCCTAGGTTTTCTATCAGCTTTGTTTCTAACCTCCCTGCATCTGCTTGTCATCCCACCTACTATTTAGGAAATGGCTATGTAAAGAGCATGGCAGCATGGCACAGCCCCTTTTCCTACAGTACAAAGACATCAAGAACCAAAATTTTTACTAATATGAAATCCAGAGTGTGGAATAGGAGTGTCATGAAGAACAGAAAGCAGGCCCTGTATATCTAAGAGGCCTGTGGGCCACTGCAGTTGTAATGCCTTCCAGAACAGAGACTGGCAGAAAGGAGTGTAGCACAGGGAATGCGACTGGAAGACTAGTATAGTTATCTGCTTGGCTACCATGTGAAGAATGGGAGGCATGTTTGAAGACAGATGTGGAGTCCATCTTAACCTCCTGAAAATCAAGAGGGCTCAGGGCTGTGAGTACAGTGGTTCCCAGAAAATAGTAGGGTGCTTTCTTGAGAACTCCAGTTTCTCCTGTGCCCTTCCTATTAGCCAGGACTTCCTCCCCCATTCAGATCTTCCTGTACTTATTTTAGAACTTACCTTTCTTTCACATCAGTAACAAATCTGATACCTGCTTCACAACTTCGTTTCAAGCCCCCAAATCTGAGCATGTGGCTTGTGATAGGAAGGCACTAAAAGAGGACAATAGAGGCACAGGCACAGTCACAGTCCACAGTGACTCCAAAAACTTGACTGCTAAGACTTATATTTTCCATCATATCTGAAGACAACACTAAGCAGAGTGAGGGTATTTCTCTGGAAAGCACAGCATTCACACCACCAGCTTATTGATCCCAATGGAAGAGAAGACAAGCTGTCTCTCTCCTTTGCTTCTCCTCCCAAAGCAGAGCACCTCTACTTCAAGCACGAAATAATATTCATTTAAAAAGTGTAGAAAGAGAAACACATACAGAAATATAGTCTATTCCAATCAAGTCACTGAAAATATATAAAAATAAAATTCTCTTGAGAGAAAACAATGAGTTCAATTTTACCTAAGCTAGTAAAAATGAAAGATTATCCTGTCTTTTTTTAAGTGGTACCTAGTTTGTCAGACTCTACTTTTTCCACACTAGCTATATTTCTACCTCATTTAAAGGTATACACTCAACATGCCATTTATCCTGAATAGTATGCAAGAGACTAAACAGTAGGTGGTCCCAAACTGCACTTCACAGCAGTGAAAAATCATACTATCTCCTATTTAATGGTTCAACCTTCCAATTTTACGTATTTTCAGCAATAGTAAATGAGATGAGTAAATTAAATCTTACCACTTTTCTACTGAGCATAAATATCTATTCAACTCGACCTGTGTGCATAGTAGATTGTACAACTTTCTCAAACAAAAATACTTAATCTCAGCAGCCACGTCTAACTTTCAAGACAAAGAACCTCACAATCTCCAAATATGTATGAAAAGTAATTATGTATTTGAGTGCTGAATTGACATTTGAAATGTACAAAGTGAAGCAAAGTGACAAAGAGAAAACTCATGCATTAAGCACTCTAGGTAAGATATCCACAGGGTGTCCATGTCTCCTTGCCTGGACAAGGTTCACAATTGCTATTTGCGAAAACCACCTAACACTGACGCCAATTACTAATGTCTACCAATTTGTGTCCCTTTGGGTAGAGAGGCTGATACATGACTAGAAAGACAACAACTGTTTAACTCACTGTATTCAAGTAAACTGTACTTCCAAAAATGTATTTGGTCCTCTTTCATATTTTCATACATCGCATTCTCAAACTTGACAGGTCTAGGGAAGCTAAGAGAGGACCTTCCAACTACAGTTGCTGGGAAACACAGGAGTCAGACTTGGAAATTAGCCTGAAGAGTAACAAGAGGTAAACTACAATTCACAGACCATACAGTAGTATCAATGAAACAGTCCTTGTTAATTCTAAAACATCCCAAAAAGGATTGCATAATCAAATCAATACTTCATATTGTCAATATGCTCAAGGGGTGTTCCCAGTAACCTCATTCATTATACTATAGTAAGTTACTTTAGCCTCTGTCAACAGAGAATCCATCAGGTGGCAATGTCAAAATTAGCTGTGGAGTCTATTACAGGTAAGACAACTACAAGTTACTATTCTGATTCCAATACTTTTGAAAAGTACACAGTGGGTTGGACAGTATGGATTAAATTATAAAGTACTTGATCACCCTGATGAGGTTCCAGAAAACTCAAGACTCCCATGTAAGAGACCACAAAAGCCACAGGCCTGCACAGCAGGAACTAATGACAGCTAGCCAAAGTAGGAAAGACAGTAATTCAGTGGCCTGGAAAATTGCATTAGAACTACTCAACAAAGCTCCCCTTCTTTTCCCTGAAGGAAATGTGAAGGTCTGTTTTTCTATGGAATGTCTGTATATATGTATATACTTGGTATGGCCTTAATGCTGCAGCAAAGGATTTGTCTGACTACCACCTTAAGCAGCGTGTTAAGCAATCGCTTCCTTAATGTAAATTTTCTACTTCTTACTGTTCTCTCTAACCAATTTTCCCTTGCCTCTTACTCTTCCCTTTTTTGCATGAAATCATAAAAGTTATGGCAATTATTTTTTGGCTTGTAAAAAAAAATCTATTTCTGCAGTTTGAAGATGGAATGTAAAATTTCTGTGATACATGTATATAAGAATATATTTATTGAACCATCCATATACCCATACCCATGCTGATTCCAACGGAAAAAATTAAAGTTTTCTGAAATTTTCTTTGTGGTTAACTGATAGTTGTTACTGCTTAGCCAACTGTATGTGAAAGGACATTTGAAGTCTTGTGATTAGCTGAGAAACCTCCATAAAAATCTGGAAGACACCATTTTACTTAGGACAAGGATTTATGTTGTTCATTCAAGAAATATTTATTATGCTGCAGGAGATACAGAGAACTTAAGACACAGACCCTGCCCACAGGGGCTTACAATCTAATGAGGGACAGAACATACACAAGGTCAGAGCTCTCAGTCGAGAAGACAGGCAGCTACTGAGGTACTGGAGGCAAGAAGAAGGGGAAAATGAGGTAGAGCTGACTTAATGGAGGCTGACTAGGGAGGAGGAAAAAAAAAAAAGACAATAGATGACTGAGTGTGGTCAGAGTCAAAGCAGATGGAAGTGTTTAGTGGAAAGAAACTGAAGTTGGCACATAAAACTTGTCTGCAGAAAAAATAAGTGCCTAGGTACAGCAGCCACGATAGGAAAGCAAAGACTAATGGCCAGACCAGGAAGGAAGTACCTCTAAATGATAGGTGACATCCTTCTTCCTCTGCCCAACCTGAAAACTTTCATCCTACCCAATACTGAAAGGTATGGAGTTTAGTTCTATGTCTAGACGTACACCCCCCCCGCAATGTAAACAGCTTAGGGAGTCATTTAATTCAAGGACTATTTCTGTCAATGGCAGTAACTTCTAATATGGAGGCCAGTATAGATATGTGTAATCATTCTAATTCCTTCAAGGGTTAAGTAGGGTGCCCAAAGTGTGATGTGATTTAGGAATAGTTTCTAAAATGACAGTTGGGATATCAGCAAGACAGTTCACCTGCAAGGGTGAATCTTTTCAAGCACTCACAGTTCAAGCCCAGTGCCACTGTACTAGAGAAAGCTGCAATGTTGTGGTATTTTCCTCCCTCGCTCCCTCCCACTGTCTGAAAAAGTTGGTTCAGACCAAGGAAGTAGACCACAGTGAATCTGCTCAATTTAAATTCTGACTAGACCAAACCCTCAAAAAGGAACTTTACATTACTGTTTCAGATTTTTCCTCTAAGAAAAAAAAGTTCTTGAACTGGGTCTTTTAAAAAATGACCTAGATGAGGTTAGGGGTCACTACAGATACAAATCTCATCTTCAGGGAAGAGGGAAGGCACCTGAAGCTGTGAAATCAGCAATGCCTGGTTTATCAGAGTAGTTCAGAAGGGTTGGAGCATAACTTCCATGCAGAGTGAGAGAAGTCACTGGAAAGGAATATTAAGACCCTGACACATACATGGCGTTGCCAAGTACTGAACAGGTCACATGCCCAAGACCAGATCACTGCCCCTTAGGGGCTTACAGCTCTAAACAAGGTGGGGAAAAAGCACCACAATGTACAGAATGCAAAATGCTGAAAGATTTTAGGAGAAAATTACAGCTGAGTTTCAGCTATTAACACATTAGGATACCCAATAGCTTTCTGACAGCTAGTAGTAAACCCATCCCTGAGGGGAGCACAAATTATGACCTTAAGACAACAGGCCCTGGAAGAACTGGGTGCTAAAAGATAGTTTTGAGAAAAAAGAAGAAACTGGGCATGAACAGTGAGTTACAGAGCAACCAGGTGATCATGTAAAATGTGGCTCCTTCTCATGTCCCCTACTTCATGACCTCAAAAGTGGTGATTCCCCACTGCAAGTCCTATCAGATTGGTAGTCCCTAAAGGTTTCCTTAGTACTTCTACTGCTGTTCTGGGACCCAAGACTAATAACCAATTCTCTGAGTCACCTATCTTTTAAACCGTGAAGGTGCATACAACTCACATTAGTCTATGAGTCAAGGCTTCCTAGGAGCCTCTCTAGCCTCTTGTGGTAATAGTCAAAATGAACAAGGAATATTGTGATGTTCCTCACTTAAAAAAATAGTTATTTGTTTATACATGAATGATTTCAACTCCCATCTGCTGTCAGCTAAGTTCAACCTCCACTCAACTCCTGACAAATCTATCAACCTATTTAAACTTACTTTTAACATGACATGTTTTAGTTTACCTGAAGGTGCATGAAATCTTTACAGAAAGGCAGTTCTTTTCTATATCATCATGCCACCCTCTAGGCATATCTTCAATCAAAATTAAGCCAAATTCAAAGCCAGTGAAAGCAATGTATGAGTAAGAGTATCAGTAACCAAAGCAGCTACAACAACTGCTTATATCCAGATTAAGAGATATATTGGCCCCAATAGCTACTCCCATAAACATGTTCCTATATGAAAAGTAAAATAATGCAAAAGCATTTGGTACAGTCTTTTAATTCTAAAAACAGTAAAACACATTGCATGGATTTATCTCCCTTAAGAGAATGATATTGGTGACATTTTAAAAACACTAACATGTAGGGATTTCTATTAACTACATCATGTGATTTATGAACAGTGAACTGCTTTCCATTACTGATTTCATCTCACAGGGGTATAAAAGTAGCTACAAGGTTATGGTAATACAGGAAGAGTGGATAACTATGACTTTCCAAAACAAGTCAAAATTATCAAGTGATAATACAGTCAATACAGAACTATAATCATAAAATTAAAACTGACTGTGGGTCTTAGGGCATGTCAGATCAATTCAGGCCTTTATGACACTTTTCACGAGAGCAAGAGCAAAGCAATGTAATATCACAAACTCTGCTACAAGAATGTAGTACATGCATTCTTATTGTACATGTAAGCATTTCTTCACTATGGTCTAGAAATAGTCCACAAACCTACTGATGATCCCTGAACCAGTATCACAATAACAAACATAAACCTAAAGGTACTGCTACTATAAAACCATAGCCCTTAATGAACTATCCAGTGCCACATGGTCATTACTTGAGCAGCAACATTAACCCAAATCACATCCCACATAAGACACTGAAAAGTTTCTGACACACTAGTAAAGGTTTTGAAAACTGTGGGAGATGCCCATTTTGGTATAGCCTAATGAGCTAGAAGTCAAATTCAAACAAATGTTGGTGTTACTTCTTTTTATTAAGAGATTCAAAATTGTTGACCTAGTGTCAACAATTACCTCATTAGTATGGGATTCCTACAGGCAATCTTTAAGTAGCACAAAAATAAAACCAGTATGAAAGATCAGTAGATTTGACAAATGTAAATATTTACTTAAAAGAAATAAGCTGCTCAGCATAAACAATGGTCTACAAATTTATTTTCACATAGATTCTAATAAATTGTCTCCTATAAAGTGCCATGTTTTTCATTCTATCATTAAAATCTACAATGGTCTATAAATCATGGAAGTTTAAACATCAGAGCAGATAGCAGTTCTGAACACAAAACACAACTGCTATAAACTCTCTGGGATCATACTAAAATAGATAAATTGTTATCTATACATACATCCAGATCTTAAGGCTATCCTAATTATAGAATCCAATCAGATGGTAAAGTAAGCAAATCATTATTACGGTGTGACCATATGGTATGCAAATCAAAGGAAGACCTATACAAATCAAAGTTTGTCTCACAGACCTTAAAAGAAATTCTTTTGCAAACTCTGATTACTATACTGTAGTAATTGTGGCTATGTCTAACTCCTTTCCTATGTCATTCAAAGGTAAACACATAAGCATTCCAGTTCTAAAGAAAAGGCATCAGTTTGAGGGCTCCATGGATGACTTAAAAAAGAGATAGCACTGTAAAACATTAATCCCTCAAAAAGAATTTAAAAAAAAAATGAACAAGCTTTAAAAAAAGAGCTAATAAGTAATTAATTATTCTGATGCCACCTTCTTCCTCATCTTTGGGGGAAAAGAGTACAGGCCATTCGTGAAAATTTAGTTTTCTAAACTAAAACTAAAGTGTAATTCAATTAACCTGTGGCAGTAACCTACTCATCCAAAGTCAGATAATTATCTTTGGAGGATCTCTTTTACCATTCCTATAATTCAAGAAAGTTTAGAGACATGAGCACAAGTAAAGCCCAAAACTTATTAAATTTCAATAGGTCTTCTTAAAAGAGCTTAATACCCACTAAATCAAAATATTCTGATCCCATGGGTCACAGAGACTAATGGGTCAAGGGTTTTAAGGCCAGGAGAAAGAATTGTGTACTGGGCCATTTTTATCAATGAAAAAAAACTTTTAAATGTAATCAAGTTGAATGTAGTAAGATGAATACTACCTATAGAAAATCTCATCCTGACCTATTTTCACTTTCTAGTGAAAGTGCATCTCTAGTCTCATGTTCATTTCACTAGCAATAATGTAAACAATTAGGATTCTTAGATCATTAACCATATGCTAAATCCTATTTATAAAGTCCAATGCTTTTCATAAAGTCCAATGCTTTTCAAGCACTGTTATCATCCCAATTCAGATGATTTGAAACTATTAGAGCAACATTATGACTGCTGGGATGATTACAGTGCCACAGGTTTTAAGCAGTATTGCTGCTGCCGCTCTCTCCAAATTATCTTTTAAATTCAAATACAATAGGTACAAATAACAGAGTTAGTCAATCACTTGCAGTAGATATTACTATAATTCCTGAAACAGTAATTCTATTTCCTTAATTAGTTGAATTCATTCATTTCTGCAGCTCACGCACCATTCCACAAGGGGACAGTGTTCTCAATGGGGTTACTTCACCTGTACACAACACTGCAACATTGGCATTACTGGTTCCCGCAACCATCAGATGCCAAGTGCAATCTCCCCTCTGCCTCCTCCCCCCATCTTATACATTCCTGAATGCCTTCTAGATTATAATAGCCCTAAACTGAGAAGTACTGCATATAGTTAGTGCCTTTTAACCTCTGAATAAGAACTCCTATTCTGCAATGTATGGTTTAATATTCACTAGTGAAAAATCATTTCTAGGTTACCCATAATTCATGATGTTACAATTATCACAATTGAATTTTTTTTCATTCAAAAAATAACTCAGACTAACATTTTATTTTTTCCACCACAAGCTTAATATAAGCTACAAAATCACAAGCTAAATTTCCTCCAATTGTTACTGGCCTGGTCAAATAAAATAGTTACCAATAGTTATTCCAACTGATCCATGATAGCAGCCATGATTCAGTTATAAGCTTCATGTGAAGATGTTGCTAATTTTCAAATATTTGCAGTACTGAGAGCCAAGTATTACCAGATTTTGTTTTAAAGACTACACCCTTCAGCAAACCTGATTTCCCAGTAACATCAAGACAAAATCAATGTCCCTATGCCTACTCATATGCTATCTTCAAACATCAGCCCTAAAAATGAACACTGTTATGAAAATAAGTTTGACAATCTCTGCCTTTCAGAAATAACAAGTTAGCAAAGGCTTACTTCAAAAAATGTGTCAACAAACCTCAGTCACCTCACACACCACACTCAACAAGTAACACACTATGTAAGACAAGTATTAGTCTATATATTGCCAAATTGAGTTTACTTCCAGAAATATTTTAATAGAAATTGGCCACTTCCAAGAAACACCCACTGCATGCCCATCAATAACAAAATAGAAATTTTACCATAAGGCAATGATTTAAAGGGAAGGAAAGAAAGATAAAAAACTAGCAAGACACTCAAGCATATCAGAATAGTCCAACATTAAAGTCACATTTCTTCTTACGGGCTATGATTAGGATTCTGATCAACTAGATGAAAGGACCACAATAGAAGTATTTGTCCTCAAAGGCTTTCCAGTTTGAGACGAAATTTCAGAATAAGGCATAACAAATGCTAACAGAAGACATACAAGAGTAAAGAGGGATTCTACAGTTCCCAATATACTCTGAACCTGATTAAATCAAACCTATATTTCTTTTTATTTTTCTTCTTTAAACATTTGCCAAGACTAGAATCAAAGATAAATAGAAGGCACAGTTTTTCTCTGGCTTTAAGTTTTTTGAATTTTGGGATTTTTTTTGTTTTGTTTTTGTACAAAAAGTAAACATGAAAAAAACCTACTTAAAAAAAATCTAACAGTTCAAGAAAAGCCTATTAATTGTATTTTAGACATTTAAACCCTATTTTACAATTAAATTTCTATGGTAAAAACAGGTTTTAGAGTTATTTTGTGATCGTATATCAGAAGAAAAAAAACTTCACTACACCTTTTATTGTTTTTAACCACACCAGCAAGAATCAGAATTGTTGATTTTTTGAAACAGTGAATTATCCACACAAGGTAGTCCTGACTCAAAAAAAAAAAAAAAAAAAAAAAAACTGGGGTTATGACTGCCTTCAAAATGTTTATCAAATCCTGCATTTTTCAAAGGCTTTTTAAACACACAGAAAATAAGAAATATTCCAATGAATGAAACATACCAAATGTCAATAATAAGCAAGACATTCCTTTGGGGAAAGGGCTAGTAAAAAAAAAAAATCCAGTCTGTATATGCAAACTAAGCAAGAAAATTCAGTCTTTTTTTTTTTCTTCTTTAAAAATCCGTTTTTCCTAAAATATCATTCCACAAAATTGGAAGTGAAGGATTCATAGGTCAGGAATGGGAAGGGAGTGGAGGGTGGGGTGCAGAACACAAGAGTGAGAGTGTACAAATGTGAGCAGTTTATAGACTAGGGTGACACTCCAATACCCAAGCCGGCTGAAGAGATCCACCACTGCAGAGCAGGTTTGGCTGAGGTCCATGCAGATCCAGAAGACCCTCACTGCCGGGGAGCAAGGCCCCTCCCCACCCCAAAGCCTGGCTTCTGCACCATGCCCCCACGAGGAGGGCCCCGAAGCCCAGCACCCATTCCACCACGAGGGCCGCCGGGGCCCCGAAGACGGTTATCACGCCGGTCCCCTTCCCGAGCTGCACGGGTCTTCTTTTCCTCCACATTCAGGCGGACCTCCCCGCGGAACATAATTGGCTGCAAGATCAAGGGGAACACACTTATTCAGATGATCAAAGGCCAAGAATGGGCAGCTGATACAGCAGCTACTCTCTCACAGCTCAGTCTTCATTTCCACTCAGAACAGTTTTTGCCATTACCCGTAGAATGCTCTGCACAGTAGTTTTAAAAGTCCATTTAGGTGGCTGGGAAAATAGCTCAATCAGATTTTCAGATTTGCATGCTTGAGACTCTCGGTTCAATTCCCCTATACTGTATGTAATTCCCCTGCTTTCATGTGAAAATCCTTTTCATATGTTAATGATTAAAATACATCTTTTTTTTAAAAAAAACTCATTTAGCCAGCATAGCAGCAAAATTACTGAGATGACACACTAAAACAAACCTGTATTTCCCTTGGAATTACAATAACAGAACTATAAAAATAAGACTAGTCATTCTCTCCATGGTTTTGGAAGCTATGGTAAAATCCTCATTGCCTATTGTACAAAAAGACTGGCCTGTACAAATTGAGAATGTATGTATCTCAAAAGCCTGTCTAATATCACCTAAATTAACTTTAATAATGGAGTTAATAGAATTTAGTAATGCCTTAATAAAAATCTGGAACACTGTAGTACATAAAGGTAACAGATTTCAGTGAAAGAAAACAAAGATATATTATTACATTAACTCAGGTTTTTTTCTCACATAATGAAGCCAAAGTAGGAAATGATTAATACAAACTCCAACTCATCCTTGGAAAAACCTAACCAAATTACTTTAGGTATCTAGTGCTTGGGAAAAAATAATTGGTAGCGCATAGAACTTTCATGCTCAAAAAAGTTCCCAGTTCAATCCCTAGCCATCCCTTGCACCTCATTTACCAGAGTAATGCTCTGGCTTGTTTCATTCTCTCCCTGTCTACCTCATGTGGAAGTTTCCATATATTATTTTTTATAAAAGCATTTTTAAATACATAAATATAGCAAAGATGGGGGCCAGGTGGTGGTATACTGGGTTAAGTGCACATAGTACATATATAGAGAACTATGCACACAAGTGCATTGCTTACTTCATACCTACTACCTCACCTTATCTATCACAGTGACTAGCAACTAAAGGCAGGGAGTTAGGTTAAGGAACTCACCCACTGATCCCAGCGCTGGTGAGCGATGGAGGGCTGTAAATCAGGCATCCTGAACCACTGTGCTACACTACAGCATGTCCTCGGTCTTAAATAAGCTATTTCTGTACTCACAGACTTCTACCAGTACAGTGAGAAGAAAAGCAGGCCACGTTCAGTTCCCTAAGTACAAAGGAGTGATCTGAAAGGACATGAGGAGGCCTCTTTTGAGCTCCTAGTTTGAATTCTTATATTTAAATAGCAATTAGATATGTACTTATATGCTTATATATAAAAACATTCTACTTAACACAAACATTACAAATATCTACTTTTATATGCATTCTCTTCATGTACATTAATTTGGTTAGGGTAGATAGCATAATGGTTATGCAAACAGACTCTTATGCCTGGGGCTCCAGGCTCCAAAGTCCCAGGTTCAATCCATCCCCCACACCACCAGAAGCCAGAGGTGAGCAGTGACGTACTAAAAAAAAAAAAAATTTTTTTTGAAGCACTGTTCCAGATATAATAGTGAAGTGAGAAGTCAAGAACTTACATTCTAGTGGGGGAAGGAGACACACAGTTAAAACAAGTATATGGTATGTTAAAGAAAATATGATGCCTGAAAGGGGAGGAAAGCTGGATCTCAGATGTTTCTTACAGTTAAAAAAAATAATACCTAAAGAATCATCACAGGTAGAAGCAAATGTGACTGTGCAAAGGAACCAATTCCCCACATCCTTTTCTGAGTTAGGTTCACCTAAAACAATTCTTACGCATGCAGATGCAGAGCCAGAGTTTATGAAAACCAAGTATCTGATCTTAGCTAGAGAGCAAGGTATAACCTTGTCTGGCTTTTCAGGGACATCACACTTCTAATCAGAATGAATTGAAAATACCATCCAGTAAGGAAGCAGTTACTGCTGAAGGATGCATTACCCTTATAACACACAAAACATCTCTAAGCATACATAGTACCCAGAGACAAGCCACCACTCTCACACTTCTTGGTGTTTCTGTGGAACTGCTTCACAAATTATACTCAAACATTGAGAGTAAATACACATTGTAAAGATGGTTCACCTATTATGTACAAACACTAAACTTCGTGGTATAACCAATTATTAAAATTCTGGAGTGTCTCTGGAAACTACAGACTGTCACCATTCCTTCACAATTTAATAAGACTATATTATCTTTTTTTTTTTTTTTTGGCCTCCAGGGTTATTGCTGGGACTCAGTGCCTGCACAATGAATCCACTGCTCCTGGAGGCCATTTTTCCCCCTTTATGTGTTGCCCTTGTTGTTGTAACCTTGTTGTGGTTATTATTGTTATTGCTGATGTTGTTCGTCGTTGTATTAAGGCAGAGAGAAATGGAGAGAGGAGGGGAAGACAGAGGAGGAGAGAAAAGACAGACACCTGCAGACCTGCTTCACCACCTGTAAAGCGACTCCCCTGAAGGCGGGGATCTGGGGACTTGAACCCGGATCCTTATGCTGGTCCTTGTGCTTGGTGCCACGTGCACTTAATCTGCTGCGCTACCACCCGAAACCCAATATTATCATTTTTATATCCAGGCTTAAATATTAGAAGTAGCTGGTGAGGTAGCCTGAGGTTTAGGGTTTGAGCCTCAGGATGGTACTGGATTAAAAAAAAAAAAAAAACAGTAGAGTGATAGTATACTTATTTCTGTTTTTTTTTTCTTAAAAGATTAGAGGATACAGGAAAGACTACAGAACTGCTTAACAGGCCATGGACTTACACGGATGAAAATGTTTTGTAATCAGACAAATTAAATAGCCATACAACTATGTATACATAATCTTATTATCTAAATTGCACCTTAGTAAATAAGTCAGGTATATTAAATTCCACTCTTGTCTCTAAATTAACAGTATTTACAGTCTTGCTCTTCTCTACTACAACCATAAAAAGCGGTTCTCCCAAATCAAAAGTTTCAGGGAAGGGAAATTCAACCTACAAAACATCTCTCAATTATATAAAACTCAGGTAGTGGCAGTAGCACATTAAGACTGATGTAAAGATCCCCATTCAAGCCACCGGCTCCCCACCTACATGGGGGTTGCTCCACAAGCGGTGAGACAGGTGTCTATCTTTCTCCCACTCTGTCTTCCCCTCCTCTCCATTTCTCTGTCCTATCCTACAACAGTGACATCAATAACAATACTAATAACCACAACAATTAAATAACAAACAAGGGCGGCATCAGGTGGTAGTGCAGCTGGTTAAGCGCACATGGGGGTTGCTTCACAGGCGGTGAAGCAGGTATGCATGTGTCTGTCTGTCTCTCTATCCCCCTCTCTGTCTTCCGCTCCTCTCTCAATTTCTCTGTCCTATCCAACAACTATAGCAACAACAACAACAATGATAAACAAGGGCAACAAAAGGGGAAAAAATAGCCTCCAAGAGCAGTGCATTTGTAGTACAGGCATGGAGCCCCAGTAATAACACTGGAGGCCAAAAAAAAAAAAAAAAAAAAACCAGGAAAACTGTCTAAATATATCCCCCCCATAAGTAAATAATAAGATCAAGATAAGTGCAAGGCAAGGCCCAGCATAGGGATTCCCGGTTGAGCCCCCAGATCCCCACCTGCAGGGGAGTCGCTTCACAGGCGGTGAAGCAGGTCTGCAGGTGTCTCTCTCCCCCACTCTGTCTTCCCCTCCTCTCTCCATTTCTCTCTGTCCTATCCAACAGCGAACGACATCAACAACAATAATCACAACAAGGCTACGGACAACAAGGGTAACGGGGGGGGGGGGGGGGGGGGGTGGCCTCCAAGAGCAGTGGATTCATGGTACAGGCACTAAGCCCCAACAATAACCCTGGAAGCAAAAAAAAAGAGTTGGGCAGTAGCACAGGGGATTAAGCACAGTAGGTGCAAAGTGCAAGAACTGGCCTAAGTATACTGGTTCCAGCCCCCGGGTCTCCACTTCCAGGGAAGTCGCTTCACAGGCAATAAAGCAGGACTGCAGGTGTCTATCCTTCTCTCCTCTCTGTCTCCCCTCCTCTCTCCATTTCTCTCTGTCCTATCCAACAATGACATCAATATCAACAATAACAACTACAACAATTAAAAAAAAAAAAAACAGTGAAAAAAAAGCAAGGGCAACAAAAGGGAAAAAGTAGCCTCCAGGAGCAGTGGATTCATGGTGTGGCACCAAGCTCCAGCAATAACCCTGGAGGCAAAAAAAAAAAAAAAAAAAAATCACTTATCCCTAATAACTTAATAAAAACAAAAAATAAAATAAGTGAATAAAGACTGGTACCTATGACTCTAAACCTAGAGTTACACCTAGACTATATCTACATACACACACAGAATGTCCTAGAAAACTTGATTCTGAAAGTACCTGAGTTGCTGTATTTGACACCAAAGTCACTACATCAAGATAAGGAATTTACAAAGACCTCAGTACATGGTAACTATTACTTATCTTGATCTTATTATTTACTTATGGGGGGGATATATTTAGACAGAGTTTTCCTGGTTTGTTTTTTTTTTTGGCCTCCAGGGTTATTGCTGGGGCTCCATGCCTGTACTACAAATGCACTGCTCTTGGAGGCTATTTTTTCCCCTTTTGTTGCCCTTGTTTATCATTGTTGTTGTTGTTGCTATAGTTGTTGGATAGGACAGAGAAACTGAGAGGAGCGCAAGACAGAGAGGGGGATAGAGAGACAGACAGACACATGCATACCTGCTTCACCGCCTGTGAAGCAACCCCCCCTGCAGGTGGGGAGCCGGGGGCTTGACGGGATCCTTATGCTGGTCCTTGCACTTTGTGCCATGTGTGCTTAACCCACTGTGCCATAGGCCAGCACTATTTTCTAAACTACCAGGCAGATCTTTAAATAATGGCTGAATATGACAGAAAACACTACGCAAATCTACTGTAAGAGACTGTAGTTTACATAATATGGCAGTTTTAAAGATGAATTTAAAAAATATATATATATAGACACTTATTTTTAAAAAAATCAAGATCAAAAAGTTGCTTACCCTGTTGCTAAGGACCTTCTGAACAGGTTCAGAATCATCAAACACAACAAAACCAAAATTGGGTAGTTTTCCACCGCTGTTAATGCGCAGTTCCACTACATTCCCATAATCTGCAGGTGAAATAGATTCTCAAGTAACTATAAGACTTTCTTTAAATGTGAGACGCACACTGTTCAATAACAGTCACAGGTCATTGAGCAATGGAAACAGAGATTTCAAAATAAATACCAAATACACTGGACTTTAAGAGCAAGAAAAAAATGTGAAATACCTTAGATGGTTTGGTATATTCATGTTTTATATATACCGGGTTAAAGTAACTATTAAATCTCCAGTGTACTTATTTTTAATATTTTATTTATGTACTTATGAGAGGTATAGGAGAGAAAGAAGCAGACATCACTTTGGCACATGTGCTGCTGAGTCATGCTTGATTGTCCAGTGCTTTATCCACTGTGCCCCCTCCCAGACCACAATCCTCCAGTTTATAACTAGCTTTTCATTTGACTATTAGAAAAATCATATATGAGGTAGAGAAGACAGCATAATGGTTATACAAACACTCTCTTTTGCCTGAGGCTCCTAAATCCCAGGTTCAAGCCCCCACACCCCTATAAGCCAGTGCTCTGGTGTTTCTCTGTATGAATCTCTCTCTCTCTCTCTCTCTCTCTCTCTCTCTGCAACTCTCTCAAAAATAAAATAATTTTTTTAAGTTTAAAACAAAAATCATATATGTGGATCATGTTATTTTATTTTTTTTATTAAGCAGCTAAATCTAAACTTTAAAGGACAAAACATACTTTGAAAGAAATCTTTAAGTTCTGATTTGTCCACCTCATGAGGCAGGTTGCCAATGAAGAGCTGGTGACTGTCTGGGTGTCTCACAATTCTTCGAGGTTCAACATCACCTTGCTCACCAGCCTCACGCACTAAAGAGGAAACAAAAACAGCAACAAAGGCAGAAAGAACATGTCTCAGTTTCATTAGGTTATCTCTATCCTAAACACAGGTAATTACACCAATATTACATTAGTATTTTTTTAAGTACACAAATCCCAACTGTCTTTCACCCCAAAGACAGCTCTCACCTCAAACTCAAGTTAAAATAGTCACCCCAAGCTCTTACTTGGTCTCGGTCCCCTTTGAGGAGGAATATTTAGCCGTTGCTCTCGCACTCTTTGGTCCCTCTGAGGCCTTTGAGGTGGAATCTGAGAGTCAGGTTTAGACTCTGGTCGAGGCTGAAAAATGTATCAGGTTAACTTTTGTGTAAAACAAAGCAGGCTTACTGACCTTGAAGTTTCTAAGCTAATGATAAGGTTTAAACTAGAAAAGGACTATTAATTTCTCACCAAAAATAAAAAGATCACTGAAAACCACCTTTCTGCCTTTCTATAAGCTATAGTTCCCACATTCTCTAAACTCAGGGTAACCACTACACAAAAATACAACCCAGCTAATAAACAAAGTCAAAGTAGAGGCTCACCTGTGACGCTGGTACTTTAACCACATGTGGTGGTATCCCAGTGACTGGAACAGCTCCACTGGGTGGGAGATTCTTACTGGTCACAGATGCCCATGAAAATGGCTAAGGAACAACACAAAGATGACTTGTTAAACTCTGGTTTCTCTTCAGATTGTACAAAGATCACTTGTTTATACAAACTAAAACAAAAGTACTGCCTCTTTATTTCTCATACGTAAAACATATAATTACATATTATTCATAGGCAGGATGGAGTCTAAGTACCTGGGAATTTCTTTCCTCCTAACTTACAAATTTAGTACTAAGAGTTCTCTGGACTTTAACAGCCAAACATAAGACTTAGACCTAAGAAGCTACTTACTGGGGGCCGGGTGGTAGCATAGCAGGTTAAGCGCACGTGGAGCAAAGTGCAAAGGATCAGCTTAAGGATCCTAGTTGAGCCCCCGGCTCCCCACCTGCGGGAGAAGGGGGGGGTTTGCTTCACAGTTGGTGAAGCAGGTCTGCCAGTGTCTATCTTTCTCTCTCCCTCTGTCTTCCCTTCCTCTAGATTTCTGTCCTATCCAACAACAGCGACAACGAAAAACAACCAGGGCAACAAAAGGGAAAAAATAGCCTCCAGGAGCAGTGGATTCATTGTGCAGGCACCGAACCCCAGAAATAACCCTGGAAAAAAAAAAAAAAAAAAAAAAAGAAGCCACTTATTTCAATCAAGTACAATCTGTGGATCAAAAAAAAATTTTAATTCTCCCAATTGAACCAACTGCAACTTCAGAATTATCCTGAATGGCTTTCCAATTCATAGCAAAAACCAGCAAAGCCTGTCTTACCTCTTAACAATCCCCCAATCCTCATCCAAGAAATCACTCTTATCACAATTCTTGTAACAGCCACTTTACTCATCATTCACTAAACATTCAACCTACTTTTCCATATTCATAGTCAAGTCACCGCATCATTTCTTTCCCACTCATGTATCAGCTGTCTCTCACTCACATATCAACTACCAGAGATCAAGAACCCTGTCTCTCACTCATATATCAACTATCAGAGATCAAGAAACCTATCTGGGGCCCAAGCAGAGGTGCACCCATTTGTGCATACATGTTACCATAGTCTTACCTACCCTACCCATCCCCTTTCAATTTCTCTGTCCTATCTAAAAAGGAAAAAAGGGAATATGGTCACTGGGAGAGGTAGTTTTGATGTGCAGAGTCCCAGTGATACAAAAGAACTTTATATGTTTTACTGGTAGCTCCCCTAATAAGAACGCCACCCAGCATAGAAGTACTTGGATATTAGACAAAGGATACTTTAAGAACCTTGGCTCCAAAACAGAGTCACTTATGCAGAATCCTTCAGAGTAGCACTTGAGGATACTGAGTCAATGTCATCCTGATGTGACCAGAATGAAGAGATGAACAGCTTCATAAATTTTTTTTTTAATTTTATACTTATTTTTCCCTTTTTGTTGCCCTTGTAGTTTTCTATTGTAGTTATTATTGTTGTTGATGTCGTCGTCCTTATGCCGGGATCCTTATGCCAGTCCTTGCGCTTTGCACCACGTGCGCTTAACCTGCTGCACTACCGCTGACTCCCAGCTTCATAAATTTAAGTCAATATTCTAAGTAGAAAAGTTGTTAGGGGGAGTTGGGTGGTAGTGCAGAGAGTTAAGCACATGTGGCACAAAGTGCAAGGACCGGCATAAGGATCCTGGTTGCACGTTGCGCAAAGTGCAAGGAACAGCATAAGGTTCCCGGTTCGAGCCCCCGGCTCCCCACCTGCAGGGAAGATGCTTCACAGGTGGTGAAGCAGGTCTGCAGGTGTCTATCTTTCTCTCCCCCCGTCTTCCCCTCCTCTCTCCATTTCTCTCTGTCCTATCCAACAACGACATCAACAACAACAATAATAACTACAACAACAAAACAAGGGCAACAAAAGGGAAAATAAATAATAAAAAATTTAAAAAAAAAAGATGAGCAAAATTAACCAAACAATCTTATAAGACAAAGTATAGACAGATGCAGACAGGTTGCATACCCTCAAGTCCTCCTGCGCCATTGGAGCTAGGTCTGCAGGAGCTGGAGATGGACTCTTCTGAACATCCTCAGAAGCAGTCTCTTCCAGGGCTGGCTCAGACTTCTCTTCTTGGATTTCCGACACAGGTTCCTGCTCTGGTTCTGGCTCAGGATCAGGCTCTGGCTCAGCAACAGGTTCTTCAAGATGTTCCTCCAATTCGTTGCTTTCATAGGAAAAATGTTGAGAATTATTCTGCCTCCACTGAAGTATCCAAGTATTTCTTAACAATAAAGGCATGAACCCCAAAATAGCTACATTGTTATAATAAAGATTAAGAACTTAGCTAATTACTAAAATAAAATGTCTAGAAAATCCTAACTGCATTGAGCTTTTCTGCTAAATTCTGGTAGGCAAATTCACTGAACCATTTTTTCAGTTAGAATCCTGAAATATTATAATTTACCTATCACATATTACAAGATTTCTTGATCTTGTGTCCCAGAAAGAGCTCTTTGATGGGTAGTTTCAGTGTTGCAAAGGGAAAAGGTCAGAGAAAGACTATGGATATAGCATAATAGCCATCCAAAGACTTTGATGCATGAGGTACAAAAAGCCCAGGTTCAATCCCCAGTACCATTATAAACTAGGACTGGGTAGCGCTCTGGGTAAAACAAAAAAACAAACAGAAAAGAAACCCATGTTGAGAGCAGTGTACAACCAATGCAAGTAGACAGCACTAATGGACAATACAATGAAAAATGGTTATGTGGTTTCACAGTGGGTTGGTTAAGCACACGTGGCGCAAAGCCTGGTCAAACCCCCGGCTCCCCACCTGCAGAGGAATCGTTACACAGGCGGTGAAGCAGGTCTGTAGGTGTCTATCTTTCTGTCCCCCGGTCTTCACCTCCTCTCTCCATTTCTCTGTCCGATCCAAAAATGATGACATCAATAACAATAACAAAAGGGCAACAAAAAGAAAATAAATTTTTTTAAAAAATCTTTCAGAGGCCAGGTGTACATACAAAAGCACAAGGACCCGCAAGGATCCAGGTTCAAGCTACCCTGCTCCCCACCTGTAAGGGGGAAGCTTTGTAAGTTCTGCATGTGTCTTTCTCTTTCCCTATCTCCCCCATCCCCTTTCAATTTCTTTGCACTATCTAGAAAAAATGGCAGCTAGGAACAGTGGATTCATAGTGCAAGCAGTGAGCCCCAGAGATGACCCCAGAGGCAAGGAAGAAAGGGGGGTGATGGTGGGAGGGAGAGAGGGAGTAAGTCTTTCATAATGGTGATCCAAGAGTATATGAAGCATTAGCCTCTCAAGCATGAGGTCCGGAGTTCAATTCCCGGCAGCATATGTGCCAGAGTGATGTCTGGTTCTCTCTTTCCTCCTATCTTTCTCATTAATAATCTTTTTTTAAAAAAAAAAAAAAGGAGGGAGACGGGCAGCAGCACAGAGGGTTAAGTGCACATGGTGCAAAGCGCAAGGACGGGTGTAAGGATCCTGGTTTGAGTCCCTGGCTCCCCAGCTGCAGAGGGGTGGCCTCACAAGCGGTAAAGCAGGTCTGCAAGTGTCTATCTTTCCCTCTCTCTTGATTTCTGTCTCCCATCCAACAACAACGACAGCAATAATAACAACAACGATAAACAACAAAAGGGGAAAACTAGCCTCCAGAAGCAGTGGATTTATAGTGCAAGCACTGAGCCCCAGCAATAACCTTGGAGGCAAAATAGATAAATAAGAAAGTGCTTAATGTCACTGATTGTCAGAGAAATGCATATTAAAAAAGAAAATCTTCATAATGAAAGCACGCATTAATTGCTTCAACAGGTTCAAAGACATGCCTTCTATGTGTCAAACCTCAATTTGATTTCCAGTGCCGTGCGATAGCACCAAGGACAGGTAGGAATGATGGTAGTGTAGGATAGTAGAACAGCACTTGTAGTGTTTCCTTCTCCCTCTCTCTCCTTTTCTCCAAAAAAAAAAAAAACTAAATAAAAACAGTTGTGAAGTAGGATAGCAATATCTCATGCACAAAGCCAAGTTCACTCTCTAAAGCCCAATCAGGGGGCCAAATGGTTACACACTTGTTTAAACACACACATTAGTTTGCAAGAACCCAGGTTCAAGCCTGTGATCTCTATCTGCAGAGGAAGGTGTCTATCTATCTCTACCTCCACCCTTGAACTGTCTCTATCCATAATAAATTAATTAAATTAAAAAGCCCAATCAGCAGGGGGGGGAAGCACACAATAAATTTAAGGGAAAAGGACACAATTCAGAAAAAGCTACAATTCAGAATGGTACTCTTAAACCTCCAAATAGACTTTCACAACTGAAGCTCTGAAATCCTAGGTTCAATTCCCAGTATCACAGCAAGCCAGAGAGATTTGAGCAGTGCTCTGGTTAGAATACCCAATAAAAAGAAGCTGGGTGGTAGCACATGGGTTAAGCTCACATGTTGCAATGCGCAAAGGACTGGTGATATGGATCCCAGTTCAAGCCCCCGGCTCCCCACCTGTGGGGAGGAGGGGGGCATCACTTCACAAGTGGTGAAGCAGGTCTGCAGATGTCTATCTTTCTCTCCCCGTCTTCCCCTCTTGATTTCTCTCTGTCCTATCCAACAACAGCAGTAACAACCACAAGAGCAACAAGAATGGGGAAATAAACATGGCTTCCAGGAGTAGTAGATTCATAGTGCAGTCACTGAGCCCCAGCAATAACCCTGGAGGCAAAAAATAAAAATAAAAAATAACCAATAAATCACTGGAAACATCTGTAAAGTCTACATGTGGTCCCTCCCCTCCTTAAATCCTCTAATTGTATTGGTATAACAAATCTTCATTTTAATCAGTAACCCAGGTGAGCAATGTGGTTACTATTCCATCATGGATCCTTGCAAAACACTTAAAAATATCTTTGACCAGGGGCCGGGTGGTGGCGCACCTGGCTGAGTGCACATGTCAGAATGCACAAGGACCCAGGTTTGAGCCTCTCCCGGTCCCCACCTGCAAGGGGAAAGCTTTGCAAGTGGTGAGGCACTCTTGATTCCTGGCTGTTTCTATCCAATAAAGAAATAAATATAATTTAAAAATATATATATCTTCGACCATTAAATAATCAGGGGAACAAGTAAACATTGATTTCTTTTCCTATCAAAAGAATTTCCGTTCTGAGGTAAGACATAACACACAATTCCCATCCATAGGGCCCAAATTAATAAATGTATTTTTTTAATATTTATTTTATTTTATTTATTCCCTTTTGTTGCCCTTGCTGTTTTTTTTTGTTGTAGTTATTGTTGTTGTTGTTGTTGGATAGGACAGAGAGAAATGGAGAGAGGAGGGGAAGACAGAGAGGAGGAGAGAAAGATAGACACCTGCAGACCTGCTTCACCGCCTGTGAAGCGACTCCCCTGCAGGTGGGGAGCCGGGGCTCGAACCGGGATCCTTATGCCGGTCCTTGTGCTTTGCGCCACCTGCGCTTAACCTGCTGCGCTACAGCCCAACTCCCTAAATGTATTTTTTAAGATTAATAACAGAGAAAGAGGGAAGAGAGAAAACTGGAGCATCACTTTGGCACACATGATCCAGGAATTATCTCAGGACCTCAAGCCTGAGAATCTGCTGCTTTATCCACTAAACCACCTCCTGGGCACCACAATCAATTAAATTTTTTGTTCATTTCTGAATTTCCAACAATTGTTACATTTTTTTCTTTCCTTTATATCCCAAATTGCAGGGGAGATATAGCATAGTGACCTACACAACTTGCATGCCTTAGTCCTGGGGATCCCAGGTTCTTTTCAATCTTTATTGGATAGCCAGTCAGAAATTGAGAGGGAAGGGGGAGACAGAGAGGGAGAGACACCTGTAGCCCTGCTTCGCCACTCGTGAAACGTTCCCCCTGCAGGTGAGGACTGGGGCTCCAACCTTTGTCCTTGAGCTTTGTAACGTGTGTTCTACCAGATGCGCCACCACCCAGCCCCAGACTCCTAACCTACCATAAGCCAGAACTATGTAGTGTTCTGGTGAGAAATTATATATATATATATATATATATATGTCATATGCTTTACATTGGTTTGTTCTAGCTCTCCCCCGCCAAGAGAATTGGATCAGTCCAGTTAATTTCGCGGCCCGCTTGGCCCAGCCCCAAGGAACCCCGACAGAGGGTTCCTGAGTTCGAGAGTTTCAGAGTTACAGAGTAAGAGAGAGTTCCACAGTGGAAGAGTTCCAGAGTTCGAGAGTTCCACAGTAAGAGACGGTTCCTGAGTTCGAGAGTAAGAGAGAGTGCTTGTGCCACCACAAAGAGACAGCAGAGTTCTGTTTGGTGATTAGTTTGTCTTAGTTTATGAATCATTGTTCCTGAATAAAGAAATACAGCTTCCCTGCCCAGCCGTTGTCTCCGCGTCTCTGTTACCCGCCCGTGAAGCCAACCCACCCAGCAAGAGCCTACGAATTTTAACAACATATATATATATATATATATATCCAAGTCTACTATTCACTTACAACCAAAGGGATAGGCAAGAACTGCTATTATATAAATAGACCTAATAGTGCATCTCAAGTAAGAAATAGCAAAACTTTTCTTCTGGGAAACTATACTTAATGAAATTATTTTGAACTATAATGTATGAATGACTTCCAACAAAGGGACTGTAACAAGACAACACAAATTCTCATAGAGCTCTGAAGAGAGGAACAGACTTTTTCTTACCTGACAGCTTGATCATAAAAAGTTCCAGAATCATCAGGTACCACTTCAGGTGTTTGCTGTCTTTCTTCAGGTTCCTCTACTTCTTCCTCAGATTCTAAGTGAGAAATTTATATTAGTACTTTATTCATAAAGATTCACTTGCAATTTTTACCTTGATCAAAAAGACAACTCTGTGTGTGTATAAATAAAAGACAGTGGGGGGAGATAGCAAATTGGTTATGCAAAAATAACTTCATGCTTGAGGCCCCATAGTACCAGATTCAATCACCACATCATAAATCAGAGTTTAGCAGTGCTCTGGTCTCTGTCTCTCCTGTATCTCACTCTCATCATATTGAAACCCAATAGAACATATTTTAAATAAAGCAGCAGCAGCCTTGAACCCTATGGAGGACAAGCACATAAAAAGGGGTATGGGGACAGATGGCACTCCTAGTGAAGCATACATTATAATGCCAAGGACCCAGGTTCAAAGACACTGCTCCTCACCTACAGGTGGGGGAACACTTCATGAGTGTTGAAGCAGGACTGTAGGTGTCTTATCTTTCTATCTCCCCTTCCCTTTCAATCAAAACTTTAAAACTGGCTGTCAGGAGCAGTGGATTCATAGTGCCAGCACTAAGCAATAACCCTAGTGGCCAAAAAATAAAAAAATGGAAATTTTGGTTAAAACTATATAGCATGGCTTTTTTTTTAACCAGAGCACTGCTCAGCTCTGGCTTATGGTGGTGCGGGGGATTGAACCTGGGACTTTGGAGCCTCAGACATGAGAGTCTGTTTGCATAACCATTATGCTGTCTCCCCTCTGCCCTAGCATAGGCTTTAAAGACAAAACCTACAGCTACTGTGTTTGGATTATAAGCACTCCAAGGTCCTATTACCAGTAACCCAATGTAACTGTACCACTTAACCATGGCCATCTATTATCAAATCAGACAAGTACTTGTCTTAACTCAGTGACCCAATATAATGGGAAAAATAATAACTAAAGCATATTTGTCATATCACAAGTAGACAAAAAGCACTTAGAATCATCTCAATCATATAAAAAATACTAAAGCACTTATTAGTATTTGGATACATTTCTCCATGTGTCTCTCATTTCTGCACATCCTTACTGAATGCAGTGGTAATCTTGTCTTTATAGGCAGTATTTCTGAATAATTTACATGGCAAAGAGACAAAAAATGTTCCCTCCAGAGCAAAATTCCAGCCCATTACAAAAGGTCTGGGTTTCCTAGACTCAGGCTTCTCCATGACTAATGTTCTCCATTACAATACAGCTCATCCAGACTTCCAGTGTCCCACATAAACCAAGAGATGGTGGGGATGGGAGCAAGGGAACACCACACTCCTGGTGACTATTAAGTAGTGTGACATTATGTCTATTCCTGACTTAGGTTTTTCGTTTCTTTTACCAATGTCCATTAGGTAGGAAAGTGACTCAAATCCTTCACATACCTTGACAATTGGAGGTGACTGAAACATTAAAAGCAAACATGTATATCCTATATAGGAAGATGTGATAACATCAAAAACAAAATTTTTAAAATAACTTACCCTCCTGAGGCTCAGTGACAAAACCACCAAAGACCTCATCTTGGTATCTGAAGATATCGTTGTGAACATAGAACTTATTTGCAACAGAGCCCTGCAAAAGCAACAAAAAGCTCACATTTACACAGCAATTTGTTTAAAAGTTAACACTTCTTTAAGGATGGTTCTCAAGTACTAGCAGGAGCTTCTTCCAGAAGACACTTGGCAACATCTGAAGACATTTCAATTCACACTGAGGAATGCTAAAGGTACAGACCATTCAACATAAGAATGTTTTGTCTTAAAATAGCACTAGCACCAGAGTGGAAAAACCCAATGACTACCCAGATATTGCTCAGTTAAAATACAACCTGATGGTTATGTAAATACTGACAACACTAAGCATGTAAATGTCATACCCATAGCCCACCCAAATGAATACATAATCTCAACTGCAAATACTGCAAATTCCCTGAGTTTATAAACAAGAATAATTTAACATGCAATCAAAGGTAATGGAGGAAAAAAAGGGTGGTGGTGGTCTGGGAGGTAGCACAGTAGATAAAACATTGAACTCTTAAGCCTGAGGTCCTGGGTTCAATCCCCAACAGTATGAAGGTCCCAAGTTCTATCTCCAGCATCATCACATGTGCCAGAGTGGTGCTCTCGTTCTCCTCTCATGTTTATAAACAAGTCTTAGCAAGTAAACTACTAAGTAAAAGATAAATACAACCTGTCATTGCTTCTTCATACCTCAGGAGCAAGAACAAAAGTCTGCATGAATCTCCTCAGAGCCTGGTTGTTGTTAGAAAGTAGCCCCATCACCTGGACCACCACACCATCATTCAGAGTGGCGTGAGCATCAACATGGCGAATCTTGGTGTGGCAATTGGTGAAGTTTTGTGACATCACTTTCCTATGAATTTCCTAAGAAATTGAGACAAGTTCCTTAAATGCTGTACAATTTCCAACAACAAAAGAAAGTTTTTCTATTATAGGTAAGAAAATTTAGATATTTAAACTATGAAGTATACAGGTTTACACTATAATTTTTCTTTTGTCAGTCTATTCTCAGGACCTTTAAAAAAATACCCTCCCTGATCCAGCTTTCTATAGCCCTTTTCCCAGCCATGACATCATCTCCAGAGACAATAACTTTGATCCAACTGCCTATCAGATGTTAGGCTCAGGAAAAAAAAAAAAATATATATATATATATATATATGTATATGTATATATATACACACACACACACACACGCACACACACTAGTATAGTCACGGGCCCTTTGGAATATAACTAAAATAGGCCTACTAGCTATCTACAAAACAGAGGAAACCCCCTCCCAAATTTTTATCTGCAATATTCCAGCCTTTAGGTTCATGATTACTCAACAATTTGTTTGGCTTTATATGTTAACTCTCTTTTCAGCCACCAGGTTACAGATGCTACTATGATGCCAACCGGACATTCCTGGGCAGACAACCCCACCAATGTGTCCTGGAGCCCCCCTTCCCCAGAACCCTGCCCCACTAGGGAAAGAGAGAGACAGGCTGGGAGTATGGATCGACCTACCAAAGCCCATGTTCAGTGGGAAGCAATTACAGAAGCCAGACCTTCCACCTTCTCCACCTCATAATGACCCTGGGTCCATACTCCCAGAGGGAGAAAGAATAGGAAAGCTATCAGAGCAGGGGATGGGATACGGAGTTGTGGTGGTTGGAATTGTGTGGCGTTGTACCCCTCTTATCCTAAAGGTTTTTGTCAGTGTTTCCTTTGTATGGATAAATTATATATATATATATATCCTGAACATACCTAAAAGGTTTAAATAGATATTCCAAGTTAAAACCAATCATCTCCCAACAACACAACTTCAGAACACATCATACCAAACCGAAAAAAGAAAACCTGAACTTTCCAATGAATAGTCTAATAACCTAAGTTACTGAATACATTTTATTACACTTCACTTTATTATGCCTTGATATTTTATAGTTCTTAGAACAATTAGTCATTTTTTCCAACAGCATATGCTCACTTTTCGTCTGTGATTTACTTCTAATTTCCATGTGTGTTTAAAAATCAAACATTCCTAAGATTGGCTTTATTATGACATTCCCTTTTACTGCGAAAGTCTGGATGAATCTTGTACCTACATTTCTGAAAAGAAATGTAAGATTTGATCTTTTAAATATCAACAAGTCTATGAAGTATCCGTTTCCAGTTTATGAGCTACTTTCTTGCTGCTTACAGCCCATGTAAAGCTTAAAAAACTTACTTTCTGGCCGTATACAGCATCTGCTGGCTTCCCATTTGAATCCAGTCCCCCATGTACATAGGAAGAATTTTTTCCATAAAATCTGTATAAAAAGAATCCAAATAATTCATATTTAAGCATGTTAAGACCAGGTTTATTTTTTATGCTTGGCACCTATCTGTCTCATTGACAGAATCTAGGAGATAGGAATGAATTTTCCTTTTCATCTTTGCATGTAATCACTGTATACCCTACATGTCAATATTTGCTTAAAAGAAATGGGTCTGGAGATAGTTGGAACTTGAGGTGAAACAGATGAAAGACAGCTACCAAATGGTTGCACTCATATGTGGAATCTAGAGATTGATTTACATTAACTTAGCAAAGAAAGAAAGAAAAGAAAAAAGAAATACAAAAAAAAACAGAAATAAGCAAACTTGTGAGAACTATGGAGGTTATCTTTGGGAGGCAGAAGTGTGGGGATATTAAACTTTGGTGGTGGTTGTGGTGTGGAACTATACATTGTATCTTATAGTCTTGTAACAAACTTGATAATTAAAAAAGTATATATCAAAAAAAAAAGAGAGAGAAAGAAATGGGTTTGGTCAATGAGAGAGAATTCTCGGTAAGCCTCACAAGTCCTAGGTTCCTATGATGAGGAAATTTTATAGTTCGTATCAGGAAAGTCACTTAAAGCAGAACTTCTTGCTTTTACAGAAGAACACAGGCAGTTGGGAAGACAGCGTAGCAGTTACGAAAACAATTTTCATGCCTGAAGCCTCAAAATCCTAGGTTCAATCCCCAGAACCACAAGTGAAAGAGCAATACTCTAATTGAAGGAAAGAAGGGTAGAAAAATACAAACACAGTGAGAGACAACTGGGCTGAGGCCCTCTTCTACTCTCCATGAAGGTCTTTTTTTTTTTTTTTTTTGTCTCTCTGAGCTAGATCTGTACTGCAATTTTCCATTAAATGCATCTCATTAAAAACCCATTAATCTGAGGACAGGTGGTGCACACCTGGTTAAGTGCCCAAGGATCCATGTTTAAGCCCCTGGTTCCCACCGGCAGGGGAAAAGCTTCACGAATGGTGAAGCAAGGCTGCAAGTGCCTGTCTCTTTTCCTCTCTATCTCTTTCTCCCTTCTCAATTTCTGTTTCTATACAATAAAGGAGGGAGGGAAACATGTATTTTTAAAAAATTAACTTATACCTATGTGTAAACAGGAATATAAGCCATTAATCCTTCAAGTGGAAGAAAAACAAGCATCACTCTGGTACATGTGCTGCCAGGGATTGAACTCAGGACCTCAAGCTTGAGAATCCGATGCTTTATCTAACATTGTGCCACCTCCCAGACCACAGGATTTTGTTTTTTTATTTCAACTTTTTTTAATTAAAAATCCCTTTACCAGAGGCCAGGCGGTGACATACCTGGTTAAGCTCTCACATCACAGTGCACAAGGACCTAGGTTCAAGCCCCTGACCCCCACCTGCTGGTGATAGCTTCACAAGTGGTGAAGCAGGGCTGCTGGTGTCTTGTCTATCTCTTTCTATCCTCTTACCCTCTCAGTTTCTCTGTATCTATTCAATAATAAATAAAAATAAATAAACAAAAGAAAAGAAAGATCTCTGTACCCATTTATCATGAATAAGAGGAAGACAACAGCACTGAGGTAATACCAGGAATTGAATGTGCAGCCTAACAGGTCTTATACACAGAAGTTCTGCAATTAACAGTCTGAGCTATTTTTTTGCCTCTTACATTTTTATAATGCAGCACTGGCTGTAAAATAATGGAACTGACCTACATGTTCATCAAATAATGGAACTGACCTATATATTCATCAGGAGATGAAATTGAGCTACATTTTTATAAAATAAGATGTTACAGGACTGGGAAGACAGCATAATGGTTATGCAAATGACATTTCCTTCTTTATTGGGGGATTAATGGTTTAGTCAACAGTAAAATACAGTAGCTGGTACATGTGTAACATTTCTCAGTGTTCCGTATAACATTTAATTTCCCACCTAGGTCTTCCTCTGCCATCATGTTCCAGGACCTGAACACACAAATACAAACCCCAGCCCCGCCTTTACTTTGGTGCAATACACCAAATCCAGTCCAAGTTCTGCTTTTTGTTTTCCCTTCTGTTCTTATTTTTCAACTTTTGATTATGAATGGGATCATCTCCCATATTCATCCTTCTCTATCTGATTTATCTCAACATTATTCCTTTAAGCTCCACGCAAGATGAGGTGGAGGGTGAATTCACCATTTTTTAAAAATATTTAATTATTTCCTGTTACCTTTGTTTTATTGTTGGTGTAGTTCCTGTTGTTATTGATGTCGTCGTTGGATAGGACAGAGAAATAGAGAGGAAGGGAAGACAGAGAGGGGCAGAGACAGACACCTGCAGACCTGCTTCACTGCCTGTGAAACAACTTCCCTGCAGGTGGGGAGCCAGCCAAGGGCTCAAATCATGATCCTCAGCTGGTCCTTGTGCTTTACGCCACATGTGCTTAACCCACTGCACTACCACCTGCTCCCAAATTCACCATTTTTAATAGCTGAGTAGTATTCCATTGTGTATATAGACCACAACTTTCTCAGCCACTAATCTGTTGTTGGCCACCTAAATTGCTTCCAGGTTCTGGCTATTACAAATTGTGCTGCTTTGAATAAAAGATCTTTTTGGATGGGTGCTAGGTTCCTTAGGATATATCCCTAGGAGAGGAATTGTTATGCAAATGACTTTAAGCCTCTGACTTTGAGCTCTCAGGTTCCATCTCCAGCACAAGCCAGAGCTGAACAGTGGTCTGGTAAAAACTAAGTAAATAGATGTTGCCTCCTTAAAAAAAAAAAAAAAATTGTGAGGACTGGGTAGTGGTACACCTGGTTGAGAACATGTGTTACAGTGCACAAGGACCCAGATTTGAGCCCCTAGTCCCCACCTGCAGGGGAAAGCTTCTCTCTCTTTTTTCTTTAACCAGAACACTGATCAACTCTAGGTTATGGTGGCTCGAGGGATTGAACCTGAACTCTCAAAGCCTCAGGCATGAGACTGTGTCACCATTATGCTATTTACCCCACCTTATACAATGTTTTTAATTTACAAATATCATTTCCACTAAAAAGATACCCCATGGTCTTTAAAGCCTATCAGCACAAAAGCATTGCTACTTTTGATAATTTCTTTAAGAAGTCATCACATAACAAAAACATCAAAACAATTATACTAATTGAACTTTCTTATAGTATTTAAATTTAGGCAACTTAGTCTTCAATTTTTTTCTAATAATTTTTAAGTTATATAATTTAAGAGTCATCATCTTTCGCACTTACACATAATGAATCATTTATTCTACACCCTCTAAGGTAACAGGATAGGTAAGAAGAAAAACCAACACTAAGAACCCACATACTACATAACTTTAAGCACTGGATTGCTCAGAAGAATAAAAACTATACCTGTGCAGCATGTCCGGAGCCTGATTTAGCAGCGTGTAATATTGCCTCACAAATTCCCGCCCGACCAGCAGGGGACTAGGCTTCTCCATAACCATTGCTTTGGTCAATTCAACCTGGGGAAAAAAGTTAAGTGTTCATTCAACCTTAAACACAAATTACAAGGGAAGAAAGTGGCAGAAAGATTATTTAGCTAGAATCAATCCAAGAAAAGTCACACAAAGTTGCTTCTGCTTCTTGGTTGTAGACAGGAACAAATATGGTAAAAATAAACATAAGCACAGATCAGATTATACACCGAAGGTAGAAACATATTAATCTCGAGGGCAGGCTGTGCCTGGTTAAGTACACACTACAGTGTGCAAGGACCTGACTACACATCCCTGTTCCCCCACCTGCAGGGGGAAAGCTTCAAGAATGGTGAAGTAGAGCAACAAGTGTCTCTGTCTCTCTCCCTCTCTACCCCCATCCATCTTGGATTTCTATCTCTATCCAATAATAAATCAAGTAAAATAGGGGTCAGGCAATGGCATACCTGGTTAAGCACACACATTACAGTGTACAAGGACCCAGATTCTAGTCCCTAGTCCCCACCTGCAGGGGAAAAGCTTTATTTATGAATAAATATCTATCTCTGTCTCTACCCAATAATAAACAGAAGCATAATTTTTAAAAGTAAAAAAAAATATTTTAAATCTCTGAACACATAAGTTATTCAAATGAAAAGAAATTCTTAAAAACTCATTATTAGCTTGATCATACTACTGTCCATTACCTATTTCCAATCATCCCCATAAAACCCAAAAGTATATATGTGAAAAAGCATCATCTCGCCTATGGATTTTTTTTTCAATTTGTTTTCCTTTTGTTGCCCTTGCTTTTTATTGTTGTTGTAGTTATTATTGTTGTTATTGATGTCATCAGTTGTTGGATAGGACAGAGAGAAATGGAGAGAGAAGACAGAGGGGGAGAGAAAGACAGACACCTGCAGACCTGCTTCACCACCTATGAAGTGGTCCTTGCACTTCCACCTTGTGCCACCTGCACTTAACCTGCTGCATTATAGCCCGACTCCCTGGATTTTTCTTAACTCATAGTTCTGAAGTTCTACAGAAATCAATATCATATATCAAGTTCTAATGTCATTAGCCCATAATTTAATATAATTAAATATTTTACAAACTAGGTTCTCAGTAAGCAGTTTTGAAAGTGATGGTTTCTGTCTGAAATTGTCTTCAGAAATATGCTGGGTAGAGCATAGCACCCTCCATGCAACAAGATGATGTTCTGCAGGCACTCACACTGGGGAGAGGGGTGCTCACTTCACATCACCCAGGTCCCACCACATGGGAGTACCATGGCACTGGGGAAACTCAAGTGCTGTGGTCTTTTTCTCTCCCTCTCCTTTCAATTTCTGTCTCCAGCCAATAAAATAAATTTTTAAATTTTTAAATAAAAAACAAGCACTATATAAGCATTTCTAGGGCTGGATGGTGGCACACTAGGTTGAACACACACATTATAGGTGTCTCCCTCTCTCCCCCTTGCCTCTCAATTTGTTTCTACCCAAAATAAATAAAATTTAAAATATAATACATATTCCTGTTGGTGCTGGGTGGTTGCATATTTGGTAGAGCATGAGGACCCAAGTTCAAGCCCAAGGCCTTGCACCTGCAGAGGGAAGCTTCAAGAGCAGTGAAGCAGGTTGTCTGTCTCTCCTCTTCCCTTACCCCCTCTTCTCATTCTTTCTCAAATAGAGGAAACCGCCCACTGGAAACAAAAGAGTCATCTTACAGGCACCGAAGCCTCAGCACTATTCTCTGGCTAAAATAAAACACACACACACACACACACACACACACACACTCCTATCAATTTAAATATAACTTGGGAGGGGAAAGTAATGTTCCAATGACTAAAAATGTTCAGCATTTTACAGGATAAATTAAGATTGCTGGACTGTTTTAAAAATGAGTCCCTGGGTGGTCCGGGAGGTGGCGCAATGGTTAAAGTGTTGGACTCTCAAGCATGAAGTCCTAAGCTCAATCCCCAGCACACGTACAAGAGTGATGTCTAGTTCTTTCTCTCTCCTCCTATCCCTCTCATTAATTAATAAATAAAATATTTTTTAAAAAATGAGTCCCTGGGGGCTGGGCAGTAACACAGTGGATTAAGCACACAAGGCGCAAGGACCAGCAGAGGGATCCTGGTTCGATCCCCCAGCTCCCCACCTGAAGGGGGGTTGCCTCACAAGCAGTGAAAAGCAGGTCTGCAGGTGTCTTTCTTTCACTCTCCCTGCTCTCTCAATTTCTCTCTGTCCTATCCAACAACAGTGACAATAACAAGAAGCAACAAGGGCAACAAAAGGGAAAAAAAATAGCCTCCAGGAGCTATTTTTTATATGGATTCATAGTGTACTATAATATAAACCATTAATTCCTCAATAAAAATGATTTTAAAAAAATGAGTCCCTAAGGGCGGGCATAAATAGCATGATTACGCAAAGGGACTCTTATGCCTGAGGTTCCAAAATCCCAGGTTCAATACTCTGCACCACCACAAGCCAGAGCTGAGCAGAGCTCTGGTAAAAATAAATAAAAATAAATAAAAATGAACCCCAGGGACTTGGACAGTAGTGCAGCGGGTAAAGCGCACGTGGCGCAAAGTACAAGAACTGGCCAAAGGATCCTGGTCTTGTGAAGCAGGTCTGCAGGTGTCTATCTTTTTCTCCCCCCCTGTCTTCCCTCCTTTCTCCATTTCTCTCTGTCCTATCCAACAACAATGACATCAATAACAACAATAATAACTACAACAACAAAAAAAAAACAAGGACAACAAAAGGGAAAATAAATATTAAAAAAATAAAAGATTTATAAAAAAAGTGAACACCAAAGTTAAAATAGTCTAAGGCTTCAAGATCTTTCAAGATAACAGTAATACCTGAGGGAGTCGGGCGCAGCGGGTTAAGCGCAGGTGGCGCAAAGCACAAGGACCGGCATAAGGATCCCGGTTCGAACCCCGGCTCCCCACCTGCCGGGGAGTCGCTTCACAGGTGGTGAAGCAGGTCTGCAGGTGTCTATCTTTCTCTCCATCTCTCTGTCTTCCCCTCCTCTCTCCATTTCTCTCTGTCCTATCCAACAACAACAATAATAACTACAACAATAAAACAAGGGCAACAAAAGGGAATAAATAAAATATTTTTTTTTAAAAAAGTAATACCTGAAAAGAATGTTTAATCATTAATGCTAGCCATATCAAGAACACTTTACATAACCTTCTTGCCCCAAACATCTGATATATAATAGGAAGAAAAACTGTTATTCACTTAATATTCTCATACATCAGAATCTTCTATGAAATATATTTCTGATCATCCACTTGTCAGGTTGAATTATCAGCTATTAAAAAATCTAGAGTAAGAAAGTAGTTACTGTGCGGGGATAGATATGGGGAAGAGACTCTCAGGAGGCTCCAAAGTCCTAGGTTCAATCCATGGCACCACCATAACCCAGAGCTGAGTAGTGCACTGGGGGTGTGGAGAGGAGAGAAGCACCTACAATGTTGTTTTCTTAAAAAGAGAAATTGAGGAGTAGGGGACAAGAGAGATATCCAGATATCAGTCTGGAACCTGTAATCCCAGACATCACACTTGGTATGCTAATCTCTCATAAATAAATATTTTGAAAACAAAATAATGAAAATAAATTCAAGTGGATTCACTGTAAAGGGCTGGCTTGTCCTGACCAGTTAAGGAGCCACAGTAAGCTACCCCACCTGGGAGGGCTCCTGCACTTACAGTTCAAGCCCTGTTCCATACCACACAGGAAAAATTGGTGCTATGGTTCCCTTGCTTTCTCTCACACATTCTACCTGAAATTCAGTCCAGAGTTGTGAAGCTCTAATGGCATAAAACATTTTGCCCAATGAAGCCAGGAAAATAACTCAATAGCAGAGCAGAATTGCATGCTGTGGGTTCCTGGCTGTATCCATTTATTAGATTAGTCATCTGGTTAGTCTTGCTCTGGCTCATGTTTAACTTTTTCATATGTAATAATCAATTCTTTTTAAAAGGCAGGAGGCACTGTGACAATTGTGAGCTATGCCTATCAATAAAAACACAAATTCTGTCAGACTCTCCCACACTTATCAAACCTTTCTGGAACACTTGTCCTTTTTTTCATTTGTTTCACATTTGTACATTTGCGGACTCCAGCTGTTTCTAACTTAACAGTATGTTAATACGGATACATTCTTGGTAAGACTAGAAATCAGAAGGAAAAAACTTAGCTTTACTCCAAGTATCAATGGTAGCTCTACTCTTCTAATGCTGATATGAAAACCGAAAGACTTCCTAAAAGATTTATCTTGAGAGGAGGCACAGTGGATAAACTGGCTCTGGTTGATGTACCCAAGTTCAACCCACAGCATTTATTTTTACTAGAGCACTGCTCAGCTCTGGCTTCTGGCGGTGCAGGGATTAAACCTGGGGCTGTGGTGCCTCAGACATGAGCATCTCCAACCATATGCTATCTTGCCCACCCTCAACCTCCAGCATTACTTTCACCAGAGTTAATACTCTGGTTCTCTCTCCTCCCTCTCCTATTAATAAACAAATCTAAAAAGAACTTATCTCACTTTCCATGACAAAGGTTATAAGCAATGCAAGGAAATACTATGTAAAGATTCAATAACTCCCTTACCTGCACTGTTTTCAGGTCAATATGACAAACCCTTTGGATTATTTACAAATTTTATCAGTAATTTTCACTAATGGACGTTTACTTTCTACTAACTTATATTTAGAACTTCAGTGCTGCAGTATTTTTCTTTCTCAGAAAAAGTCAAGAGCACAGAAGTCCTGGAGATGTAGAAATAACCATGGGAAGAAAAGTGTAATTCCCCTTTAAAAATTTTCACCAGGGAGTCAGGTGGCACAGCAGGTTAAACTCACATGGCAAAGCCCAAGGACCAGCATCAGAATTCCAGTTGGAGGCCCTGACTCCCCACCTGCAGGGAAGTCGCTTCACAAGTGGTGAAGCAGGTCTGCAGGTGTCTTTCTTTCTCCCCCCTCTCTATCTTCCCCTCCTCTCTCCATTTCTTTTTGTCCTATCCAACAACAGCAATAAGAACACTAATAATAACAATGATAAACAACAAGGGCAACAAAAAAGGGAAACAATAGTCTCCAGGAGCAATAACCCTGGAGGCAAAAAAAAAAAAAAATTACCAATAAACAAAAGGTCAGGGATAGGTAAAAGCAGAATTCTTGACTTCAAGAAGAAAAATGTCACCATCTTGGAATTATTAAGGAGGAAAAGACAATAAGCAAGACCATCAATTTCTCAGTTCCAACTATGTCAGACTTCACTAGCCAGAGTAAAATATGACAGTAAAATAAGACAATGAATTTGTGGTGGGAAGATAGCATAGTAATAGGGCAAATAACTTTCATGCCTGAAGCATTGAGCTCCCAGATTCAATCCCCATAAATCAGAACTGAATAGAACTCTAATTAAAAAAAAAAAAAAAAAAAGCCAAAAGCTGTAACTGAGTGCTTGAGATAGAACAAAAGTAAACCCTCAAAACTTAGACCATATTCAGTGGGGAAAATTTTCCAATACCATTCACTAGTTGTGCTTCTAGACTAGTAAGACAATCTCTGTGCCATTCAGTTATTTTCATTAAATTTTCAACTATAAAAGTCTTGGTGGCCCAGTGGATAAAGTATGGGACTCTCAATCAGGAGGTCCCAAGTTCAATCTCTGGCAGCACATGTACCAGAGTGATGTCTGGTTCTTTCCTTCTTTCTATCTTTCTCTTTAATGAATAAATAAAACCTTTAAAAAAAAAAAAAGAATCTCGGGTGGTCCGGGAGGGAGGTGGAATAGTGGATAAAGCACTTGACTCTCAAGCATGAGGTCCCGAGTTCAATCTCTGGTAGCACATGTCAATAAATAAATAAAATTATTTTTAAAAAAGTCTCGGGGCCAGGTGGTGTGGCACTTGTAGGGCAAAAGCTTCAAAGTGGTGATGAAGCGCTGCAGGTGTCTCCCTCTCCCTTCTTAAGTTTCTGTCTTTTCTTTTTCCTCCATGGTTATTGCTGGGGCTCTGTGCCTGCACCACGAATCCACTGCTTCTGGCGGCCATTTTTTCCACTGTTGTTGCTGGAGAGGACAGAGAGAAATTGAGAGAGGAGGAAAGATAAGACACCTGCAGACCTGGCTATGAAGTGACCCCCCCCCACAAGTGGGGAGCTGGGAGCTCAAACTCGGATCTTTGTGCGGGTCCTTGCACTTCACACTGTATGTGCTTAACCTGGTGCACTACCAACACAGCCCCCCCCCTTTTTTTTTGAGAAATCATTTTTTAAATATTTTTTATTTATTTATTCCCTTTTGTTGCCCTTGTTTTATTGTTGTAGTTATTATTGTTGTTGTTGTTGGATAGGACAGAGAGAAATGGAGAGAGGAGAGGAAGACAGAGAGATGGAAAGAAAGATAGACACCTGCAGACCTGCTTCACCGCCTGTGAAGTGACTCCCCTGCAGGTGGGGAGCCGGGGCTCGAACCAGGATCCTTATGCTGGTCCTTGTGCTTTGTGCCACCTGCGCTTAGCCCACTGCACTACCGCCCAACTCCCACACAGCCCCCTTCTATCTCTATCCAATAATAAATACATTTTTTAAAATAAAATAAAATAGGGAGTCGGGCGGTAGTGCAGTGGGTTAAGCACATGTGGCACAAAGCGCAATGACGGGCATAAGGATCTCAGTTCAAACCCCCAGCTCCCCACTTGCAAGGGAGTCACTTCACAGGCGGTAAAGCAAGTCTGCAGGTGTCTATCTTTCTCTCCCCCTCTCTGTCTTCTCCTCCTCTCTCCATTTCTCTCTGTCCTAACAACATCAGTAACAACAACAATCATTAACTACAACAATAATAAAAAGACAACAAGGGCAACAAAAGGGAAAATAAAGTTTAAAAAAAACTTTAATAAAATAAAATAAAAAGTATCTAACAAGAGAGGTTTGTATTCAATGTTAGCTGCTATTACTATACAAGTATAATTAACCACCATGAGGGATAGCATTTCTATATCCCAACCTTTTGTCACCCAGAAGACTACTTGCTTATTCTGCCAACAAAAGTAAAAATACAGGATTATTCCACTGTTCATAGAAAACACACTTGGCTTTCCAGAGAATTCTCAGCAGACTTACTGACCAGGAGTTCACCTCATGGATGCTATCTCTGTATATTAGCTCCACGGGGGGGGGGGGGGGGGGGAGGATGGCATGAAAAAGCATCCCAGGAACAGTGAAATCACACTTATGTAAGGTACTGGTGAAAGAAATAGGAAAAGAAAAAAAAAAAGGAGAGAGAGATTATTGGTCCTAACTCCATGTTATCTATATTGGTGCAAATGGGGTACTCCAAGAGTTTAGTTCCCCCTTAATCATTTCATATTCACTTAACAGCTGTGATTCTTTAAAATCCAATTTCATTGCAAACCCATATTAAATCACTAATATTTTTATAATTATTTAATATTTATTCCCTTTTGTTGCCTTTTTATTGTTGTAGTTATTGTTGTTACTGTTGTCATCGTTGTTGGAGAGAGCAGAGAGAAAATGGAGAGAGATGGAGAAGAAAGAAAGGAGAGAAAGACAGACACCTGCAGACCTGCTCCACCACTTGTAAACTGACTCCCCTGCAGGTGGGGAGCTGGAGGCTGGAACCGGGATCCTTACGCCAGTAATTGTGCCACCTGCACTTAACCTGCTGCACTACTGCCTAACTCCCTCTCTAATAATTTTGAATGCAATTTTGGGGCCAGGTGGTGGCTCACCTGGCTGAGCATAAACATTACAATACACAAGGACCCAGGTTTGAGCCCCCAGTCCCCACCTGCAGAGGGAAAGAGTTTCAAGTGTTGCAGCAGTGTTGCAAATTATCTCCTTCTCTATCCCTCACCTCTCGATTTCTATCTCTATCCAATAAATAAATATTTAAACATCCAATTTCAACTACTTCCTGATACAGAAAGCTCTCTGGTTACTTTCTCCTAACTCTGAGGGTGAAAAGTTCAGAGTGGGGCACTCTCAAAAAAAAAGTTTTGGCTCCACCTTTAAATATACCTTTTAAGAGGGTAGATAGCATAGTGGTTATGTAAAGAGGCTCTCATGCCTGAGGCTCCAAAGGTCCAGGTTCAATCCCCAGCGCCACCATAAGCCAGAGCTAAGCAGTGCTCTCATAAATAAATATGCCATTTAGTTCGAGCCCCCGGCTCCCCACCTGCAGGGGAGTCACTTCACAGGCGGTGAAGCAGGTCTGCAGGTGTCTGTCTCTCTCTCTCCTCTCTGTCTTCCCCTCCTCTCTCCATTTCTCTCTGTCCTATCCAACAATGACGACGACAACAACAATAATAACTACAACAATAAGACAACAAAGGCAACAAAAGGGAATAAATAAAATAAAAAATTTAAAAAAAAATAAAAATAAAAATAAAAAATATGCCATTTAAAACAAAACATGTGGTCCAAGAGGTGGCGCAGTGTTTAAGCACTGGACCCTCAAGCATGAGGTCCTGAGTTTAATACCTGGCACAGCACATATACCAGTGATGTCTGGTTCTTTCTATCTCTCCTCCTACCTTCCTCATTAATAAATAAAATATTAAAAAAACAAGTTTAAAAATATATATATATACTGAGGATTGCAGGCAGGCATAGATAGCACAATAGTCATACAAAGAGACTCTCATGCCTCTCAGTCCCAGATTCAATCCCCCACACTATCATAAGCCAGAACTGATGAGTGATGTGGTAAAAATAAATAAATAATGTGTGTATATGTGCATAATATATACATACTAGAAGGCTGGGTGATAGCTCACCCAGTAGAGGCACCTTAAACAAGAAGGTCCAGGTTTTAAATCCAGAATCACACAGGTAAACCAAAACACTCCAGAAATGTAGCAGTGTTGTAGTTCTTTCCCCCATTCCCTCTCAATTTTCAAGTTTTAAAAGGTAAAATAAAGACAGCCTGGATTCAACACTGAAGGGGAGGAAAAAAAGAAAATCAAGATTTTTACTGATATTTACTTCTTTTTACCTCCAGGGTTACTGCTGGGGCTAAGTGCCTGCACTAGGAATCCACTGCTTCTGGAGGCCATTTTTTTCCCCATTTTGTTGCCCTTGTTATTATTGCCATTGCTGCTGCTGATGTTGGATAGGACAAGTAGAGAGAGGGGAAGACATAGGGAGAGAGACAGACACCTGCAGACCTGCTTCACTGTTTGTAAAGTGAGCCCCTTGCAGGTGGGAAGCCAGGGGGCTGTAACAGGGATCCTTGCGCTGGTCCTTGTGCTTCATGCCCTGCGCTTAACACACTGCGCTACCATCCCATCCCCTGCTTCTTTTTATTTTTAATTGACTGATCCCACAGTGCTACTCTGTCCTATCTGAGGTATAATTTTCTCAAAGTATGACTTCATGTTGGCTTTAGGCTTCCTCAAAGCAAATGGTGAAACCATAATTACTTTAGCTTACAGCACTGGTAACTTTAGTCACCTACAAGTAAAACGTAATTTTGATACATTTCTTGCCTAATTTAAAAAGCATGCAACACTATCATTGCAATTCTGAAAAACCACAAACAGGAAGATATATCAACTACATCTGATTAACAAGATTTACTTATGCAGAGTTGACTGACTGAAATACAATCTGAATTTTCAAATTTTCCAACTACATAGATTGTATGGCATTTTTAAAAATCCCATACGCCAGCAATAACTTTGCTGAAGTTCACAGAAATGTAAAATGTGGGAGTCAGGCTGTAGCGCAGTGGTGGCGCAAAGCTCAAGGACTAGCGTAAGGATCCTGGTTAGAGCCCTGGCTCCCCACCTGCAGGGGAGTCGCTTCACAAGCAGTGAAGCCAGTCTGCAGGTGTCTATCTTTCTCTCTCCCCCTCTGTCTTCCCCTATCTCTCTCCATTTCACTCTGTCCAATAATAACTACAACAATAAAACAAGGGCAACAAAAGGGAATAAATTTAAAAAATGTTTTAAAGAAATGTAAAATGCATTTATTTCACCTAGAATATATACATTACCATGTGCATGTGTAAATAAGTATAAGGAACCAGGTTCAAGCCCCCGGCCATCACATAGGAGCACCTGGAGAAGGAAAGTTTCAGAGTGGCTACAGCAGTGCTGCAGAGGTGCCCTCCTCTTCTCTCCCCCTCTTTAACTCTCTCACCCTCTTATCAGGAAGAAAAAAAGGAAATAAATGGCATTCAGGAACAGTGGTGTTATGCAGGCACCATGCACAAGTAATAACCCTGGGGGGGGGGGGAGAAGGGAAAGAGGGAGGGGAAAAGGAAGGAGTCACTAAAAGTGGAGAGGTTATCCATATACCCAACCCCAACAATGACCCTGGTGGCAAAAATGCATAAGAAAGGTAGTTCATCATTAACACAGCCAGTTAAGCACAGGTGGTACAAAGTGCAAGGACCAGTTTGAGCCACCTGCAGGGAAGTTGCTTCACAAGCTGTGAAGCTGGTCTGCAGGTGTCTTTCTCTCCCCTCCTCTCTCCATTTCTCTATGCAACAAGAACGACATCAATAATAACTACAACAAAACAAGGGCAACAAAAGGGAATATTTAAAAAACAACCCTTAAAAAATGGATAAAATTATTTTATGGGGCCACGCTGTGACACATCTAGTCAAGCACACATATTACAATGCTCAAGTACCCAGTTCAAGCCCCCACTCCTCACATCTAGAGAGAAGTTTCACCAGTGGTGAAGTAATGCTACAAATATCTATCTCTTTCCACTCTATCTCCCCTGTCCCTCCCAATTTGTTTCTATCCAAAATAAATTTAAAATTTTAATTTTTTTTTGCTTTCAGGGTTATTGCGGGGGGAGGGGCGTGACTGTACCACAAATCCACTGCTCCTTGGAGGCTATTTTTTTCCTTTTGTTGCCCTTGTTGTTTTATTACTGTTTTGGTCATGATTATTGTTATTGATGCCATTGTTGTTGGATAGGACAGACAGAAATGGAGAGAGGAAGCGAAGACAGAGGGGAAGAGAAAGATACCTATAGACCTTCTTCACTACTTGTGAAGCAACCCCCTGCAAGTGAGGAGTCAGCAGCTGGAACCAGGATCCTTATGTCCATCCTTGGGCTTCGTGTAGCTTCGCATAATGTGCGCTTAACCCATAGCACTACCGCTCAACCCAAAAAAAATTAAATTATTTTTAAAGAAATTATTTTTTTAATTTATTGGGGAATTAACATTTTACATTCAGCAGTAAATACAATAGTACATGCATAACATTTCCCAGTTTTCCATATTACAATACAACCTAAAGAAATTATTTTAATATCAAATAAGCACATCAAAAATCATTATTAACAGTTTTGACCAGGATATGGAAGAAATAACCTCCTGACACAGTTGGTGGGGATTTAAAGTCAAACACTCACTCTGGAAGTTAGTTTCTTAAGCTGTACTTATTTTTAAGGGACTTCTTAAATATATTTTTACTTATTTATTTTGAATAGAGACAGAAGTTAAGAAGGGGGAAACAGGGAGAGACATCTAACAACCTGGCTTCACTGCTCCTGATTTATTAATGAGAAACATAGGAGGAGAGAGAAAACCAGCCATCAGTCTGGTACATGTGCTGCCGGGGATTGAACTCAGGACCTCATGCTTGAGTCTGATGCTTTATCCACTGTGCCACCTCCCGAACCACGAAGCTTTATTTTTAATAGTCAAATGTTTGTTTTAAAAATGTTAGCCCGTTGAGGCCAGGCAGTGATGCACCTGGTTGAGTGCAAAGATCTAGGTTCAAGCCCTAGTCCCCAAGTGCAGGAAGGAAGCTTCATGAGTGGTGAAGCAGTGCTGCACCTGTCTCTATCTCTATCTCTACATCCCCTTTCCCTCCCAATTTCTCTATCTCTATCTTAAATACATTAAGTAAATGTTTTTAATTTATCCCACCAATAATTTGGAAAGACCTGACCAAAAAAATTAAGAAAATGGGAACTTGGGGTGAGGGGAAGTTCAAAAAGTTATACAAAATGTTGACTGGTGGGGGTCGGGCGGTGGCGCAGTGGGTTAAGCGCACGTGGCGCAAAGCGCAGGGACCGTAGGATCCCAGTGAAGCGGGTCTGCAGGTGTCTATCTTTCTCTCCCCCTCTCTCTGTCTTCCCCTCCTCTCTCCATTTCTCTCTGTCCTATCCAACAACAAAGCAACGTCAACAAAGGCAATAATAATCGCAACGCGGCTGCAACAACTAGGGCAACAAAAAAAAGGGAAAAATGGCCTCCAGGAGCGGTGGATTCATGGTGCAGGCACCGAGCCCAGCAATAACCCTGGAGGGAAAAAAAAAAAAAGTTGACTGGGGGGGGGGAAGATAGCATAATTGTTATGCAAATACTAATGCCTGAAGCTTCAAAAGTCCCAGGTTCAATCCCTCAACCGCCCCCACCATAAGCCAGAGCTGAGCAGTGCTCAAGTTAAAAAAGTAAAATAAGAAAAATTACAAAAACTTGACTGTCAGTTGAATTCAACTGCATGAGGAGTCTTTATATTTTATATTTATATTTTAACAGTTTATCATGTATGCACTATATTCAAAGGTTTGAAACCAAGGTCCCAAGTTCGATCTCCAGCACTGCATGTCCCAGAGTGATGCTCTGGTTCTCGTCTCTCATTCATAGTAAATATTTTAAAAGGATGTCAACATTAGGGAAGTTGGAGAAAAAGGTATACAAATGTCTTCAATACCTCTGTAAATTAAACATTACCTTGATTTTCTTTTCTGAAAGAAAAAGTTTGACTAAAAAGCAATTTGCTAGCTTTTCTTCATTTAGCATCCTTCCCCCACTTAAAAGTTAAATGCAAATCTGCTGAGCTTATAAAGAACTATGCCTCATCAAGATGAAAAAATACTCTATAGTCAACATTAGTCTCACAAAACTCCTAAGAGCATTCATTTCTGTTTTTCAGATCTTGTAAAGCAGCAACCTCTTAAGAGCAGGCTCCCGATCCCCAGGACTGGAGTGGACAGGCAGCCTTGAAAGTCTAGAAGGGGGGAGTCGGGCAGTAGCACAGCAGGTTAAGCGCACATGGCACAAAGCGCAAGGACTGGCATAAAAAAAGAACAGTATGTGTGAGAGAAAACACATACACACAGTGTATAAGGAGCCACACAAGCATTCACCTGAATACAATTAGTTACCTAATCAAAGTCATCACAGGATCTTTACATCCCACCCAGGTTAATTAACTTTAATAGTTGCTCTTTATCTCATCCCTGAAAACAACTAAGCAATGGCTCAACATGAGGGACAGAAGATGCCAGTTACTATCAGATATTTAACTGTCAATTCAAGTCATTTCCAAGGACCCAGGCTCAATCTCCCAGTCCCCACCTTGGAGTAGCTTCATCAGTTGTGGAGCAGTGCTACATCTGTCTCTCCCTCTTTCTCTCAACACCATCAAACAGCAATAGGACAGAAATTTTTTATTTACTAATGCTATAGACTCAGAGTTTTTTTTTGTACTTCCTGCAAGTTTATATGCAGATTTACCTAGTCTTCTCTTTATCATCTGGCTTGCAATTCAGCTCTGCCAAGGTGGAGACAGGGCACCCAATACACACAAATCAAACATGCACCTGGTTGAGTGCAAAGATCTAGGTTCAAGCCCTAGTCCCCAACTGCAGGAAGGAAGCTTCATGAGTGGTGAAGCAGTGCTCACCTGTTTCTATCTCTATCTCTACATCCCCTTTCCCTCCCAATTTCTCTATCTCTATCTTAAATACATTAAGTAAATGTTTTTTTTTAATTTATCCCACCAATAATTTGGGAAGACCTGACCACATATTCAGACTTGAATATGTAGACCTAACTAACAAGCAGTGCAGTGTGATCATCAACTATAAGTGAGGTTACAATTGTGAAGTCTAAATTTAACTCCATGGGTTCACCAGCAGTACTGCAGTATTACACTTAAGGCTTTTCCCATTAGCTAGCAAAATCTGACTGGAGAGGAAACTTTGTTCTTTACCTAGTCACCTTAACAATTATCTTCCTTTACAATGTCAGTTGGTTTTGCCCAGGTTTTTTATGTTTTTTAAATATTTATTTCCCCTTTTGTTGCCCTTGCTGTTTTATTGTAGTTATTATTGTTCTAGTCGTTGTTGGATAGGACAGAGAGAAATGGAGAGAGGAGGGGAAGACAGAGACAGGGAGAGAAAGATAAACACCTGCAGACCTGTTTCACTGCTTGTGAAGCGACTACCCTGCAGGTGGGGAGCCAGGGGCTTGAACTGAGATCCTTACAGCGGTCCTTGCGCTTGGCACCGCCTACTTAACCCACTGTGCTACATGCGACCACCGCCTAAGACAGTTTTAAAACACAAATGAACACTTGAATGCTAGTGTTTGTTTTGAGATAGAGAAAGGCTGAGAACTGAAGAGCACAGCACTGAAGCTTCCTTCAGTGTAGTGGGGAGCCAGATTAAGACAGCACAATATGTGGTCCTGGGAGGTGGCACAATGATAAAACATTGGACTCTCAAGCATGAGGTCCTGAGTTCAATCCCCTAAAGCACATGTGTCAGAGTGATGTCTGGTTCTCTCTCCTGTCTTTCTCACAAATAAATAAATAAATAAAATCTTTAAAAAAAAAAAAAAAGGATGGGATAGATAGCATAATGGTTATGCAAACAGACTCTCATGCCTGAGGCTCTCTGTCAAGTCCCAGGTTCAGTCCCCTGCACCACCATAAGCCAGAGCTGAGCAGTGCTCTGGTTAGGAAAAAAAAAAAAAAAAAAAAAAGAACAGCACAATATCTAAGTGAGCTATTCATCAGCCCTAAATTCCGAAGTTTTTGAAATCAATCAAATTGTGGTGTGCAGACACCTATCACAGTGAGACAAAGTACTCATCTGACAACTGTCTTAATAAATCATATCCCTAATAAAAAAAGAAACAATTCAATGAAAAGATGTTGAAAGACCAAGTGTACAGTCATATAGTCATATATATATATATTTATATTTATATTTATGCAAAAAGAAAGGTCTATATCATACATCCTGTTTTACATTAAACTTTATCTTTAGCATCTGGGGAAATAGCTCAAGCTGACTGACCTCAGAACTCACATGCCTGAGGTTCTCATATTCCCCAATGCCACATGTACCAGACTAGTGGCTTTGGCTTTTCTCTCTTAGGAGATATTCAATAAATCTTTAAAAAAATAACCTTCAGTCAATTACAATCCCTGACACTTTCAAAAAAATTTAAAAAATACCAGGGGTCAGGTGGTAGCACAGCAGGTTAAGTGCATACCGCGCAAAGCGCAAGGACTGGCATAAAGATCCCAGTTCAAGCCCCCAGCTCCCCACCTGCAGGGGAGTAACTTCACAGTGAAGCAGGTCTGTATCTTTCTCCCTGACTTTTTTTTTTTAACCAGAGCACTGTTCAACTCTGGCTTATGGTGGTATGGGGGATTGAACCTGGGACTTTGGAGCCTCAGGCATGAGTCTATTTGCATAATCATTATTCTATCTACCCTCCTCTGCCCTTCTCTCCCCATGTCTTACCCTCCTCTCTGCATTTCTCTGTCCTATCCAACGACTACAATAACAACAAAAGGAAAAAAATAGCCTCCAGGAGCAGTGGATTCATAGTGCAGGCACTGAACCCCAGCGATAACCCTGGAGGAAAAAAAAAAAAATTGAAGAAAAATATACCTTTCAGGAGTGAGCAGTGAACACACCTGGTTAAGTACACATGTTACAATGAGTGATGACCAGGGTTCAAGTCCTCTCCCCACCTGCACCGGGAAAGCTTCAGGAGTGATAAAACAGTGCTGCAGGTGTTTCCCTTTATCTTCCTCTTCCCTCATGATTTGTTTCTATCCAACATGTAATAAAGCATTAAGAATAACAATGCATTTGAAATATATAAAAGCTAACTTACTACACTGTAGATTCTATGCAAAATAGTAAAAACAAGTTGAAAAAAAGTTTATTACAAAAAACTTCAACAAAGTAGGTCACCAGCAAACATTACCAACTCTGCCCTTAGCTGACTGTCAGCTGAGATGAACAAAGGGTGAGAGTTAACTAAGGAAAAAGAACTACCTACTTTCCTACTGGTTGGAAGAGATACAGAAGACCAAATTGAAAAAAAATTAACAATAAAGTAACCTTCCTTAGTTTGGCTGGGAGCAGGAAATCTTGAACTATAATTTGCTTCACTCATCTGTTTTTTTGTTGTTGTTGTTTTCCTCTTTACCAGAGCACTACTAAGCTCTGACTTCTGGTAGCACAGGGAATTGAACCTGGGACTTTGGAGCCTCAAACATGACTCTCTTGGCATAGCCATATGCTATCTAGCCCTGCCCACTCATCTGTTCTTGATAATGTATTAGGCGATCAACTGGGCTACCAGTTTGTGAAATACCACTTCCATAGCAAGTGACATGATACCTCTTCATCTGGGGCCAAGAACAATTTTCCTTTCAAGCGTTAGAAGGGAAAGCTAGGAATAATTTCCGTCACTACCTCGAGTAATTCCATTCTGAAATACTTGACCCCAAGCAGTAATAAAATCATCCGAACTAAACCTAACGGTTTAAAGTAGGTCCCATCAAAGTGCTTGAACATCTGATATCTTGAACGACTAATAGTTGAGTGTTTAGTGCAGGTTGGCTGAAATTGCTACAGGAAGCAAGTCCAAGAAAAACAATGTTATATTATAAAGTAACCTGTTATTTATAGCAACACCAACAGAGGTAGAACTGTCACTACACCATCTCGACCTTTTGCAGCCCGGAGGTGGCGCGGTGGTCGGCGCGCGGGTCCCGCGGGCTCGTCCCCGCATCCCAGGCGCCGCCGCGGTCCTCCGACTCTCGCTCAAGCCAGTGAACAGATGTATCTTTTTATTTCAGTGTTTCAGCTACTGCTACTCACTGTTCCGATACATAAGAATGCAAGGCCAGTGGAAACCACTATTAATCTTCCTCTCTGTTTAATTAAATTATAAGGAATCGATAGATAGCGATACTGATAATCGACATATACTTCCTTTCAATGAAAAAAAATTGTAATAGGCCCTTAAATACCAATCCTATATGTCCGGTCAAACGACACAATGCAGCAGTAATAAAAAAAATAAATAAAAGAGCGCATGCCGATGGAAAGGCGCTCCGCGGAGCCGGTCCGGGCAGCAGAGGCCGCCTCGGGACGCGCCTCGGCTCAGGAAATCCTCCCCCTCGGGCCGCGGGGTCCAGGCCGGGAAGCGGACCCGGCGGCTCGGCACCGCGTGCTCCCCGCCCCGGGGGTGGGGGGGACGGTCCCCGGGGCGCGCGCACCGCGGGGTGCAGACCGCTTCCTGCCGCCTCGCGGACAAAGGCCGGACACCTGCCCGCGCCGCGGCGGCCACCCCACGCACCTGCCCGCACCCGGCCGCGCGCCCACCGCCTGCAGCGCTGCCCCGGTACCCCACGCGGGCTCCCCGCCCGGGCTCAGCCCTCCTCCGGGCACTGCGGCCCACCGACCTGCATCCCCGCTCTGGGACCTCCTCACCTCAGCCCCCCGCCCGAGCGCTCAGAGTCCATCTCGGGTCCCCCCCCCTCCCGGTACCCCCAGGGCGCTCGGGCCCTGGGAGAGCGGCAGCATGCGCGTGGGCGCGGCCGGCCGAACCTCAGCCCGCGTGGCCGTTAGGCGCGCACGCGCGACGAGTACTGCCACGCGCGGGGGGGAGGGGGGAATAGCGCCTGCGCCTGCGCCCCGCGCGGCTCGGCCGTTGGGGGCCCAGCTCGAGGCTGCTCGGTTTCAGATCCCTCAGAACCCAGCTGTCAATGGCCCCGAAGCAGCCCTTCCGTACCCGGCCTACCTACGCGGCTGAGTGGGGCGGGAACGAGCGGGGCTCCACCGTACAGCAGAAGGCGAAGTCCTCTCACGCAACTGCGTCCGCACACACGCGTGCTCCGGCACCGGGCTATATAACGGAGCTCAGCCAAACATGCTGTGGCCGGGTCCGGCAATGGTTGACCAATCCTGACGGCGTCCTCTGAGCTCTTCGAGTTGCCATTGGATGTCCACTTAGGATCAAGGCGTGGCTTTTGATTGGCTTTGATTTCTGCCTATAAAACTGTGAGGGCCTGGTTTCCCTAGTAACGGATTGGCACCGAAGAAGGCCAGTGATGTGACAGTACGAAAGAAAAGAGGTTGGGACGTTCTTTGACAGATAACTACAATGGCCAATAAATGCGCGCGACCACTCCCATTGGCTCCAATGTCTTACCCTGGGCGGAGATCCGTTCCAGTGCAGGAGCGGTTGCTCCACAAGGTGGGGCCCTTGTACTTTGGGGAAGTAAACCCCAAGCAACCAGAGGGTGGGCGCAGGGAGTACGCAAGTCACTGGCCAATGGTAGCGCGGGAAAGGACTGATTGACTGGTCGGGGTGCGCCAGAGACCCCGCGCAGATCTCTCTTCCGTTCGGGCCTGGCCCAGCCCGCGTGCTCACACAGGCCCCTGAGCTCATTCATGCCTGAGCCTGTGTGTAAAGGGGAGCTTCCCTGGGGAGGGCCGGCACCCTGGGTGCACCTGGTACCAGCGTGGCCAGCTTTCTGGCCTGGGCGCTCCCCGCTTTACTCAGGTCCCGCGCCCCAGCGTTGGCTGGGTACCTAAAGCTCACTGGTGCGGCCCCGCTGGGCTCCGAAACCCACATAGAGCACCTCCAAGAGTCAGCGTGTCTCAAAGACCTGCTGCCTCCCCCCAAACCATACATACTAAGAAGGGCGCAGGGTGGGCTGCATTTACACGGTTATCACTACCCCTAGGGGTCCCCCTAATTTGGAACCGCGGTGATGATGCATCCCAGTAAAGTCTGAATGCCTGTTGTTTTGTATTTTATTTTATTTTATTTTAATAAAATAGGAAGATACACAAAGAGACCAGAACACTGCTGAGCTCCAATTTATGGTGGTATAGGGGACTGAACTGTGACGTTGGAGGCTCAGGCAAGAGTCTTTATGCATAACCATAATCCTATTCTCCCCCACCCAATATTTGGGTTTTTTATTTATGAACCAGGAGATGGAGAGCCAGGAGACCACTCTGGCAAATAGGATGCCAAGTGCTATGGGTGGACTCGAGCTCATGCTTGAGGACACAAGCCTCTGTTCACTACTCTGCACTCCCCCAAACCCCACACATGCACACACACTTCGTGCGCACACGCTCACATCCCTGAGTAAAGTCTATTTTTTTAATTTTTGATACTTATTTATTTTCCCTTTTGTTGCCCTTGTTTTTGTTGTTGTTATTATTGCTGTTGTTATTATTGCTGTTGTTATTGATGTCGTTGTTGTTGGATAGGACAGAGAGAAATGGAGAGAGGAGGGGAAGACAGGGGGAGAGAAAGATAGACCCCTGCAGACCTGTGAAGTGACTCCCCTGCAGGTGGGGAGCGGTGGCTCCAACCGGGATCCTTATGCTGGTCCTTGTGCTGGTCCTTGTGCTTTGCGCCACCTGCGCTTAACCGGCTGTGCTACCGCCCGACTCCCAGTAAAGTCTATTTTGTTCTCTTTTGTGATGAAGCGGAAAGGAAGAAAAGATGACTGACTGGGTCAGTGTTTCCCAAACTTCGCTCATTCTTCAAGATGAGAAGTGAGGGGGAGATAGCATAATGGTTATGCAAACAGATTCTCATGCCTGAGGCTCCAAAGTCCCAGGTTCAATCTCCCGCCCCACCATAAACCAGAGCTGAGCAGTGCTCTGGTGTTAAGAGAAAAAAAAAAAAAAATGAGAAACAGGCAGAGGGTAGATAGCATAAAGGTTATACAAATGGACTCTCATGCCTGAGGCTCCAGAGTCCCAGGTTCAATCGCCCCCGCACCACCATAAGTCAGAGCTGAACAGTGCTCTGGTTAAAAAAAAAAAAGAAAGAAAGAAAGATGAGAAGTATGCCTGCACATTGGACAGTGCTTACTTTGTCCTGATCATGATCTGGATTGGAGGCTGACGCCCACTGCACTAAAAAAAAAAAAAAAATAGTTTCTTTTTTTTTTTTTAAAGGAAAGTGACATACTTTTATTTATATAGGATAGACAAATGGAAATTGAGGTGAGTGGAGGTAGACAGCATAATGGCTTAAGCTGCTGCGCTACCGAGGACTCCCGGCATAATGGTTATGCAAACAGACTCTTATACTTGAGGCTCCAAAGTCCTGGGTTCAGTCCCCCGCAGCACCATGAACCAGAGCTGAGCAGACCTCTGGTTAAAAAAAGAGATTGGCGGGGGTGGGTAAGAAGAGAGAAAGGCACCTGCAGCACTATTTCACTTCAAGTGAAGCTCCTCCACACACCACACACACACACCACTCCTACCCTGCAGGTCGGGACCCAGAGCTTGAACCCTGTGGTGTCTTTCTGTCTGAAAAAGTCATGATGGAGTGGTGAATTAGAGAGGGACCTGTGCCTTATGAATCTTGGACTGTTCATGTGAGCAAAAATCTAGCCTAGCCATGGGGTAGCAGGGTGCAGTGAGAGAGTGCAGGGAACAACCTGGATGGGCAAAGGACACACTTCAGCACAGGACAGTCTGCTTTCCCAGCACTGCATGCAACCAGAGAAAGAGGTGGCTCCATGTTCTGGTCACAGAGCCATGCCCACGAGCCATCAAGGAAGAGCACCAAGTACAGTCAGAATGATAAGAGGTAAGGGGAATAAGAAGGGCCACTCAAGGGGGCCGGGCGGTAGCATAGCGGGTTAAGCGCACATGGCACAAAGTGCAAGGACCAACATAAGGATCTGGGTTCAAGCCCCCGGCTCCCCACCTGTAGGGGTGTCACCTCACAAGAGGTGAAGCAGGTCTGCAGGTGTCTATCTTTCTCTCCCTCTCTGTCTTGCCCTCCTCTCTCCATTTCTCTCTATCCTACCCAACAACAGCAGCAATAATAAACAATAATAGTAACAACAACAAGGTCAACAAAAGGGAAAAAATAGCCTCCAGGAGCAGTGGATTCTTAGTGCAGGCACTGAGCCCCATCAATAAGCCTGGAGGCAAAAAAAAAAGGGGGGGGCTACTCTTTTTTTCTTTAGAGATACACTGTATTTCTGTAGTTTCTGCAGTGGCTTTTTGTACAAGATCAGCAGGTTATGTCTGCAAGGAGCCATAAGCATCTGTGAATGATTGCTAATAGGGAGGGGAGGTGAACTTGGATCAGGGTAAAAGAAATATATTGGTTTATTTAGTACTGTGTATTTTTCTAATATATGTGTGTATTACTTTTCCAAACAAATTCAACACGAAATGTAGGATTTTCCACTCTGGGCTGATTTTTTTCCCCCAGACAGTCTGAGGAAGAGATGAAAAGGCACCACAGCACCAGTGCTTCCTTCAATGTGGTGGGGTCATGGTCAAACCCGGGTCTCAAGCATGGCTAAGAAGGTATAGTACTCAGGTAAGCTACCTTACCAGACCTCCAGTTTAGGTATTAATGATGATATGAGGGACTGTAGTTACAGAAACTTTGATCTTTTAAAACTTTCTTATTGGTGGTCCTGGAGGTGATGCAATGGATAAAGCATTAGGCTCTCAAGCATGAGGTCGTGAGTTCAGTCCCCAGCAGTAGATGTACCAGAGTAATGTCTGGTTCTTTCTCTCCTCTTATCTTTCTCATTAATAAAATAATATATTTAAAAAACTTTCTAGGGGCTGGGAAGAGAGCATAATGGTTATGCAAAAGCATTTCAAGCCTGAGGCTCTGAGGTCCTAGCTTCAATCCCCAACACCACCATAAGACAGAACTGAGCAGTGTTCTAGTCCAGAAAAAAAAAAAAAAAACTTTCTAGGGGATTGGGCGGTAGAGCACCAGGTTAAGCACACATAGTATGAAGTGCAAGGATCCTGGTTCAAGCCCCCAGCTCCTTACTTGTAGGGGGTTCGCTTCACAAGTGGTATGAAGGTGTTTATCTGTCTCTTCCCCTTTCTATTGTATTCTCTGCTCTCAAATTCTCTCTGTCCTATCCAATAAAATGAAATATAAATATATATATGGCCACCAGGAGCAGTGGACTTGTAGTGCTGGCACCAAGCCCCAGCAATAACCCTGGGGGCCAAAAAATAAAAAACTTTATGAAACACAACGCAGGATGTAGAACAGCAAACAAAGCTTCTGGCTCTCAAGCATGGGTTTGATCCCTGACATCCAGTGTATTAGAGTGATGTTCTAGTTATTGCTCCAACCCCCTGCCACGCAGTGAGTGAATAAATATCCTTTAAATTTTATATTAATATATAATATAAATGTATACTACAAATTTTAAATAAAAATTATATTAATTAAAATATATATATTTGGGTCCGGGTGGCAACGCACTTGGTTAGGCACACATGTTACTATGTATATGGACCCAGTTTTCAGCCCCCAGTCCCCACCAGCAGGAGGAAAACTTCTTTAGTGGTGAAGCAGTGTTGCAGGTCTTTCAGTCTCTCTCCCTTTCTATATTCCCCTTCCTCTTGATTTCTATCTGTTCCTATCAAATAAAGATAATAATGATTTTTAAAGTTATATATATGGGAGTCAGGCAGTAGCGCAGCAGGTTAAGCGCAGGTGGCGCAAAGCGCAAGGACTGGCCTAAGGATCCCAGTTTGAGCCCCCGGCTCCCCAACTGCAGGGGAGTTGTTTCACAAGCTGTGAAGCAGGTCTGCAGGTCTCTCTCTTTCTCTGTCTTCCCTTCCTCTCTCCATTTCTCTCTGTCCTATCCAACAATGATGACATCAATAACAATAACAATAATAACTACAACAATAAGGGCAACAAAGGGAATAAATACATATTTTTTAAAATCTTAAAAAAATTAATTAAATAAGCAAAGTATTCCTTAACAGCAACAAAAAAATAGGAACCAGGCAGTAGCATATTACGGGGTTCAAGGCCCCAGTCCTCACCTAGAGGGGAAGCTTCACAAGTGGTGAAATAGTGCTTCAGATGTCTCTATCTATATCTTCCCCTTTCCCTCTCAATTTCTTTCTCTTATCAAATAAAATATTAAAAATAAATATAAATAAGTAAGATAGGGGAGCCGGGTGGTAGCGCACGTTACAATGCGCAAGGCCCTAGGTTCAAGCCCCCAGTCCCCACCTGCAGGGGAAAGCTTCACAAGTGGTTAAGTAAGGCTGCAGGTATCTCTCTGTCTCTCTCCCTCTCTATCAACCCCTTCCCTCTCAATTTCTGGCTGTCTACACCCAATAAATAAAAACAATTAAAAAATAAAGAAGAAGTAAGATAGAATAATACTGTAAGGTGCTTGGAAACAGAAGCATCAAGGTTTTTGACTTGGGACCTGGTGGTGGCACACCTGGTTAAGTACACATATACGGTGCACGAGGACCCAGGTTCAAGTCCCCAGCCCCCACCTGCAGGGGGAATCTTCACAAGTGATGAAGCAGGTCTGCAGGTGTCTCTCTCTCCCTCTCTATCTCCCCTCCCCTCTCAATTTCTTTCTGCCTCTACCCAACAATAAAAATAAAGTACAAAAATTAATAAAAAAAATTTTTTTACTCACCTCCTTCCTGGATTTCTCACTGTTTGCCCCTTACCATACAGAAACTATACAAAGCTCCCAAGAGACTCTTCATTGCTTTCAAAAGGTATGCCTGTTAGGCTCCTCCTTGTGTCCAAGTTACATGCTTGCAAACATTACATCCTCCATCTCTGGGACAGACAGACCGTGAGCCAGGTGTCACCCAAATGTACCCCATGACCCCATGTCCTACTTTGCAGAGATAAGCTCAGAATGGATAAACAGCTTGCCCAGAATTGCCCAGCCTGGGCCAGAAGCTAAGACTTCCTAACTTCACATTCATGGTCTTGTACCCACTCAAGTACTACTCAGGGGAGAGAACTTAGTCCCCCAAAAGCCCCTGAAAGGGTGGTGTCTCCTTTTAGTCTCTGCAGGCAGGTGAGCCAGCAGGCAGTTCTGACAGGTCTCTGAGAGTTCTTGTCATGGTAGATCCTGCTAGCTGCAGCCTCTGTTCTCTGCAAATGGCTCTCAGAACACACACTTTGCTGTGTGCATACCTGGCAACTCTCACTTCCTGTGGCCTAGAAGAGGGGCAGGACATGAAGTGCAAATAACCAGGCAAGCATGCGCAGGAATGGGTGTGGTGTTGACTGGGTTTTCAGTCCTCCTAACAAAAATTCTAGAAAGTGTTAGCCCAGTTTTATAGAAGTGGTTCAGAGCAGCCTGGGAGGTGGTTCAGTGGCTGGAATGTTTTGTTTTTTTTTTTTAAATATTCATTTACTTATTCCCTTTTGTTGCCCTTGTGTTTTTATATTTATTTATTTTCCCTTTTGTTGCACTTGTTTTTATTGTTGTTATAATTATTGCCATTGATGTCATCGTTGTTGGATAGGACAGAGAGAAATGGAGAGAAGAGGGGAAGACAGAGAGGGACTGCAGACCTGCTTCACCGCATGTGAAAGCGACTCCCCTGCAGGTGGGGAGGCGGGGACTTGAACCAGGATCCTTAGGCCAGTCCTTGCGCTTTGTGCCACATGCGCTTAACCCACTGCGCTACCACCCGACTCCCTGGAATGTTAAATTTAAGAGCATGAATTCCTGAGTTCAGTCCCCAGTACTGCATGTGCCAGAGTGATGCTGTGATTCTCTTATGTTGCTAATAAATAAATCTTCAAGTCAGTATCACTCCAAATCTACAGTTCTTTATCAGGCACCTGGCAGGACTTGGCTTTTCTGTTCCCTTTCAAGGCAAACAGTGCTGGGAGGATGCCATAATGGTTACATAAAAGACTTTCAGTTCAATCCCCTGCACTACAATAAACCAGAGCTGAGCGGTGCTCTGGTCTCTCTCCATATCTTTCTCTCTCTGTGTGTTCCCCTCCTCCCTTGATTTCTCTCTGTCCTATCCAACAACAATGACAGCAGAAACATCAGCAATGATAATAACAACAACGATGACCAGCAAGGGTAACAAAAGGGAAAAAAATAGCCTTCAGGACCAGTGGATTTGTAGTGCAGGCACCAAGCTCCAGTGATAACACTGGAGGCAAATAAAATAACATAACATAAAATAAAATAAAGTAAAATAAAATAGTTAGGGAGTGGGCAGTAGCACAGCGGGTTAAGTGCACATGGTATAAAGCACACGGACCAGGGTTAAGGACCCCTGTTTGAGTCCCGGCTCCCCACCTGCAGGGGGGTCACTTCACAAGTGGTGAAGCAGATCTGCAAGTGTCTGTCTTTCTCTCCCCCTCTCTGTCTTCCCCTCTTCTCTCTGTCCTATACACCACCAACAACAGCTATAAATAAATAAATAAATAAATAAATAAATAAATAAATAACAAAGTCAAAAAGGGCAACAAAAATAGGGAGAAATGGCCTCCAAGAGCAGTGGATTCATAGTGCAGGCACCAAGCCCCAGCGATAACCCTGGAGGCAAAAAATAAATAAATAAATATTAAACTAATAAAGTAAGATATTCAATAGGTGTAGACCATTAGCCTCCCCCCCCCAACAAAATGGAGAAAAATAGAAAAATACAAAAAATAAAATAAAACAAGTATCTAAAAATAATAAAATCAGGGCAGTGTGGAAAACTGAGAAATGTTATGCATGTACAAACTACTGTATTTACTGTCAGCTGTAAAACATTAATCCCCCAACAAAGAAATTAAAAAATAAATAAATAAAATCAGGGGAGGGGAGACAGCATAATTGTTATGCAAATATTTTCATGTGTGAGGCTCTGAGTTCCCAAATTCACTCCTCAGCACCACCATAAGACAGAGCTGAGCAGTGCTATCCTGTGTCTATCTGTCTGTCTTTCTCTGTATCACTCTCTCAATAAAATAAAACATTTAAAATAAAGGTAAACATGATTATTTGCTCTGCTTTGGCCATAACACTGTGAGCAGTCACTACCTCTAGCTGAGTAGACAGGTCTCTGAAGCTGATAACTATCTCCTGAGGTCCCTCCATCACTGTAGACCCCCATGGGGACTCTCCAAAATAGTCTGACCCAGCCACTCCTGGCCCTCCCTCCCACCAGCCAGAGGACAGGAGCAAGAAGCTAGTCTGCAGCTTGAGGCCACTGGGGACTTGTTTGTTACTGCAAGTTGGCCTGCCAGCTATAGACATGCTTCCAGATCTTCCAGTTTGTCAAGAGTGGCTAGAAATCCAGGTCCTATCTGGTGACAACAGGGTATGAATAGGTTGTTCTCTGTATTTATAAAGTTGCAGCAAACATCTGGAAAGGCGGCACTAAGTAAGAGTGCTGGGCTTTCAAATATGAGGTCCTGAATTCCATTCATGGCACACTATGCCAAAATAATGCTCTGGCTATAAATAAAATAAAATAAATAATGTTCTTTCTTTCTCCCTCCTCATATTCTCTTAAGAAATAAAATCTTTGTGGTCTGGGAGGTGGCACAGTGGATAAAACATTGGATTCTCAACCATGAGGTCCTGAGTTTGATCCCCAGCAGCACATATACCAGAGTAATGTCTGGTTCTTTCTCTTCTCCTATCTCTCTCATGAATAAATAAATTCTTTTTAAAAAAAAGAAATCTTTAATTTTTTTGTTTTACTTAAATGAGAGGGACAAGGAGGGGGGGGAGAGAAAAACTGACCAGAGCACTGATCAGGTTTGGCTTATAGTGATGCTGGGGTTTGAACCTGGGACCACAGAGCCTCAGGCATGAAAGTCTTTTTGCTGTCTCCCTAGCCCTAATCCCTCTTTTAAAAGATAATAATAATAATAGTAATAACAATAATTTATGCAATTAAGGAGCCATGTATAAAGTCACAACTTACAAGGACATAAAGGATAAGTTTTAGGATGTGCAAGTTGGGCCCAGACATCCAGGCTAACTAGGTTCACTTGCCATCTACACAGTCCACACCAACAGCCTCAACAGAGGGGCCAGACACCTTGGGCCATGAGGCCTACGTGGGGTGCCACCATGCCTGGTGAGGCTCAGGAGCCTCCTGGGCTGGAGCACCCCACCTACCCTTAGAACTAACTCTGGGTACAGAACCAAGATAGGCCCTGAAGACTACTACACCACCCTCACTGTTGTTAAAATTCGGAGGCTCTGGCCGGGCGGGTCTAGCTTCACGGTGGGTAACAGAGACGCGGAGACAACGGCTGGGTAGGGAAGCTGTATTTCTTTATTCAGGAACAACGATTCATGAACTAAGACAAACTAATCACCAAACAGAACTCTGCTGTCTCTTTGCGGCGGCGCAAGCACTCTCTCTTATCTCGAACTCAGGAACCCTCTCCAACTCTGGAACTCTGGAACTCTCCAACTCTGGCACTCCCGAACTCTGGCGGGGTCCCTAGGGGCGGGGCCAAGTGGGCCCACGAAATTAACTGGACTGATCTAATTCTCTTGGAGGGGGAGAACTAGAACCCAATGTAAAGCTTACAAAAGCCCAGGTGAGACACTCTGCACCCGCACTGGATGACTACAAGCTTCTCCACCTCTCACCTCCCCAACTGAGATTTTTCCAAACAGAATCACACCGGCTTTCATTAAAATTTCTGAGATGATCTTTGCATCGTGGAAATTCCCCACATAGCCTGAGGAACTAAATCAGACAATCAGTTCCTGGGTATTTTTTAAATATTTTATTTATTTTAATGAGAGAGAGGGAAAGAAAGAGATAGAAAGAGGTATAGAAATACCAAGATGAGTGGTCTGGGAGGTGGCGCAGTGGATAAAGCATTGGATCCTCAACCATGAGGTCCTGAGTTTGATCCCCGGCAGCATATATACCAGAGTGATGGCTGGTTCTTTCTCTCCTCCTATCTTTCTCATAAATAAATAAATAAATAAATAAATAAATAAATTCTTTTAAAAAAAAGAAAGAAATAGCGAGATGGGGTTGTACTGCTATATAGAAAACTGGCAAATATTATGCATGTAGAAACTATTGTATTTACTGTCGAATGTAAAACACTAATTCCCCAATAAAGAAAGTTAAAAAAAAAAAAAAAGAAAAAGAAATACAGGTATACAAAGAGAAACATTGCTCAGCTCTGGCTTATGGTAGTGCTGAAAACTGAACCTGGACTTCGAAGCCTCAGGCATAAGTCTTTTGCATAATCATACGATGTCTCCCCAGCCCTCCCTTTTTAAATATAAGTGCAAAGGTATGGAATCAAGGCCTTAATGTGCTTGATATCACCAAGAAGACTGCCTGGCCCAACTTGTTTCAGTGTCTATATTTAGAGAGAGAAGAAAAAGGTAGAGAGGAAGAGAGAGAGAGAGGAGAGAGAGATAGACAGCAAAGCACCACTGTCCTCCATGGTACTGTTTGTTCACAATGCTCCAATGTGATGCCAGGGATAAAACCCAAAGCTTCACTTTACCAAGTGTGTGCTCTACCCACTTAGCTATCTCCTGCTCCCATACACTTATCTTTTAAATAGTTTTCTTTTTATTTACTTATTTATTTTAAAATCAGAGCATTTATTAGCTCTGGTTTACAGTGGTGTTGGGGATTGAACCTGAGACTTCAGAGCCTGTGGCATGAGAGTCTCTTTGAATAACCATTACGCTATCTACTCACACTTAAATAGCTTTCTTTATTTTAATGAGAGAGACTACCGCACTGCTCAATTCTGGCTTGTTGTGGTGCTAGGGATTGAAATTGAGACTTCTGAGTCCTCAAGTGTATGAGCCCTATTTTTTTAAATATTTATTTATTTAATTTATTCCCTTTTGCTGGAAAATTGTGCAGATGTGGTCACATCCACCATGTTGTCCCCTCAGGGTATTGTCAATTCCCGTGAGAAAACTTTATTCCCAGAGTGCCTTGTTTCCTAGCCAATCCTGTCCCAACTTGTCACTTCTGGAACTTGTCCCATAAAAGCCCTTTTTCTTCCACCCCTTCTCTCTCTTGCTTGCTTTTCACACACGGAAGGGTTGTTGCATATAGCGGGAGGCAGCCATTTTTGCTAGCTCCATGTGGCCTGAACTGCCGCACTCTCACCCAACTCTGAGGTGCCCGAGCTAATAAAGATTTGTGTTCCCTCTCCGCTCCAGATCTCCTCTCTCTCCTCTGCATAGAAGCCCGACATCTGGCGCCCGAACAGGGACCTGACCCACACAGACACAGGTAAGTATACAGCCGCTTAACTCTCTGCTGCCTCATGTTCCTCTCCACCATGGGAGATCTCCCTTTCTATGAAGAGGCTTCCCAAACCCTCTACTCTTTTCTTATGAGACAGATTTTCTGTCTCAGAGATGTTTTACTCAGGGCTGCACCGTGGATCCTCTTAACTATGGTCGCAGCTTTCAGGATATATTTAGGGTACCCTCCCAAAAAGGTTAAGGGACCTTGAGTCTGAGATTCAAGAGTTAAGGGATATTGTCTTGGCGCTTACCCACCCTAAGCCCTCTGCATTTTGCCCCAAGAATTCCATTTTGGCAGACACGTGTTGGGCTTCTCTGGCTGCTACTGCCACTCCTCTGGTGGCTTCCATTTCTGTGACTCCTCCCCCTGCTGCTACCCCGCTATCAAAGCAAATCCACACTTTCCCGGTAAATGTGGCCCCCAATAGACAAAACCCTCAGGCATGGCATCCATACCCCTCCAAAGATTTTAAACAGATTTGTCAGTCAGTTAAAGAGGATGAAGTTCATGCTCCATGGACCAAGACCATTTTACGAGGCTTTCTCCAGAACCTTAATACCCCCCAAGATTGGAGGGACGTAGCTCGTGCTATGCTCCCAGGCCCCCTCTTCCTGCAATGGGAGGCATTTTTTTGTGTTGAATGCTTACAGCAATCCTGGAGAAATAGTCAGAATCAGCTGGAGTGGAATTTCGATGCACTGTTTGGAATGGGTAATTTTGAAACCGGAATTCAGCAGGCAGAGGCCAAGTTTTCAGCCAGTTATTTTGAACAGGTATGTCTCTGCACATCACAAGCATGGGAGAGGGTAACACCACCCACGGGAGCGGCGTCAGCTCCTATGCTCTCCCTTTACCAAGAACCTGATGAATCCCTAGCTAAATTCATTACCAGGGTCCAGTCAAGCTTAGAGAGAAAGATTTATAATCCTAACACCCGTTTTTCCTCCTGCGTTCTATTGTCTGGGATCTAATGCTTCCGGATTTCCATCAGACATGCCTCAGTCTTAAAAACGAACACCCAGATACCTGGATTTTAGCTACACAGGAACTTAGACCAAGCTCTTATGAGGCACCCATGATGACACAGGCCTATGCAGCTACCCCACGTAAGCAAAACAGGGCTTGCTTTCAGTGTGGTCACCAAGGGCACTGGCATAACCAATGTCCAGAAAATAAATCACAACCTCGCTTCCAGCCATGGAGCCAGAGGCCACGAACACCTTGTCCTAGATGACAGAAAGGTTTTCATTGGAGGAGAGATTGTTGGTCCAAGTTTCATAAAAATGGCATGCCCCTATCTAATGTAGATTTAAACAGGGATTTAAACTAGGTCTGGCGCAGCCCTCAGCCCTGCCCCCAAGAGGGAACCATGGCCTGCTTGGCGCTGCACCTTTTTTCCATAAACAAAGGCCCAGCCTGGGACCCAACCGGTCGATCCACCCAACACGCCATGTAACCATAGCAGAGGGCGAGTTGGAGGAGGAGCCGGCGTAAAGATGGCCGGCTGGAGCAAGCAAATGGCGTGAATTCAGAGCCTGAGATTTTGTGGACCACTCCTGTCTTAGAATGAGGTCACCCTACTATGACAGTAAGGATTGGTAATATTCCTTTTAAGTGTTTGATTGACATGGGGGAAGATAAGATGATTTTAAGGAAAGCAGAGGTTCCCCAGAGTTGGGAACTCCTCCCAGGACCCCATTTACATGATGTTGGACGGTTGACCCAAGCCTTTCTCACACGAGATTCGCTTAAGTGGGAAGACCCAGAAGGGACTACCAGACACTTTTGTCCTTTGGTAGCTGATATTAGCACCAACTTACTGGGCAGAGATCTGCTGGAATCTCTTGATGTAATATCCTCAGATGCCTCTGCAGGGCACCACGCCCACTCCTGCAAGACTTCTAGATCTAACCAGCACCCCCAATACTAACTGCCACTGTTCATAACCAAACTCCCCGCTTAGATTGGCTTTCTAACGAGCCTATCTGGGTGGAACAGTGGCCTTTGCCTAGGGAGAAGCTAGAAATTTTAAAAGAGCTCATCTGAGAGCAGTTGTCCTTGGGACACATTCGTCATTCCCAGAGCCCATGGAATACTCCTGTCTTTGTGATTAAAAAGCGCTCAGGAAAATGGTGCCTCCTCCAAGATCTCCTCTCGCTTCTGCAGTTCCCAAAGGAATTCCAATCATATACAGGATTGTTTTTTCTCTATTCCATTGCACCCACAAGATTGTAAGCATTTTGCCTTATCTATTCCTTCTATTAATAACGCCAGCCCTGCCAATAGATTTGAAAGGGTGGTACTGCCCCGGGGCATGGTCAATAGTCCTACAATTTGTCAAGAGGCTGTTAAATTTGCCCTTTTTCCATATATTCATAAGGTCCTTAAGGTTCTTAATTATATGGATAACGTCTTAATATTGTGAGAATTAGATACAGATCTCTGTGCCTTACATGATTTTCTTATTCCTGCCTTAAAGAAAAGCGGCCTTAAAGTAGCTCCTGAGAAGGTACAGCTAATTCCTCCAATAGCTTTCTTAGGTTCAGAGATTTCTCTAACACAGTTTCATCCCTTAAAACCTTGTGTTACTTTCCCTTCTAATCTCACTCTTGCTTCTTTACAAAGCTTTCTTGGAAATTTAAATTGGCTTAGGCAGTATATTTATCTGCCTACTAGCTGATTCCAACCACTGTTTGACCTGCTAAAAGGAAATAAACAGCCCTCCTCAAAATGTATGTTAACTCCCGAAGCCTCCTTGGCACTGGAAAGGGTTAACCAGGCCCTCCAAGACATGCACCTCGTTCGATTCTCCCCCTCCTCTCCGGTAAAGCTTCTAATATTTAACTACACCACCACAGTAGTGGGGGCACTGTGGCAGAACTATGGGGTTCTCGAGTGGCTTCATACGCCAGTAGGCGGAGCTTCAAGACTTCTTACCGAGATAGACGTGTTAGCATTCAAGGTTCGCCAAGGAAGAAATAGATCGGTGCAGGTCTTAGGAAAAGAACCAGATTCAATTCTTCCCTTTTCTCTCACAGATACAGAGCGGCTCATACGCCACCATTCTCGTTTTGTGGGGTTTCCAGGATAATTAGATAACCATTTTCCTTCTAATAAATTGATAGCTTCTTTACCCCTTTTGCCTCTACTAGTACCTAACCTTTTCTCTTGAGATCCCATCCCCTCTGCTCCTACAATCTTCACTGATGGTGGAAAAAAGGGAGCTGCTGCCCTTATATATTATCCAGACAAGCAATACCCTAAACCTCTTTTTGCTGAGCTTCCTGATAATTCCGCTCAGTACAAAGAACTCTGCTGTTTTCCTTGCATTAAAAGCAGTACCAAAATCCTTCAAACTTTTTTCTGACTGTGTATACTGTTAACTTACTTCCATGGCTTGCTCGTTCTTATGTGAGAATTGATGACAACCCACTTTATCATCTCTTAATTCAAATTACCTCTATGCTCTGTTCTCGAACCCAACCACTGTATGTTCAACACCTTTGTTCCCACAGCCCTCTTCCTGGTCCCCTGTCCGAAGGGAACGTTGCAGCTGACTGCCTCGCCTCCACAGGAATTCTAGTAGCCTCTGTCTCTAATCCTGCTGACTTTCATTCCCTAACCCATGTTAATCTTAAAGGCCTTTGAGCTCGATTTCCTGATGTTCCTCTGGCACAGCTGAAATTTATTCTTGCTACATGTTCCTCCTGTGCAGGTCTAATAGAAACATCAGGTATTCAAACTCTTGGGGTTAACCCCCAAGGCTTAAAAGCCAATGCTCTTTGGCAAATCGATGTCACCCACATACCCAACTTTGGCAAACAAAAATATGTGTTTGTCTCAATTGATACCTTTTCTGAATTTATGTGGGTGACACCTCAGATGGAGAAAGCCCAAAAAAGCTTATAAGCCATATGCTCTCCTGTTTTGTTGTAACGGTCTTATCTCTTCAACTTAAAACTGACAATCGGACTACATTTACCAGCAAACAATTTAAAGATTTTTGTTCCCTCTGGAACATTACTCATAACACAAGCACTCCCTATAATCCACAGGGACAAGACATTGTCAAGAAGGTCCACCAAACCCTTAAGGCTCAATTAAATAAAGATAAAGGGGGGATGAACCCCCCAATATCCAGCTAGCAAAAGCCTTAACTACATTAAATCTCTTTAATATTTACAAAAACTCAGACCTACCTCCTATTATTCTTCATTGGCAAACACCATCTACTCTTCCAGCTATTAAGGTCAAATGGAAAGACTCACTCGATAAAATTTGGAAGGGGCCTGACCCCCTATTGACTGTGGGGAGGGGTTTCACATTCGTTTTTCCACAGAATTACTCAAAATCTGTCTGGCTTTCTGCCTGCCATGTCCGGCAATACCCTCATGATGGTGCTGCTATCCCTGAGGAACAAGAAATACTGCAAGAGGACTGGATGCAGGATGCACCCCAGGTCCCATAATACCACATGGCGGGGCAGAATCTGAAAAACTGGTTCACAGAGCCCTCTCTCCTACCCCTTCTCTGAATATCTTATGCTATGACTTTATGTGTTTTGTTAGTAACCCATTTTGCTCAGAGTACTCTGAAACTTAATTGACTTTATATAAAAATGCTGGATGCAGCCATGGTTTGTGGAGATGTCCAGAAACAGTCCAAAAAATTTTGTTTTTTCCTCTTTTGATTTTTTTTATATATAAGTCTTGGTATAAATGTAAAATGCTTAGTCTTAAACTGTGTGAGTAAAGCCAACTAAATTCATTTTTAAAATATGTTTTTGTAACAAAAATTTTTCTCCTTCTGTGTGTTATAACTAAATGTTTATGGGTATGTTTCAAGTTTAGTAAACATTAACTTAACGGTTAAAAGTGTAACCTTGAAGCTACATTATTACCAGGCAAGGTAAAATTAATTTGCTAAAAGAAACTAACTATTTAAGGTAAAAGTCTAAATGTTTAACGTGACAATACATTTCCAAAACTAAAATACAAATTCTCTATACAGGACATTTTTGGAAGGCCCCCAAAAGTGCCCTGTAAGTTAATCTTGTGGAAATTAATCCACAACAGATCTGGCATCAATCTGACACTGTAAATGTTAAAACTAACATGTGTTAACTCTCTAAGTAACCTGAGTCTATTTATAATCCAAAGTAAAAATAGTTATAAAACAATCATCATCTCTGGCATTATGCTATTCCACTGCAGGATACTGTGCCCCAATATGGTTCCATAGCCCCCATGTCCACTTGGTCGATTCCAAATTACATTCCTCCATGAGGATAATTTCTGGAACCATCCATTCCAGCCCGGTTCCATGGCTGCCAGTTCTTAGCAACATCGCCCCGCCAGATATTCGTCAGGATGCGGCATCATCTAAGTTCATTTCCCACGTCTACGCTCGACCGGACCTGCCAATATACGCAGATATCTTCGCCCACCCTGTCCAACGCTTGACATCTCATCACCCAATCTGGTACTCTACGCTTACACTGAACTTCTCTGTTCCAGACTCTTGGAAACAGAGTTGGCAGTCAGCTGAGGTAAAGAACAAACACCTCATCACAGACCCCTGCAAGCGTCAACCTGGCTTTGACCTAGCACGTTATGATTGGGCCCTCCTCCATCGCTATCGAACAGGCCATGGCCGGTGCGCCGCTATGTTCCATCGCTGGGGAGCCAGGGACGACCCGAACTGCCCCTGCGGCTCCAGACAGACTATGACCCACATAGTCAACGACTGCCACCTCTCCAGATTCAAAGGAGGTCTCGTGTTGTTAAAATTTCGGAGGCTCTTGCCGGTGGTCTAGCTTCACGGGCGGGTAACAGAGACACGGAGACAATGGCTGGGCAGGGAAGCTGTATTTCTTTATTCAGGAACAACGATTCATAAACTAAGACAAACTAATCACCAAACAGAACTCTGCTGTCTCTTTGCGGCGGCGCAAGCCCTCTCTCTCTTACTCTGGAACTCAGGAACCCTGTCCCTTACTCTCAAACTCAGGAACTCAGGAACTCTTGGACTCGGGAACCCTCTGAAACTCTGGCACACTGGAACTCTCTCTTACTCTGTAACCCTGAAACTCTCGAACTCAGGAACTCAGGAACTCTCGGACTCAGGAACCCTCTCTCAGGGTTCCTTGGGGCGGGGCCAAGCAGGCCCGCGAAATTAATAGGACTGATCCAATTCTCTTGGCGGGGGAGGGCTAGAACAAACCAATGTAAAGCATACGACAGTCTCGAAACTTTACATCAGGCTCAACCTGAAGCTGTTAACTGGCTACGGAAGAAGGGCAAATGCTAGAAGAAGAAGAAGAACTAAAATTGGTCTGAAGATCCTGCTGCAGAGACTGCTACAGGAGGTCACACTAGATGACCTTTAAACACAATTATAAAGATACTTAAACCAATTATATTCATTGAGTTATCAATTATAGTAAACTTCTAACTGTTAAAAGGTTTTTTTTCACAAGTAATTGACTACAACTATTTCAAAGCCTTCACATGAAGAAGCATCTGCTCATATGGTAAGGTATTAAACTATAAGAAGTTCCTCCATATACAACTTATGTTAATTAACAACATTCACATATTTTTCTACACTTAACTTGTGTATATTGTTTTGCCACTATACTCCTGCCTTTGTCAGCCAACAAATTAAAGATTTTTTCCCTTTATAACATCACCCATGCCACAGACATCCCTTACTACCCCCAAAGACAAGTGGTTGTTGAGAAGGTCTGCCAAATGCCTAGGCCCAATTAAGTAAAGAAAGAAATAAGGGGAGCTACATCCCCCCAATATTCAGTTGGCTAAGGCACCAAACCTCTTTTTCTATAAAAAATTAGAATCAGATTCCCTATTAACCACGGGAAGCAGATTGTTTGTGTTTCTTTCACAGCCTTGAGGATTATACAACGCCAAATAGCCTTTCTGCTTGGCATGCCATGCCCTCCCACCTGCAGGTCCTGTCCTTTGAGGTAGGAAACGCCCCCCCATTAGTAGGCCCAGCCCCCAGAGGCAGGAGATGCCCCCAGAGACAGGAAATGCCCCCTTACCCAACAGCCTTCCCTTGGCATCACACTGGCTCTTACTGCTCCCCTACTTGTCCCTTCCTGTTTTGTTATATCATTCAGGTTTATGTCCAAAAGGTTTCTGTTCACCCCTACACTACTATTCCTCTGTCACAGATGGAGTCTTTTACAGACATTGACCTATCTTAATGCAATGACTAGACAGAAAGATAGGGAAAGATGTAGAAAAATTGTGAAGAGATGGTGGAGCCTGGCAGAGCTTAACCTATGAGATGAGTCCCTCCAGGTAAGTCTCTCTCTCCACAGAGGGATTGAGCCCAGGGGGACACATAAATCTCACAAGGTTGGTGGCCATGTAAGTCTTCCCTCCCCCACAAAATGTTCTGCATCTTCCCACCTGAGCATGGCATTCCTTAAAAATATTTAAGCCTGCTCCACTCTAAATTTCCTATACTGTGGACATTAGATAAAAGGAAAGGGGGAGATGCTGGGAAATTGTGCAGATGTGGTCACATCCACCATGTTGTCCCCTCAGGGTATTGTCAATTCCCGTGAGAAAACCCTATTCCCGAATGCCTTGCTCCACCATGTTGTCCCCTCAGGGTATTATCAATTCCCGTGAGAAAACCTTATTCCCGAGTGCCTTGTTTCCTAGCCAATCCTGTCCTGACTTGTCACTTCTGGAACTCCTCCCATAAAAGCCTTCTTCTTCCGCCCCTTCTCTCTCTTGCTCACTTTTCACACACGGAAGGGTTGTTGTGTGTAGCAGGAGGTGGCCATTTTTGCTAGCTCCACGTGGCCCAAACTGCTGTGCTCTCACCCAACTCTGAGGTGTCCAAGTGAATAAAGATTTGTGTTCCCTCTCCACTCCGGATCTCCTCTCCTCCGCGTCACAGCCCGTCACCCTTTTTGTGCCCTTGTTGTTTTATTGTTGTAGTTGTTGTTGATGTCATCATTGTTGGATAGGACAGAGAGAAATGGAGAGAGAAGAGGAAGACAGAGGGGGAGAGAAAGATAGACACTTGCAGACCTGCTTCACTGCTTGTGAAGCAACTCCCCTGCAAGTGGGGAGCCAGGTGCTCGAACCGGGATCCTTATGCCGGTCCTTGCACTTTGTGCCACCTGCGCTTAACCCATTGTGCTACCGCCGGACTCCCGCCCTATTCTTTTTTCTTTTCTTTTTTTTTAAAGACACTTTTTTAGGACAGGGGTAGATAGCATAATTGTTATGCAAAGAGACTCTCATGCCTGAGGCTCCAAAGTCACAGGTTCAATCCCCTGCACCAGAGCTGAGCAATGCTCTAGTAAAAAAAAAAAAATTGAAAAAAAAGACACTTTAAAAATTTTTTTCTTTATTCCCTTTTGTTGCCCTTGTTGTTTTACTGTTGTAGTTATTATTGTTGTTGTCGTTGTTGGATAGGACAGAGAGAAATGGAGAGAGTATAGGAAGACTGAGAGTGGAAGAGAAAGATAGACACATGCAAACCTGCTTCACCACCTGTGAAGCAACTCCCCTGCAGGAGGGGAGCCGGAGTCTCAAACCAGGATCCTCATGATGGTCCTTGTGCTTTGCACCATGTGCACTTAACCCACTGCACTACTGACTGACTCCTGACTCCCGCCCTATTATTTAACATATTGGACTCCCACACACCAGAAGTTCTTTTTTTTTCTTTCTATTTTATTTCTATTTGACAGGACAGAGAAATTGAGAGGAAAGAGGAGATAGAGACAGAAAGATAAACACCTGCAGACCTGCTTCACCACTTATGAAGTGTCCTCCCTGTAGGTGGTGAGCAGGGGCTCAAACCATATGTGCTCTTAACTGAGTGCACCAGCACACAGCCCCCTTCAGAACATTTTTAAAAAATAATTATTTATTTTCCCTTTTGTTGCCCTTGTTGTTTTTATTGTTGTAGTTATTATTGTTGTTGTTATTGATATCATTGTTGTTAGACAGGACAGAGAGAAACTGAGAGAGGAGGGGAAAATAGAGAGAGGGAGAGAAAGATAGACACCTTCAGACCTGCTTCACGGCCTGTGAAGCGACTCCTCTGTGGGTGGGAGCCAGGGGCTCAAACCGGGATCCTTGGCCGGTCCATGCACTTGAAGCCATGTGTTCTTAGCCCACTGTGCTACTGCCTGACTCCCCTCCCCCCCCTTTTTTTAACTGCCTGTGAAGTCCAGGTTAGAAGTGGCTTAGAAAAATAAAACTGCAGTGGCAAGTGGGTGAAAAGTGGTTCAACTGGTAGAGTGCATGCAAGAACATTCTGGTCAGTATTCCCTGCAACAACACCTAGAGTATGTTTTTGCTAATGTCACTGAGAGCTTCAATCCCCCACACGACTATAAGCCAGAGTTGATCAGTGCTCTGGTAAAAAAAAAAATGGGGGTGAGGGAGAGGAAAGACAGCAGAGAGACCACCTGCAGCACTAATTCACTACTCACAAAGTTTTCCCCCTGCAGGTGGGGCCCAGGGCTCAAGCCTGGGTCCCTGTGCATTTTAACATGTGCATCACCGCCCAGCCACTTCATTCAGTGTTTTCTGTTTGTCTGAGTTTTAATTTTTTAAACATGGGTTCCAATATTTATTTATCTATCTACTTATTTTGCTTGATAGGTAGAGAGAAATTGAGAGGGGAAAAGGAGATAGAGTGAGGGGGCCAGATGGTGGTGCACCAGGTTAAGTGCAGACATTACCGTGCACAAGGACCCAGGTTCAAGCCTTTGCCCCCCTGGCCCCCACTTCTCTATCTCTTTCCCCCTCTCTCTTTTATCTTTTAAATAATGTTAATTTTTAATTTTTTTGGCTCTAAGGTTATACTGGGGCATTGGTGCCTGCACTACAAATGCACTGCTCCTGGTGGCCATTTTTAAAAAATATTTATTTATTCCCTTTTTGTTGTCCATGTTCTATTGTTGTAGTTATTATTGTTGTTGTTATTGATGTTGTTGTTGTTGGATAGGACAGAGAGAAATGGAGAGAGGAGGGGAAGACAGAGAGGGGGAGAGAAAGACAGACACCTGCAGACCTGCTTCACCGCCTGTGAAGCGACTCCCCTGCAGGTGGGGAGCCAGGGGCTCGAACTGGGATCCTTAAGCCAGTCTTTGTGCTTTGCGCCACTTGCGCAAAACCCGCTGAACTACCACCCAACTCCCCTGGTGGCCATTTTTTTTGTCCCACTGGCTAGGACAGAGAGAAATTGAGAGAGGAGGGGAAGACAGAGAGGGGAAGAGAAAGATATACACCTGCAGACCTGCTTCACCACTTGAGAATTGACCTCCCTGCAGATGGGGAGCTGGGGGCTTGAACCAGGGTCCTTGCACTTCGTACTATGTGTGCTTAAACCAGTGTGCCACTGTCTGGCCCCCTTTGATTTTTACTTATTTATTTATTACTGGATAGAGGCAGAAAGAAATTGAGAATGGAGGGGAAGATAGAAAGGGAAACAGAGAGAAACCTGCAGCCCTACTTCATCACTTGTGAAGCTTCCTCCCTGCAGGTGGGAATCAGGGGCTTTTTGTACCTGGGTCCTTGTGCAGTGTTATGTGTGCACTTAACCAGGTGCACCACCACTTGGCTCCTCTCCCTATTTTCCCTTCTCCTCTCAACTTCCCTTTGTCTCCATCCAATAATAATAATATCAATAGTAACAATAATATGAGAGAGAGAGACCTGTAACAGCTCTGCTCCACTGCTTGTGAAGCTTTGCCTCTGTAGGTGGGGACCAGGAGCTTGAACCTGGGTCCTTGCACATGGTAATGTGTGTGCTCAGTCAGGTGTGCCACCACACAGTTCTGCATACTCAACATTTTTAATGTAGTCAACTATTTCAAATTTTTGAACACTTAAGGAACGAAGCAAATGGCTACAAGTCACATTAATAGTACACCTTGCAGTGTGTAGTCTGACACTCAGCACACTGACTCAAAGCAGTCACATATAATTGCAATAAGATTTATTGGGGGAATGCACATTGTAAGAGTATAAGCATACACTTCAATTGGCAGTAAAAGGAGGGAGTTATGAACCACTAAGTACTGAGACAAGATTCAGGTGTCCAGTGCAAACATGTATCACTTGGGGTTCAAAACTTTCCTAGCACCTTGGGGAGAGAAGACTGCTTTTCCAGAGTCTCTGGAGGTGAATGCCAGACCTGAAGAAAATTTCAAAGACCCCTCTGGAGTCTTAGGGCGGGGGTCCAGTCTATCTTGGAGTGGCTTAGTTCAGCAGCTCTGTACTGCTTTATTTATTTATTTATTTATTTATTTATTTATTTATTTATTTATTATTGCTGGCGCTTGGTGCCTGCACTATGAATCCACTACTCCTGGAGGCCACTTATTCCCTATTTTTGTTGCCCTTGTTGTTGTTGTTATTGCTATTGTTGTTGGATAGGACAGAGAGAGGAGGGGAAGACAGAGAGGAGGAGAGAATGATAGACACCTGCAGACCTGCTTCACTGCTTGTGAAGCGACCCCCCCCTGCAGGTGGGGATGGGGGGGGGCTGGAATCTTACACCAGTCCTTGAGCTTCACACCATGTGCACTTAACCCACTGTGCTACCTTCCGGCCCTCTCTGTACTGCTTTAAAGGTGTGTTATCACAAATTCCCATTAATTGGAGGGGGGTGGGTATGGCCTCTGGCACAGCTAAGTTTTTCCTCACCTCCTCCTGCCTGTTTACCAGAGTCCTCATAAGCAAGTGGTTGCTTTCATTGTAAGTTGCCAGTGTAAAGCTCAAACCAGTGTTCCCCACCTGCAGGAGAGAAGCTTCACAAGTGGTGAAGCAGTGCTGCAGGTCTCTCTTCTCTCTCTCTCTCTCTCTCTCCCTCTACCTCCCCTTTTAATCTAAATTTCTATATTTTGTGTATTTAACCCGGTATGCTACTGCTTAGTCCCCTTATACTATATCTCTATCTATCTCTATCTCTGTCTCTATCTATCTCTATCTCTAGCTCTATTACTATGCTGTATCACCTGTTGTCCAAGGAATAGGTCACTGGGCATCTGTCTTGCCATACTTGCAGGTAGATTCAAACCCTGACACCAAGGGGGAAGTGCTACAGTGGCATTAGGGGGAAGTAATGGTACTGCAGTGTTTCTTTCTCTGTACATCTCCCTTTGAATGAAAGTCAGCTCAGTGTGATGAAATCATTCATGCATGAGGTCTTGCTGGGGAAATATATATATGGAAAAGGGAAGCATAAACAAGGAAATAAAACCACCTGGAATATTAGAATGTACCAGAGTAGTACACACAGACTTTGAGGCATGAAAATGCATCTGACTGGTCTAGGAGACAGCACAATGACTATTCAAAAGACTTTCCTGTCTGGACTCTCAAGCATGAGGTCCTGAGTTCAATCTCTGGCAGCACATGTACCAGGATGATGCCTGGTTCTTTCTGTCTCCTCCTATGTTTCTCATTAATAAATAAATAAAATCTTCTAAAAAAAAAGACTTTCCTGTCTGAATCTCTGAGCTCCCACATTCAGTCCCCTGCACTACCATAAACCAGAGCTGAGCAGTGCTCTGGGGTGTCTGTCCCTCTCTCCCCACACCTCTCCAATTTTTCCTTTCATATATATATGATGCACCTGATCAAACTTCTTTCAGAATTAACTAGGTCACACTGAAATTAAAAACACAAATTCCATTCAATATGTCAGCGGAAAAATAGATTTACTACAAGTTCTCTAACTGCCTACATCATAGCTCTGAGTATACATATTTTTTTTTCTTTATTGGGGGATTAATATTTTAAGAGTTTATATATTTTCTTGCTAGGAATTCTAATACTTTCTTAGACCTTTTTTTTTTTAATTTTTAACATTTTCCCCTTTATTGGAGGATTAATGTTTTACAGTCACCAATAAGACCTTCTATAGATATGCCTGTTCAATGCTTCTTAATGTGTCTTGTGCAGAATTCTTCTTTCTTTTTCTCTTTCTTTTCTCTGTCTCTTTCTTTCTTTCTTTTTTGCCTGTGAGGTTATTGCTGGGGTTCGGTGCCTGCACTAAGAATCCACTGCTCCTGTGGCCATTTTTTTCATTTTATTTTAAGATAGGACAGAGGGAAATTGAGAATGGAGGGGAAGATAGAAAGAGAAAGTCAGGGAGTCAGGTGGTAGCGCAGGGACCAGTGTAAGGATCCCGGTTTGAGCCCCAGGCTCCCCACCTGCAGGGGAGTCGCTTCACAGGCAGTGAAACAGGTTTGCAGGTGTCTTTCTCTCCCCTCTCTGTCTTCCCCTCCTCTCTCCATTTCTCTCTGTCCCATCCAGCAACAGTATCAATAACAACAATCATAACTACAACAATAAAACAGCAAGGGCAACAAAAAGGGAATAAATAAATAAATACAAAAAAAAAAAAAAAAAAACCTACAGCTACGGTTGGGGAAATAGGTCAACAGACTTGTATGCCTGAGGTGCCTGGTTCAATCCCTGATACCACATGTACCAGAGTGGTGCTGTGGCTTTTCTCTCTCTTTCCTTCTATCTCATGTGAAGGCTTTCTTTCTTTTTTTTTTTTTTTTTAATATTTTTATTTATTTATTATTGGATAGAGACAGCCAGAAATTGAAAGGGGAGTCGCTCTACAGGTGGTGAAGCGGGGGATTGAATGGGATCCTTAGTCTGGTCCTTGCATTTTGCGCTATGTGGGCTTAACCCGCTACGCTACCACCCGGCTCCCAGCTTTCTTTTCTTTAACCCTATTGGAGTATGGACCCAGGGTCATTATGGGGTACAGAAGGTGGGAAGGTCTGGCTTCTGTAATTGCTTCCACGCTGAACATGAGCATTGGCAGGTCGATCCATACTCCCAGCCTGTCTCTCTCGTTCCTTAATGGGACGGGGTTCTGGGGAAGCAGGGCTCCAGGACACATTGGTGGGGTCATCTGCCAAAGGAAATCCAGTTAGCATCATGTTAACATCTGAAACCTGGTGGCTGAAAAAAGAGTTAACATATAGAGCCAAAAAAATTGTTTAGTAATCATGAACCTAAAGGCTGGAAAAGTTCATATGAAGAGTTGGGGGGGTCTCTGTTTTGTAGATAGTTAGTAGTCCTATTTTAGTTATATTCCAAAGAGCCCATGACTATACTAGTTTTTTTTTTTTCCTGATGAGCCTGACATCTGATGTGCAGGTGGATCTAAGTTATTGTCTGGGGAGATGATGTTATGGCTGGAAAAAGGATCAGAAAGCTGTATCAGGGAAGAGAGTAGCTCCCAAATATGGTAAAGGTATATAAATATTGTTGACTGTAAACTATTTATTTATATTTAATAGGACAGAGAGAAATTTAGAGGGAAGGGGAATAGAGAGGGAAAGAAACAGAGAGATACTTACACTTCTAATTTACCACCTGTGAAGCTTCCCCCCTGTAGGTGGGGACTGATGGCTTGAACCTGGGTCCTTGTGCACTGTCATGTGTACATTTAATCAGATGCACCACTACCTGGTCCCCTAGTATATATATTTTCTTTTTTAAATTTTATTTATTTTTATTTTTATTTATTATTTTATTTTATTATTTTATAATTTATTTCTTTGTTGGGGAATTAATGTTTTACATTCAACAGTAAATACAATAGTTTGTACATGCATAACATTCCCCAGATTCCCATTTAACAATACAACCCCCACTATGTCAATCATCATCTTTCATGGACCTGTATTCTCCCCACCCACCCATCTACCCCAGAGTCTTTTACTTTGGTGCAATACGCCAATTCTTAATTTTATTTATTTTTAATGAGAGCACTACTCAGCTCTGGCTTGTGGTGGTGCAGGGGATTGAACCTGGGACTTTGGAGCCTCAGGCATGAGAGCCTCTTTGCATAACCATCATGCTATCTACCCTTGCCCAGTATACATATTTTCTTTAGCCTAGTACTTAATGTTTAAGATTTGTATGATGATCCACTTCTGACACTGGGTTTAAGCAACTCTAAAATCATATATATCCTAAGTTACCTACAACCTTAGGCCAGATAGATCAAAATTATTTGGCCCTATAAGTATCTAAGATACTGTTAATAGTAGATATCATAAAATGGCATAAAGCATAGTGAGGTCAAGTATATTATGGTAAGTCCTTACCATTAAATTTTTCAAAGAAAAACAAGTTCTCAACTAACTTGGTTATAATAATAATAATAATAAACTATTGTTATTTTAAACTCTAAGACTACAAAGAACCCTTCCCATTTTTTTTTTTAAGATCTGTATTTCTCCCAATCCTGGAACCTCCAGGACTTTGCTCATTATTTCTTGATGTTTCATCTCTCTGATCCCTTACCCTGTTATACTTGTAGCCTCTGCTGACTTCAACAAAATAAGTACCATGCTATGCTGCTACTAATTTGTTAGTGCTGATCATCTCCAGAGATGCCAAGCCTGAAATGTCAGCCTCCCAACTCTAATCTGGTGAAATCTTTCCTAACAAAAGGGACTACCTACTTCCATTTCAGATGACACATTTACTAACAAAGTTACAGATACTAGATAGGGCCTAGGGTACTGGGTACATATATTGACATGTATCCATAAATAAGGGACAATTATATACATCAAAGTAAAAGTGTTTAATAGCCCTCCGTGATTAGACTTAGAGCTAATAAACCTGGCATTCTAGTATACATCATAGAATCATCATAAATTCTCTAATCAGGACCTGAAGCATTTGTCACCAGGAATCCTATTTTTATACCATTAACGAAAGGGGAGGGAATCTGGAAAACACCAGAGGAAGCCAGGTATGATTTTACTTTTAGATAAGAAAGAAGAGGAGAAAAAAAAAAAAAGACACTTGGAAGCAGTAATAGGTGTAGGGGTGAACTAGGGAGGAAGTGAAGTCAGGACTATTGAAAAACTGGGCGGATGATATTATACACATAAATATAGATACATAGTTCTAGAATCAGCTCATATCTGTGACCTTGAGGGAACTACTACAGTTTCCAATGGAGAGAATGGGACACATAACTCTGGTGTTGGGAACTGTATGGAATTACACCCTTATTATCTTACAATTTTGTAAATCAATATTAAATCACTAAAAAAATAATAGTAACAATGTACTGTATTCCAAAAGTTGTTAAGCAATTTTTGTTGTCATCACAAAGAAAAAAGAAGTAACTATGTGGCAGTGATGGATGCTCACTAAATCAGTGGTGGTCATTTTGTAATATTTGTTAAGTATTGAACCATTATGTTGCTCACATGAAACTACTATGTTACTTGTGAATTACAATGCAATAAAAATAAAAGCTCTCAGGGCAGGGGTAGATAGCATAATGGTTATGCAAAGAGACTCTCATTCCTTAGGCTTCAAAGTCCCAGGTTCAATCCCCTGAACCACCATAAGCCAGAGCTGAGCAGTGCTCTGGTAAAACAAACAAACAAATAAATAAATAAAAGTAAATAAATAAATAAAAGTAAATAAATAAAAGCTCTAAGGGTTGGGCAGTAGCACACAGGGTTAAGCACACATAGTGCTAAGCACAAGGATCCTGGCAAGAGCCCATCCCTCACCTGCAGGGGAGTCACTTCACAAGCAGTGAAGCAGGTCTGCAGGTGCTTATTTTTCTCCCCCCTCTCTTGTTTTCCCCTCCTATCTCAACTTCTCTCTGTCCTATCCAACAACAATAATGGAAAAATGGCTTGGTGGTAGGGTGGTGGCCACCTGGTTGAGCCCACATGTTACAATGTTCAAAGACCTGGGTAGAAGCCCCTAGTTCCCACCTGCATGGGGAAATCTTTGCAAGTGGTGAAGCAGTGCCACAAGTGTCTGTCTCTCTCTCCCTATCATCCTCTTTCCTCTAGACTTCTGGCTGTCTTTATCCAATAAAGATAATAAAAAATAAATAGAAAAGAAAAAACTGGCCACCAGGAACAGTGAATTCATAGGCAGGCACCAAAGCCCCCGTGATAACCCTGGAGGCAAAATAAATAAATAAAAGCTCTCCACTTAAAAAACTCCAAAACGGGAGTAAGGCGGTAGCACAGCAGGTTAAGCACACGTGGTGCATAGCACATGGACCGGCATAAGGATCCTGGTTCGAGCCTCTGGCTTCCCACCTGCAGGGGAGTCGCTTCACAGGTGGTGAAGCAGGTCTGCAGGTGTCTTTCTCTCCCCTTCTCTGTCTTCCCCTCCTTTCTTCATTTCTCTCTGTCCTACCCAACAACAACGACATCAGTAACAACAATAACTATAACAACAATAAAAAGGGCAACAAAAGGGAGTAAATAAATATTAAAAAAAGAAACCTCCAAAAAGAGGTGGGGGGTATAGCATAATGGTTATGCAAAGAGACTTTCATGCCTGAGGCTCTTAAATCCCAGGTTCAATCCCCCACATTGCCATAAGCCAGAGCTGAGCAGTACTCTGGTTAAAACAAAATAAAAAAATAAATAAAAAGAAAACTCCAAAACAAAACACTAATTCTATGTGCAAGAATTGATTCCACATTCAATTATAAACAAAGATGCCTGTGTACAATTGTCATTATTTCATCACTGAGTGCATGGAGCAGTGGGCACTGTTGGGCTAGTCACCAGCAGTCTGGAGTAATAGTGACTGAAATCAGTGAAGTGGCTCAGAGGTGACACACTGCACACACAGGTCCGGAGGGGAACACACAGAAGCAGCATCACACTCTCCCAGCCTCTCATATCTATGAGGTGGTGCATCTGCACCAAGTATCACATCAACATTCCAGACAGGAAGGTGAGGAGCAAAACAGGAGCTTTCCAGAAGCCACAGTGTCACAGACATTAGCATTTGACTCAATGCCCAGGGCCAATTTATCCAGGGAGGAGGGTAAAGCAAGTATTATGGATTGGGCCTCTGTTGTAGCAAAAGCCAGCAAAAAAAAAAAAAAAAAAAAAAAAAAATTGGGAGGGAGGACTAGATTGGACAGCCATGATTTCAGCCATAAGGGCTGCTGAACTCAATCGGGACACAGCTGACTAACAGTGCTAGAAGTGCTGCGAAGAAGGGATGGCGTTGAGCTTGTGAAAATGTATATGAGATGCCAAAGGTTGAACTCAGGACCTCATGCTTGAGAATCCAATTGTTTTCCCCACTGCACTACCTCCCAGGCCACTAAATTAAGTAAATAAAAATTATTTTATTAATGAAAATGGGAGGGAAGAGAAAAAAAGAATGAACCACAGCACCACTTTGGTGCATGCTATAACAGATATATTGAGCTGCAGTAGCCAGGCGGGGTGATCCATCATCCATGGAATAGCCGTTGTGCAAGTCAGGGGGCGGGGATTGGTGGAAGGCGGTGGAGGGGCGTGATCTGTCGACGGGTGGGCCCGGTGGTGGGTGGGGCCTGCGTACGCATTCCAGGAAGCCGCAGGCCAGCGCAGAGCAGCCGCCGCGATGCCGGTAAGTGGCCGCCCTCCGCCTGCTAGTCCGCCCGCGTGCACAGCAGGACCCCTAGCACGTAGGCAGTCAGAGCATTTGCCGTCCTTCCCTAGCCTGCAGCTTGCTCCACCCTCCAGAAAGCTGGGTTTAACGGCCTGTTGTACGAGCTGGGCCTCTGAGCCTTCTCTTACTGAAGGGGAAACCGAGGCCAGAGCCCAAGGAACCATCTGGGTCACACAGCAACAATCGGGTGTGGGTGGACCTGGGCACCCCCGGACAGGGCAGGTTGTAGAGGCCGTCTCCCTCACCCCGGGCAGCGCTGCCCACCGAGTGAGCACATGGGGACCTTGTCCACTGGCCTCTTCCAGCTGCGAACCCAGGGCACGGAAAGCTCAGGGCCCAGGAAGCTTCAGGGCCTGTCCTGGGGCCAGGAGCTCAGGGCAGAGTCCAGGAGGAACAGGCGGTCCCTGCTGCCTTTGTACACTCGCTCGGTCCTGTTGATCCCGATCCCGGCCGGGTTTTGTAGATGAGAATTGTTGTTTCTTTTGCTTTCTTTTCTTCAGATAAACCCTTCCAAATGCAGTGACTTATTCAAGGTCCCTTTGGGAGTCGGGTGGAGCTGAGACTGAGCTTATCTTCAAGCCCCCATTTTCTCCTGGTCTGACCACCTGGAGTGCTCCACTTTTTGTTCAAACAAAAGTGGCCACACCAGCCAGGGAGGAGAAGGCGGCTCTGCACACAGTAGCATTCCAGCTGGAGAATAGGCTGGGGAGTTTGCTTGAGGTCACATGATGTCAGCCCTTTCCCCTGAGTTGCCTAGCCCACAACTCTGCCCCAGCGGGGACCCAGAGGGAGCCTGTGTCTTAGCAGTGCAGCTTTGGGGAGCTGAATGGTACATTTGGGGCCCCCTGGGTGTAACACAAACATCTCAGGTGTCATTTCCCTCTGGTCTTGCTAGATGCCTTGAGACAAATCCTCTGATAAGACAAAGAAGGAGCCTTTCTAGCCAACCAGTTCTGCCTGTGGCCCTGGTAGAGTGTTAATCCCTCTAGGAGGGGGTGCTAGTGGGAACCAGCAGGTGTTTGTGGGGGGTTGTGATGGAAATGCCAGCTGGAGGGTCTTCCTATTCTGTGTTCCCTTTTGGGAATTTTCACAAACATGATCAGCATGCAGAGGGTATTTTATGCCGTGTCACAAGTTGAGTAGCTGAGGGAAGGAGCACATTAGTCACCCACTGAAAGCCACGGGGGAAGGGGTCCCAGGGGTCCTAGGTGAACAGGTCTGAGCCCCAGCTGCCAGGTAGGTGTCTTAGAGCAGTCTGTTTTACTTTTATGTGAAATGGCAGCAACAGTGTAGCCTTACAGAGTGATGGCTAAGGAAGCACAGCCACAAACATAGTTGCCCCCAAGAAGTGATAGCTTCCATGCTGAGATTCACACAGCTCTCTCAGCTTCATCTCCTACCTTAAAGGTGTTCGTTTAAGATGGGAGTAGCCCCTGAGCTCAGGACAGCAATGAGGTGACACATTCAGTGGTGAGGCCAATCTTCAAATTCTTGGGAAGAATGACTTACTGTGTGCATTAACTTGCAGTCTCTTTACCCAGTGTATTAGTTATCTATCATTTTTAAAAGTACATGTTTATTTACCTGTTTTTGGATAGAAATAGAAATTGAGGGGGAAAGTAGGAAGCCCTGCTTCACCACTTGTGAAGCTTTCTACACTACAAGTGGGGACCAGGAGTTTGAACCCAGGTCCTTGTGCATTGTGACATATGCACTTTACTGAGTCTGCCACTACCCAGTCCCTATTGATTTTGAACAATTACTTTAAAAACAAAGACTACTAGGGAGTAGCGCAGCGGGTTAAACGCACGTGGCACAAAGCGCAAGGACTTGCATAAGGATCCCAATTTGAGCCCCCAGCTCCCCACCTACAGGGGAGTAGCTTCACAGACGGTGAAGCAGGTCTGCAGGTGTCTTTTTCTCCCCTATCTTTCCCTCCTCTCTCCATTTCTGTCTGTCTTATCCAACAATAACAACAACAATAGTAAATACAAGAATAAAACAAGGGCAACAAAAGGGAATAAATAAATATTTAAAACAAAACAAACAAACAAACAAAAACAAAGACTTATTGTAGGGAGCCTGGAGGTTGTGCATTGAGTTAGAATTCTGAAACTGGAAGCATGAAGACCAGAGTATGATTCCCAATATTCTATATGCCAATTATGCTCTGTTCCTCTTTGTCTAGATTATGTAAATAAATAATTTTTTTTTTGGGGGGGAAGAGTGCTGTTGTAGTCAGAGGTGGAGTAGAAGAGTTCTGGGCAACCTCAGGCCCTAATCTGTCCTCTATACCTGGGAGACAGGAGGTTGATGTCTCTGCAGGCAGCAGAAAGCTATTAAAAGTTATGTCCCAGAAACATGTGCTCCTTCCTGGGGTGTCCCCACTCTCACAGTTGCTAGGAGTCTGGGTCTTTTGTGTGTAGGGGTGGTAGTGGTTTTTCTGCTTCTATAAGACATCCCTGGGAGTCAGGCAGAAGCGCAGCGGGTTAAGCGCAGGTGGCACAAAGCGCAAGGACTGGCATAAGGATCCTAGTTCGAGCCCCCGGCTCCCCACCTGCAGGGGAGTCACTTCACAGGCGGTGAAGCATGTCTGCAGGTGTCTATCTTTCTCTCCTCCTCTCTGCCAACAAGGGCAACAAAAGGGAAAATAAAAGAATAAGCAGTGCCCCGGTGCTCTGCTTTAACAACAACAACAAAAAAGACATCCCTGAGCCAGGAAGGTCAGGTTCATGCCCCACCATCCCACCCTCATTACATCCTTGCCTCCCAACTGTGGGCAGCTCCCTGGCTCCTGGGAACAGTTTCCTCCTGCAAGAGGTTACTAGCTGCCTTTCCAGGCAGTGACTGACTTTAATGCCACAGTGAGAACACATGCATATGAGGACAGTCAGTGGATTTTGGTCCCATGTTGGTCTTGTAAAATCTGTAAAACTTTGGAAGAGCCAGAGAGGAAACACTTCAGGCCCCAGGAATCCTATGGCCTTTTGGCAGCTATCCTAGAGTGTCTGTCATTCTAGTGGGATCAGAGCAATTGATTTTAGCAAAAGTTCCAGTGAAGTGCTATAACTTAGTCATGAACAGACTGTGTTTTGGCAGCCTTGTTCAAGAGCAGCCTCTCAACTGTAATTTGGGCAGGAACAAATTGGGGACATCTCAACAGGTGCTCTGATTCAGAGGGCCTCACATTCTGCATTCCTGGTAACTCTTCAGGAGTTACTGATGACTATCTGAGGACCCCGTTTTTTGTAAAGCACAGGATTTTATAATACCCCTAGCAATCCCTGTTTCCACAGTATGCTGTGTTTGTTGAACAAGCATGAAACAGGCTACAGAAAGTTGAGTGTTTAACTGCAAGAATAACTGCCATTCTCTTTAAGGTAGTGTCACAGATTTGACCTCAATAAATACATGACTTCCTATTCTCTGCATTAAATAACAGCGCTGAGAGCCAAATTGCAAAGCAAACTGGCTCTCAGTTTCTCCTAGGCAGCACCATGCTGATTCAGACCCAAAGTCACTGAAAGAGAAGCCACTTAGATCAGGTTTTCTTGGGTATGGACTCAAATCTCTGATGCTTTTCTGGGAGAGTCCCCAGACCACCCTGGAGCCTACTAGCTGGTAGGCCTGAGGGTTCCCAGGTGATTCCTGGTGGGGCAACTAAGGGCCAGTGTTTTTTTCCTGAGGTCTTCAGCCAGATACAGTACTATGCCCAGAATTCCAATTGTAATCATAGATTTGAATTCTTTCAAAGTGCTCCATGAGAAATGTAATCTGTGCTTTTTTTTTTGCCATGAGGGTTATCATTGGGGCCCAGTGCCTACATGACTATTTCTGGCAGCTACTTTTTTTTCTTTTTCTTTTTTTGTGGGGGAGGGAGAATAGAGGGTGAGAGAGAGCGAGAGAGAGGGAGGGAGACAAAGAAGAGAGACTCCTGCAGTACTGTTCACCACTTGTGGAGCTTCCCCCCTGCAGGTGGGACATGGGGCCAGAGTGGAGGGTGGGTGCCTTCTTTTGTCCTTGAACATGGAAATGTGTTCTATCAGTTGAGCCACCCCCTGGCGCCAGCTCTTGTTTTCCTAAGGGCAAGAAAGGAAGGAAGTAGAACAGGCTAATCATCAGAATGACCCAGACGCCAACTTCCCCAGTGGAAGCCTTAGCTAGGCTCCATTCTGCTTACCTGCCACTCTTATCTGCCACTCTTGAGCAATTTGCCCAGAGCTTCATGGTTTAAAACAACAAAGATGGGGAAGATAGCATAGTGATTATGTAAGATTTTCATGCTTGACCTTCTGAGGTTCCAGGTTCAATCCCTGGCACCACCATATAAGCAAGAGCTAAGCAGTGCTCTGGCAAATAAATAAATAAACAAACAACCCAAACATTCCATTACAGTTCTGAGCATTGAAAGTGTGGGGGCAGGTGAGCTGGGCGGTCTTGTCTGGGGGGTCTCACAAGTCTCTGTGTTGCAGAAGCACGAGTTCTTCGTAGACATGACCTGTGAAGGCTGCTCGAATGCTGTCACACGGGTCCTCAACAAGCTGGGAGGTGAGTGAGCACCCAGGCTGGGGGGCTGGTGGAGGCAGATGTTTGTCAGAAGCCTGCCTGGTTGGTTAGGAAGTGGAATAGGAATGTGCTGTGTACTCTACTGTGCAAGTCCTCTGCTTAGTGGCTTCTGTGGACCACTTAGTACCCTTTACTGCCAATCTCTGTGGCTTCTTTGTATACAGCTTAAGCAGGAGGGAGTAGAAATGTTAAGTAACCTCTGCCAGGATGTGGCAGAGCTGGGGCCTGGCCTCACAGTCCAGTGTCATAGCCCTGGCACTATTAGTTAAAATGCTGTTAATGGGGAAGGGGGGTGTCGGGCAGTATCACAGTGGGTTAAGCGCACATAGTGCAAAGCCCAAGGATCCTGGTTTGAACCCCTGGCTCCCCACATGCAGGGGGGTCACTTCACAAGCAGTGAAGCAGGTCTGCAGGTGTCTCTTTCTCTTCCCCTCTCTGTCTTCTCCTCTCTCCATTTCTCTCTGTCCTGTCCAGTAACAACAATGATAATAACCACAACAACGATAAAAATAACAAGGGCAACAAAAAATAAAATTAAAAAAAAAAAAAGATGTTGTTAATGCCAGGCAGTTAGCTGCACACTTGGTAGAACAGACATGTTACAGTGCACAAGGACCCAGGCTCAAGCCCCAGGTCTGCACCTGCATGGGAGAAGCTTCACAAATGGTGAAGCAGTATTTCAGGTATCCTTCTTTCTCCATCTCTATCTCCCTCTTCTCAGTTTCTGTCTCTATTAGATAAATAAAAATACTTAAGGGAGTTGGGCGGTAGCGCAACAGGTTAAGCGTAGGTGGCGCAAAGTGCAAGGACCCAGTTCAAGCCCCCAGCTTCCCACCTACAGGGGAGTCACTTCACAGGCGGTGAAGCAGGTCTGCAGGGGTCTATCTTTCTCTCCACCTCTCTGTCTTGCCCTCCTCTCTCCATTTCTCTCTGTCCTATCCAACAACAACGGCATCAATAATAACTACAACAATAAAACAACAAGGACAACAAAAGGGAATAAATAAATAAAATAGAAAAAATATTTTAAAAATTATTTTAAAAATACTTAAAAATATAAACGGTGGTTTGGGAGGTGGTGCAGTGGATAAAGCATTGGATTCTCAACCATGAGATCCTGAGTTCAGTTCCCGGCAGCACATGCACTAGAGTGATACTTAGTTCTCTCTCTCCGCCTATCTTTCTCATGAATAAATAAATTCTTTATATATATAGTGCAGATGACCTTCTGCACAATAATTTTGGCTATTTGATATACTGTCATTTACTTTTTTCATATATATGTTAAAGGGAAGGGGATCAGAACATCACTTTGGCATATGCAATGCCAGGGATCAAACTACTTACCTCATGCTTTTAAGTCCAATGCTATAGCTACTGTGCCAATTCCCAACTCTTTTGGACATTTTTAGAGTTTTTTTTTTTTTTTTCCATCCACTCCCTCAGTTCTCATTTGGGCAGCTGAGGCCCAGAGAGGACTCCCTAAGGTCATGTTTGAGTTGTTTTCTGAGTCCTGACTGTACTTATGTACTGGACACCTAGTCACATAAGATTTTCACTTAAATCCCTGGTTAATAATACTGCCTGCTTTTCCCAGGACTCCCTTGTGGTTGTATTTTTTGCCCTCAAAGCAGTCCTCTGAGTCAGACTTCCCTTCTGTGAATGGGTGTATCATATGACCTGGGGCTGTGAAATCACCAAAATACAGGAGGAAGGGGAGAGGAGGAGGAGGAGACACTCTGAACCAAAAGGCAAAATGAAGAGTGCAGCCAACACAGAGTCCCAGTCCTGGGGTGCCCATGAGGAGGGACGGACACAGGTTACAACTCTACCTATGTAGGTGCATTAAGGCCTGAGACTGGCAATGGGGTCTGCTTTGACTTTGGGAAATGTAGTCTCTCCCAGTGCTCCCACTTGGGTGGCCTCTGGAAAAGCATCAGAAGGGTATCTGAGTTGGTGGGTGCTTGAGCTAAGCAGTGTGACCTGGTGTGTCACAGTGATGTGGCACACTTGATCTACAAAGAGTATAGGGAGTGGTCTAGGAAGTGGCGCAATGCATAAAACATTGGGTTTTAGGGAGTGGAATGCGGGTTAAGCACAGGTGGCGCGAAGTGCAAGGACCAGTGTAAGGATCCTGGTTCGAGCCCCCGGGTCCCCACCTGCAGGGGAGTCACTTCACAGGCGGTGAAGTAGGTCTGCAGGTGTCTTTCTCTCCCTCTCTCTGTCTTCCCCTCCTCTCTCCATTTCTCTCTGTTCTTTCTAACAATGATGACATCAGTAACAACAACAATAATAACTACAACAACAATAAAAAACAACAAGGGCAACAAAAGGGGAAAAAAAGCATTGGGTTTTCAATATGAGGTCCTAAATTCAATCCCTGGCAGCACATGTGATGTCTGGTTCTTTCTCTCTCCACCTATCTTCTTCATGAATAAGTAAATAAAATCTTAAAAAGCAAATAGTGGGAGTTGGGCGGTAGCGCAGGGGGTGAAGTGTAAGGACCAGCCTAAGGATCCTGGTTTGAGCCCCTGGCTCCCTACCTGCAGGGGAGTCACTTTCACAGGCAGTGGAGCAGGTCTGCAGGTGTCTATCTTTCTCTCCCTCTTTCTGTCCCCCCCCCCCATTTCTCTCTGTCCTATTCAACAATGGTGACATCAATAACAACAGCAATAATAACTACAATAAGGGCAACAAAAAGAGAATAAATAAATATTTAAAAAATTATATTTAAAAAAAAAAAGAGTATGGGGATAATATGGCAGCTCCTGTTCCCTTCAGAGGAATGGAAAAATTGAGGCCTACAGTGGACACCCAGCAAATGAGAGTGAGGTGAGGCTTAGGACCCCTCAAAGTCCAGTCCTTTGCCTCTGTTGTCTCAATCGGACCCCCTTTGCATCTCCCTCAGCCTTCCATTCTTCGGTGGGGTATTCAACTGACATAATTCTCTAAGAAGGCAATTTTGGAATGTCTGTTAACATTTACAGAATACCACTCTGTTGCCCTGATATTTGTTCTTTGGATTGTGGATTCACATTATTGAAAAAAAAATTTTTTTTAACCCCACAGTTTTTTTTTTTTTTAAGGTTTTTTTTTTTTTTTTTCCCTCCTCCAGGGTTATTGCTGGGCTCAGTGCCTGCACCATGAATCCACCGCTCCTGGAGGCCATTTTTCCCCCCTTTTGTTGCCCTTGTTGTAGCTTCGTTGTGGTTATTATTATTGCCCTTCTTGACACCATTCGTTGCTGGATAGGACAGAGAGAAATGGAGAGAGGACGGGAAGACAGAGAAGGGGAGAGAAAGACAGACACCTGCAGACCTGCTTCACCGCCTGTGAAGCGACTCCCCTGCAGGTGGGGAGCCGGGGGCTCGAACCGGGATCCTTACACCGGTCCCTGCGCTTTGCGCCACATGCGCTTAACCCACTGCGCCACCACCCGACCCCCACCCCACAGTTTTTTATTTATTTATTTATTTTTTACCAGAGCACTGTTCAACTCTAGTTTTTGGTGGAACAGGGGATTGAACCTGGGACTTTGGAGCCTCAGGCATAAGAGTCTCTTTGCATAGACATTGTGCTATCTACCCCTGTCCAAAATTTTTTTTAATATATATTTTAAATTTTTTTATTACTTTATTTATTGGATAGATGATCAGAAATTGAAAAGGGGAGATAGAGGGAGAGAGACAGAGAGACACCTGCAGCTCTGCTTCACCACTTGCAAAGCTTTCCCCTGCAGGTGGGGACCGGGAGCTAGAACCCGGGTAGGTCCTTGCACACTGTAATGTGTGCGCTCAGCATGGTGCACTACCACCTACCCTCCCCCCGATTTTTTTTTCTTGATTTTTAATTATTTTTACTATCACAGTTATCACTGTGGCTTGGTATCTGCATGATGATTCCAGCATCCCTGTTGAGGGTCATCTTTTTTTTTTTCTTTAATTTTATAGAGAAAGAAAGAGGGGGAGAGAGAGAGACACTAGCAGCACTATTAAAGTGCTTGTGCGGGAGTTGGGCAGTAGCGCAGTGGGTTAAGTGCACATGGCACAAAGTGCAAGGACTGGCATAAGGATCCTGGTTCAAGCCTCTGGCTCCCCACCTGCAGGGGAGTCGCTTCACAAGCGGTAAAGCAGGTCTGTCTATTTTTCTCTCCGCCTCTGTCTCCCCCTCCTCTCTCCATTTCTCTCTGACCTATCTAACAATGATGATATCAATAATAATAATAACTAAAACAATAAACAAGGGCAACAAAAGGAAATAAATAAATAAAACCTAAAGTTCAAAAGAAAAAAAAAGAGCTGCAAGCCTGAGGCTAAAAAAATAAATAAAAATAAAGTGCTTGTGAAACTTCACCCATGCAGGTGGACCAGGGCTTAAACCTGGGTTCTTATTTATTTATTTATTTTCCTCCAGGGTTATGCTGGGCTCGGTGCCTGCACCATGAATCTACCACTCCTGGAGGCCATTTTTCCCCCTTTTGTTGCCCTTGTTGTAGCCTCGTTGTGGTTATTATTATTACCATTGTTTATGTTGTTCGTTGTTGGATAGGACAGAAAGAAATGGAGAGAGGAGGGGAAGAGAGAGAGGAGAGAAAGATAGACACCTGCAGGAAGACAGAAACGGAGAGAAAGATAGACACCTGCAGACCTGCTTCACCGCCTGTGAAGCGACTCCCCTGAAGATGGGGAGCCAGGGGCTCGAACCGGGATCCTTCCGCCAGTCCCTGTGCTTTGCGCCACATGCGCTTAACCCACTGCACCACCGCCCAACCCACCTAAACCTGGGTTCTTATGCGTGTTAGTGTTTGTTCTTTTTGTTTTTTGTTTTTAATTTTTTAAAATTATTTATTTTCCCTTTTATTACCCTTGTTGTTTTATTGTTGTTGTTGATGTCATTGTTGTTGGATAGGACAGAGAGAAATGGGGAGAGGAGGGGAAGACAGGGGGAGAGAAAGACAGGCACCTGTAGACCTGCTTCACTGCCTGTGAAGTGACTCCCCTGCAGCTGGGGAGCCAGGGCTTGAACCAGGATCCTTAAGCCGGTCCTTGCGCTTCACACCACATGCACTTAACCCGCTGGGCTACTGCCCGACTCCCTGCATGTTGGTGTTTGTACTGTACTTGGTGTACCACCTCCTAAGCCCAGTAAAGAAAGATTTGTATGGACCCAGCAAAATAGCTGTCTTGGATAGTGTCTTGCTATGTGGTATGTGTGACAAGGGTTCAAGTACAGCCCCTTATGCATTGAGAGGAGCTTTGGTGCTATGGTCTCTTCCACTTGCTCATTCCCTCTGCCTCTCTGTCTGAAAGAGTAAGTACAAAAAAAAAAAAAGGAAAGAAAGATATATTTGGACAGGCTATGTAAGATATGACCCAGTATATTTGCCATAGCATTACAGCACTAGTAGTGAGTGAGCAAGACTTTCCCATGCTGCAGATGGGGGTGAGCAGAGGAGAGGTATGGTGCACCCACACCACAGAATGCAGAGTAGTGATAAGAAGCAGTACGAGTCAGTCTGTTTGTCCATGGTCCCTGAACGTGGAAAAGAAGGGGACATGGCAAGCACAATCTGTGTGGGAGGGTGGCACAGGGAACTGCTTCCCGTTGTCCACTGGGAGGAAGACTGGACAGATGCTTCCTGTTCACAGTGATCTCTAGAAATTGAGGGTAGCAGGAGTGAACATTCTCTTTTTTTCCAGAAAAAAAATAGTCTGAAAGGAAATAAATTAATGACTTTTGCAGTTAAGCCACTTTAAAGAAGCCTTCATCTGGATCAGGGCTCAGCAAACTACACTTGTGAACCCATCTGTTTTTACACAGCTGAGAAAAGTGCTTGTGCAGATTGTAAGATCAGTCCCCATGCGGCAGACCTTTACCTGCAATGCCTGAAAATTTGCCTCCCTGATCACTTGGTTCACACCTGCCTCCTTGTCCTGGCAGTAAAGGCAGGTGATGGTGATCAGAAGTTCATAGCCCAAGTCTCTATTGCTAGAACTGGGAGCTCTGCTGCTGCCCATGCCCACCTCCTCTCTCCCCAGGAGTACAGTTCGAAATCGACCTGCCCAACAAGAAGGTGTGCATCGACTCTGAACACAGTCTGGACACACTGCTGGAGACCCTGGGCAAGACGGGGAAGGCCGTGTCGTACATCGGGCCCAAGTAGCTCGGCCTGGCCACAGGATGGACCAAAGGGGCAGGTGGGTGAGCCACCTCACCACCCACTGTTTACTTTTAAAGTATTGTTTTTGTTTTATTTATTATTTATTTATTTTTACTTTACTGGGGTGGGTAATGAATTAATGAATTATAGTACAGTTGTTGACACATGGGTATAATATCTCATCTCCTTGTGATAAGTTTCTGCAAAACAGTCTCACCCCCCCAACTTAGGTCCTTTTCCACCATCATGCACCCCAGGACCCTCTCTGCCCCCTCCCATCTTCTTCCTTAGACTCCTTTGCTTTGGTGTAACATGTCAAATTTGTTTTATTTTTTATGATGTAGTTATTGTGAGAGGGAGAGAGACAGACAGACAGACAGACAGACAGACAGACAGACAGACTGACAGACTGGAGCACTGCTCAACTCTGGCAGATGTGATGCCAGGGATGAATCTGCAGCCTCTGGGGCTTCTGGCATGCAAGCTGGTGCTCTGATAGGCTGAGCTTCCTCCCCAGATTCAGATATGTATTTGCTCATGCAAGTCCTTGGTTCACAGGCCCTTAACACCCCTGTAAAGTGCCATCTTAGTATCCCTGGGGCCCACTGATGATTTGGGGGTGCATTTCACAATCCATGGGGTTTCCGCTGAGTGCATGTGCGCAGCCTGACCAATATTTTGTAAATGAACATCCTTCAGAGAGGATCCTGTACTCAGGGCCACTGCTCTGGTAACTGACCAGGTGAGTTAACCAGATGTGACTTCTCCTCACATGGTGCAGCTGTTAGCCTCCTAGCATGTGCTCTGCCCAGACAAGTATCAGAGTTGGCAGCTCCCAGCATGACATCATCCCAAGCAGCAGGTAAGGGCCCCCCCCCCCCCCCCCGTCTGAGCTCTGGACTGAGAAACCAGGTCAGATGCACATAATGGTACAGTGTCCCTTCCCTCTGAATCCTACTGGACTGAGTCCTCACAGTGCCCCCATTTGGCAAGACCCACATGATGCCCCGGACATATGAATCCATGATTGCCACATTCCCAGCATCGTGCCATAAGAAATCAGGGTCAGAGGAGCAGGAGCTGACCAGAGCCCCATGCAGGCAAGCGGCAGAGATGGGATCAGGCAGGCATCCTTACAAGAGCCCCATTACACCAGGTTGTCCTTGAGAAGGGCTTATGAAGATTGCCTAGCTGAGACCAGCTGCCATCGATTGGGGAACCATGACTGTTTCTGCCAGCATAGCTCCTGCCCACAGCAGTCACTGGACTTCGAGTGCAGTGAGTGATGTCCTGTGTGTGGCACCACATGACACATGTCCTCTTGCCTCTCTGTCCATGGGTGCAGTGCAGATGTAGCTCAGGAAGGAGCCCAGAAGCAGATGTCAGAATTCTGGACTCTGATTCCCAAGGCTCTGGCCTTCTACTTGTGAAAATGTGGTCACAGGGCCCTGGTGATAGTGCACCTGGCTAAGAGCTCACATTACAGTGTGCAAGGACCCAGGTTCAAGCCCCCAGTTCCCACCTGTAGGGGAAAAGCTTCATGAGTGGTAGAGCAGAGCTGCAAGTGTCTTTCTGTCTCTCTCCCTCTCTATCTCCTCTTCTCCCTCTCAATTTCTTTCTGTCTCTATCCAATTATATATATATCACAGCCTAGACCCTGCTTCCCTGCCCTGTGGGGTTTCAGTGAAATCCCTTTTTCCTCCATCAACTCTGACCCATATTCACCTCTGGGGTCCTGTATTCCTTGCATTTTGCAGAAGAGGTATCTTGCATGGGTCTCAGGTGCCCATTTATCCTGAGGAATGCTTGTTCATCTTAGACCCCCATATAGGAGTGCTTGATGAAAGTCTCTGACAGAGTGGGATGGACAGAAAAAGAACAGACTCTCCCAGAGCTGGTTCTGCTCATGGGGAACCCCAGCTCAGGTGCCTTGAATTGGAACTCTTTGGCCTGGGCCTGGGCCCAGGCCCAGATTCTGTTTAGCTAAAGTAGTAATACTGCTAGCTATAAGCTTCATGTAGCTTAATATGTATTTTGCCCAGTTGTGGCTTTAAATGAGACAAAATGCACATAAGATGCAGTGAATCAGTTTGGAGTCCACCACAAAGGACCTTTAGCACTCGCTGCCTTGTGCAGTCACCTCTTTCATTTCAAAAACCTTCTCAATCTCCAGAAAATCTCCCTGACCCATCAATCACTCACTCCCCCCACCCCTGAACTCCTAGTCCTCAGGACCACCTATATGCTCTTCTCTACTCTAGATGTCCCATGTGAAAGGGTCAGACAAAACCTGACCTCAGTGTCTGGCTTCTGCCTGCTGTGTCTAAGTCCACCCAGGCTGGTACAGGTGTCTGTGCCTTATTCCTCTGTGACTGCTGCTCACTGTGACTTTTTTGATCAATTTAGCCTTGTTCCAGGAATTGGGCAAGTAGAACAGTAGCCCCGTGTCTCCAGCTACAGGCCCAGCAGTTCTTGTGTCGCTGTCTCTGTCTCCTCTGCCCTTGACTGTCATGAAGCCCAGTGTGGACATGTGCTTTATTACACACACACACACGCACACACACACACACACACACACACACACACACACACTTTATTGGGGGGTTTAATGGTTTATAGTACAGTTGCTGATAAGTAACTATAACTTCTCTTCTCCCTATGATAATCTGCAAAACACTATCTTCCACAACCTAGGTCCTTTCCCACCATTATATACCAGGATCCCAGACCTCCTCCATCCTATCCCTTTCCCTCCTCCAGAATAGTTTGCTTTGGTGCAATACACCACACACAGTTCAAGTTTCACCCTAGGTATTCCATTATGGTCATATATATATATATATAATTTGTTTTAATAAGATATACACACAGGAGAACACTGCTTAGCTCTGGCTCACAGTGGTACATGGTGATACTATTGATTAAACCTGGGACTTTGGAGCCTCAGGCATCAAAGTCTTTGTATAACCATTATGCTATCTCCCCTGTTTCAGTCCTTGCTTCTTAAGTTCCACATATAAGTTAGATCATTTGAAATTCCATGTGGTATGGTTTTATCCATGCACAGGAACCACAGCTGTGGCCCTGGGTGAGAACACCAGCACAGCCCTGCTTGTCCAAACTGTGTCTCCCGCTCAGTCTTTTATCACAACTGGAGATGGCCTTTATTGGCCATGTTCTTTTGGCTCTCAGCAAATTTGTTTGCTGCTGCTTTTACTCATTGCATGCACTGGACCAGGAGAGGGCTCCCAGAGTCTGGTAGACTGTTGCAGCCTTCCCCACCTCTCCCGGAACCTTTGCTCTACAGTGTCTGTCTGTGCTCAGCAGATGGCGCCCGCGTCCTACCTTCTTTTCTGTCTCTTCCAGGAGCTGCTGCTTGCTCGCCTGACTTCTTCACAGACCCAGCCGGCATCTTGGCAGGTGATGATGGCAGTTTCTGCATAGACCTGTGTGGCCCTGCACTGCCTCCCCCCCAGCTTCCCTGTAATAAAGGACAGCCGCTTTTGTCAGAGCTGGTGTCTCCTTGCTGTCACTTGTGTAGATGTAGCCTGCTGCTGGAGTTGAGTTTCAGAGCTCCTCTCCAGAGGCCTCACTTTTCTCCATCTGTGAAAGCACTACTTTCTTATACTTTCTTGTTGTTTTTGTTTGTTTGTTTGTTTTGTTTTTACTTTTCTGCTTTATACCACTTGGGCCTCACCAGTGAATTGTGTAGGAGGACTACCAAGTCTGAAGGTGGCTAAGAGTTGGGGGAGAAAGGCTGGGAAGAGACTGACTGCAGGGACAGATAGAGCTCAGGCTCTTGTGCTCAGATGGGGCTCCTAAGTTGGTGTGTGCAGGCTTCCAGTGTGATAGTAGCACCTTCTGTAAATGGAGCCCTGGGGGCTGAGCTGGTGACATGTGAGTCACTGAGAAATCCCTCAGGAATTGTACTCTACTCACATAGGTCACTTGTCTGTACTATTTTCATAAACCTGTGGACATGGCCTATAATTAATGCCTCACAGAATTGACTCAGTTATGTTAAGGGGAATGTTTGTGTTTGGTTTATATTTCTTTTCCCTTTTTTGCCTCCAGGGTTATTGCTGGGGCTTGGTGCTGGCACTACAAATGCACTGCTCCTGATGGCCATTTTTTCCATTTTATTGGATTGAACAGAGAGAAATTGAGAGAGGAAGGGGAGATAGAGAAGGAGAGAGAAATAAAGACACCTGCAGACTGGCTTCATCACTTGTGAAGCAGACCCTCCTGTAGGTGGGGAGTGGGGGCTCCAGCCTGGATTGTTGACAGGTCCTTGCTCTTTGTTACTATGTGCACTTAACCAGGTACACCACCACCCAACCCTCACAGTTATATTTATTTAGAGCCTTCCACTGTTAAAACATTGTCTCAGTGAGCTTTTAGTTATGGGTTATGCCATGTTAGAAATTATCGGGTTGTCCAGGTTAAGCACAGGTAGTACAAAGCGCAAGGACTGGCGTAAGGATCCCAGTTTGAGCCCCCAGCTCCCCACCTGCAGGGGAGTCTCTTCATAAGCGCTAAAGCAGGTCTGCAGGTATCTATCTTTCTCTTCCTCTCTGTCTCCCCTTCTCTCTCCATTTCTTTCTGTCTTATCCAACAACGATGACATCAATAACAACAGTAATAACTACAACAATAAAGCAACAAGGGCAACAAAAGGGAATAAACAAATAAATAAAAAAGAAATTATTGGGTTGTCGAAAAAGCCATGACACATTTTTGCATTAAAAAAATGCATCATGGCTTATCCGACAGCCCAATACAACAAATTTTAAAAGATTTATTTATTAAGGGCTGGGTGGTGGTACACCTGGTTAAGCATACATAGTATTAAGTGCAAGGACCCATGCAACAATCTTGGTTTGAATCCCCAACTTCCCACCTGCAAGGGGGATGCTTCACAATAATCAAAACAGGTCTGCAGATACCTATCTACCCTCCCTCCTTTTTTATCTCCCCTTCCTCTCTCAAGTTCTCTCTGTCCTATCTAATAATTTAAAAGGGGGGGGGGAATGGCCTCCAGAAGCAGTGGATTCATAGTGCCAGCACCCAGCTCCAGTGATAGCCCTGGAGAAAAAGAAAAAAAGAAAAAAGATTTATGTACCAATGAGACTAATGAGAGAGAGAACCATAGCATCACTGTAGCGTATGCAATGCCAGGGATCAAAGTTAGGACCTCACTCATGCAAGTTGACACATTCTATAGCACCCTCCCCCAGCTTGCAAAACAGGATGTGTTAGAAGTACAAGGAAGGTGCTGGATGGTAGCACACCTAGTTAAGCGTATATGTTACCATGTACAAGGACCCAGGTTCAAGCCCCTAGTCCCAACCTGCAAGAGATAAGCTTTACAAGTGGTGAAGCAGAGCTGCAGGGGTCTCTCTCTCTCTCTCTTTTACCAAAGCACTCCTTAGCTCTCACATATAGTGATGCAGGGGATTGAACCTGAGGCTTTGGAACCTCAGGCATGAGAGTCTCTTTGCATAACCATTATACTGTCTATCCCTGCCTTCCCTCTTTCCCTCTACCTCACCCTTTCCATTTTCTCTTCATCTCTAGCTATTAATAATAAATAAATAAAAATACTTTGAAAAAACAGTTCTGCCAAAAAACCAGGAACCAGAGAGACCTCAGGCAACACCCCTTCCTCCAAAAAAAAAGGATACAAAAGAAAACATCCCATTATCTATCATGTTGCTTAGGTTCTGGAAGCTTTGTTAGAGGGATTTTTCAGAGAAAGTCATTATTTTGTGGATGACCTGAGAAACCAGATACTGGGAATCAGGACTTCAGCTATTTGTGGGACATTACGGGGCCAATAAGTATTGCTGGATCTGGGGGGTCATATTAAGCTCTATGTGCAACCAGCTTCACACCCCAAATACAGCTTCCTCATCTGCACTGGGCAAAATCCAGAAACAATATCCAATTTCCTTCCACTCAGTCATTTCCGCCTTTGTGGTCCCTCAGGAGTGCAGGGACTCCTAGCCTTCATGGTGTTGTTTATGGTCACCAGGTGGCAGTGTGCTGGGCTCAGCATCTACTGTGGTGCTAGGAGCCTGTTGGAGGGCTAAGACTGGGCTTCTTGGGTAGTGGTCCTGAGGGACTCCTCCCACTGAGTCTTCCCCCATCACTTGCTGGGCCTTGGGGTGCAACATAGGCTGCAGAGGGGCTGAGAAGCTCCCAGCCACCACCAAGCTGTTGCTGCAGCAAGGAGCCCACAGGGCCAGGGAATGCAGGTGAGCTGGGCTATGGGCTGTGTCCCAAGTGCCTGGCTCTCTCACAACCTCCCACCCCTCCTCACATCACTGCTTGAGGTGTCCTGTCCAAAGCCCAGTGCCAGCTTCTTGGGGCTCACTGCCTGCCTCCCAGCAGTTCAGCTTGCAGCCCCAGCACTATCCAAAAGTCCTTCCTGTCTTAAGTGAGGGTGAGGCTGAGCACCATTCCTACATACACAGAACAGACCCCAAGGGGACACCTGGGTGTTTACTGGGTGCCACACTCTGCACTCCTCCTACCCTCAGGCACCTGTTCACAGTACAGAGGAGGAGATGGCCTGCACAGCCCTTTTAGCAGGTTTATATTTCCTCTAAGGACTCTTGTTTAATTCTGCAGCCTGGAGCCCCCATACCCACCCCCTGGGGTTCCCAGTGACTGACCACTGCTTCCACTGCTGGGGTATAGCTCCTGACCTGTGGCCTGTCTGGTACTGACATGTCCCCTGGATGTGTCTGTCCTGCCTCTCAGGGATTGCAACTTGGCCCACTTTTCATGTGGGCTCTGCAGTGTGGGTCCAGAGATGCCTCTCCATTATGTACATTCAACCAGGTGTGCCACCACCTACCCACCCCCACAATCACCATCTGCTTTTTTTTTTTAATTTTTTTTATTGGGGGTTAGTGTTTTATAGTCAACAATAAATACAATTGTACATGCATAACATTTCTCAGTTTTTCCACATAAGCATCTGCTTTCTTTTTTAAAAATTTTTTAATATTTATTTATTTTCCCTTTTGTTGCCCTTGTTTTTTATTGTTGTAGTTATTATTATTGTTGTCATCGATGTCGTCATTATTAGATAGGACAGAGAGAAATGGAGAGAGGAAGGGAATACAGAGAGGGGGAGAGAAAGATAGACACGTGCAGACGTGCTTCACCGCCTGTGAAGCAACTCCCCTGCAGGTGGGAAGCTGGGGGCTTGAACCGGAATCCTTACGTGGTCCTTGCGCTTAACCCGCTGTGCTACCGCCTGACTCCCAACTATCTGCTTTCTTAATCATGCTCTTTGCTGACTTTTCCAAGTAGAGAAAGACAGACAGAGAGGTGGGGCAAGAAAGTTCAGCACAAAGCTTCCTTTGATGTGGTTCAGTACTGGGTCACACATAGCAAAGCAGCACACTACTCAACTGAGCTATCTAGCTGCCCCCCCACCCCCAGACCTGTTTGCTATTTGTCACTGAGGAGCCTGTGATGTCAGTGTGCTTGTGTGGTGAGTGCCCATTTTCACCCAGCTTCCATGCTCAGCACCATTGCTCATAGCTCTGTTGTGTCACCATAGCATTAGTGTCCTCAACCACTCAGTCCTGCTTTGTTCCATTGTGGTGGCATAGCTGTTTGAGTTGTTTCCAGTTTTTAAACTATTCTCTGGCCCTGGGGGGGGGGGTAGGAGGGCTCCATAGGATATAGGGGAGGTCGGGGGTGGGGGACTAACCTTTTCCAGTGGATACTCCCCAAACCCAAACCAAACTGCCCCTACCATTCCAAGGACCCAGCTCCCTCCCGACAGTCCAGTAGCACAGAGCAAGCAGCCCTGAAGTCACATTTGTCCCCAGCACTGGGTCACTGTGTGATCTGTGGACTGTAAAACAGGCATCCACCCTGCACCCACCCCATGTAACCATGGTGAAGATTCAAGGAGGACCCCACACAACAGTGCCTATGATGGAGAGTCCCCAAAAAGACCTGCCTGTACACCAGCACCCTCTGAAATCTAGATCCTTCCAGTACAGCTGACGGGAACAAAGAGGTCCTAGTGGGCACATGTGGGAGGGAACAGCCCTCTGTAGCCTCCTCCTGTAATCAGTGTTGGGTTCTAAAAAGCCCAAGTCTGTCATTTTTGGGGAGTGTCCCCAGATCTGCTTTTAGATTTCCAAGTCTCTAGTGGCTGTGGTCACTGGGTTTAAGTGGATAGAACAAGTGCGTTAATCTCTTAAGAGAGGCGTCTGCAGGTCTTAGGACTGTGTGTGCCTTGAAGTCCAACATCAAAGCCTAGGCCTGAGAGTGTACCTTCCACCATTTTCTTATCAGCCTCGTCCTTCAGAACTCCAGACCCCAGGCCCCAGAAACGTGCTGCTTCTTGATAAGAGTTCAAGCCACATCACAGGGAGCTCAGGTTGGCCAGAACCCAGACAGGGATCTTAGAGATGAAAATGACCAAGGTGACCTCCAGCTCATATTTATAGCCCTTTGATGGGGGTCCCAATCCTTGGTAGCAACCACCCCAAGAGGGTGTGACTCTGGAAACTTTGTCAAAGAATTTCTGGAACATTCTAGGTTTGTTCTGACCTGTGGGCCTGAATCTGGCCCTCTCCTGTTGATTCCTCAGAAGCTATATCATCTCTTCTGCCCCTACTGGCCTATCCCACAAGAACACCACCTTTTGCACCTTTCCCTGCATCTCCTTAGGAACAGAGCTGTGGTGTCAGATGCCCAGGAATAAGTAAATAAATACTTAAAAAAAAAAGGAAAAAAAAATATAGGAAAGCTTTCAAGGGAGGGGATGAGATATGGACTTCTGGTGGTGGGAATTATGTGGAATTTTGCCCCACTTATCCTATGGCCTTGTCAATATTTCCATTTTATAAAAAAATAAAATAAGGGAGTATAGTACTGGTAATAGCACAGCAGGTTAAGCGCACATGGCGCAAAGCCCAAGCACCAGCTCAAGGATCCCAGTTCAAGCCCCTGGCTCCCCACCTGCAGGGGGGTCGCTTCTCAAATGGTGAAGCAGGTCTGTAGATAACTTTCTGTCCCCCCTCTCTGTCTTCCTCTCCTCTCTTGATTTCTCTCTGTCCTAGCCAACAACAATGACACCAATAACAACAACTATAACAACAACAATAAACAGCAAGGGCAACAAAAGGGAAAATATAATGTCCAGGAGCAGTGGATTCTTAGTGTAGGCTCTGAGCCCCAACAATAGCCCTGGAGGCAAAAAATTAAAATAAGTTAAAACAGAGAAAGGTCAGGGTCACCAGGCTCCTGAACTATGCCTGTGTAGCATGGAAAGTGCTGAGCTGCGTTGAGAGAACAGAAGATCCCCACATGGAGCTGATGCAGGGCCCTGGTCTCCCCTCAGCCAGGAAGAGTGGCTAGAACAGAACCCACCCACAGGCAATGGGGTGAAGCACCAGGAAGGAGGTCAGGCTCCACCTATGCAGGGCTCTGTGACATGTTCTAGAATGTTCTCCAAACTGACCAATCCAAAGGACCTTGCTGCCTGCTCAGGCCGTACCTGACCTCAAGCAGGCCCTGCCTTTTGGTGGGCCACCACCCGCCCAGGGACACCTCAGTGGTCACTGGTGGTGGCTCCATCCTTTCTGGTCCAAACAGAAGCTATGACTCCTTGTTTTTCCAGTAGTTAGACAGGCCATAATGGTCATCAAATGTGGGGAGATGGAAGGAGAGGGCAAGGCTGGGGCTGGAGGGGAGCTTGCACATTTCCCTGCAGTACCCCCTGCACCCCATCTCAGACCCCCACACCTCAGTGCTATCTCCTCCTGAGCCTAACACCTCTTAGATAACAAGTGCCTGGCAGAGCCTAGGGGGCTCCCAGAAAGTTAGAACTGGTCAAGCCTTTAGAAAAGAAATCCTACTGGATGGGGGGAGATAGTATAATGGCTATGAAAAGAGACTCTTATGCCTGAGGCTCCAAAGTCCCAGTTTCTATTCCCTGTGCTTCTGTAAGCCAGAGCTGGGCAGTACTCTAGTAGAAAAAAAAAAAATTAAAAAGAAAAAGAAGAAATCCTACTTCCTCATTTGTTCCTGTAATTTTTCCTGGAAATGTCCAATTTCAAAGGATACAAAATACTTTTACAAGTTAAAAATCATCTAATTTCTTTTATCAGCAGTGCTTCCTCTCCCCATCCCCAGACGACAAAGAGAATCTTTAGTTTTCTGTCCAAATCCACAAGGCAAATGTCAGTATAAGTAAGTGAGCACAAGTAATACAGCACGGTGTTCCAAAGGTCAGACTATGGAGCTGGTTTGAGGGTGAGAATTCTGGCTTCTTATCTTACTGGCAAATTATTTACCCATACAGGCCACTGTCTCCATCAGAAAATAGGAGATAATCTCATCTCTATCTTTAGGCTGGTGGAAGAAGTAAGCAAGGGAGACCAGGGCAGCAGCAGTAACCAAGCAGTAAGCACCCCCACTTTATTCGTGTTGAGGTGACCCTGTCTTATGCTGCAAAGGGGATGGACACACTTCCATCTCACACATGTTACCTGCTGCTTCTGTACTAGCACAACACAGATGAACACTGATCTCTTTTTCTTTCTCTCCTTCCTTCCTTCCTTCTTTCTTTTTTTGTCATCACTAGGGCGGGAGTGGGGCTGGAACCTGAATTGCCTACACGATAAGGCAGGTATGCTCTTATGTGTGCTTCCTCACTGTCCTTAGACTCCTAATTCCAAACTGTGTGTTCTGGAAACCTAAGGTTCTTTGAAGGCAACATGGGAAAAGAGGAGGGCGGGGGTGGGGGGGTGGGGTCAGGCTCCCAGTGCCTTTCTGCCAAAACTGACTGCTTCTTTGTTAAAATTAGCTAACTCTACCAAACACTCATGGAGGAAATTAAGTTGATTTCCCAAAAATTTTCAGAGAAGAGACTAGAAGCAGAGGCCAAATTTCCTGTTGCATTTTTTAAAAAGTATTTTATTTATTTTATTTTTGAGAGAGATGCAGAGAGAGAAGGACATAGAAACACCAGAGCACTGCACAGCTCTGGTTTATGGTGGTGCCGGGGACTAAACCCGGGACTCTGGAGCCTCAGGCATGAGGCTTTGTATAACCATTAAGCTATCTACCTCCGCCCTTCCTGTTGCATTATTATTTTTTAATTTTTTATATTTATTTATTTATCTATTCCCTTTTGTTGTCCTTGTTGTTTTATTGTTGTAGTTATTATTGATATTGTTGTTGGATAGGACAAAGAGAAATGGAGAGAGAAGGGGAGAGAAAGATAGACACCTGCAGACCAGCTTCATCGCCTGTAAAGCAACTCCCCTGCAGGTGGGGAGCCGGGGGCTCGAACCGGGATCCTTAAGCCAGTCCTTGTGCTGTGCTACTGCCCCTCCTGTTGCATTCTATGAGACAGCATTTTCCTATCACCAAAACCAAAAACTTTACAAAAGAAAGAAAAAAAAATGTACCAATACCTCTATAGGCATAGATGAAACAGTAGTCATCAAAATACTAGTAAATAAAATTCAAAGTTATAGGAAAAGGTTTATAAATTCCATCACAACTGAGTGGAATTTATCCAGGTTTACAAGGCTGGTTCAACATCTGAAAAGCAACTAATAGGGAGTCGGGTGGTAGCACAGCGGGTTAAGCGCAGGTGGTGCAGAGTAAGCATCCCAGTTTGAGCCCCTGGCACCAGGACCAGAGTAAGTATCTGGGTTTGAGCCCCCAGCACACTGCCTGCAGGGGAGTCGCTTCACAAGCGGTGGTGAAGCAGGTCTGCAGGTGTCTATCTTTCTCTCTCCCTCTCTGTCTTTCTCTCCTATATTTCTTTCTGTCCTATCCAACAACAACAATAATAACTACAACAATAAAACAACAAGGGCAACAAAAGGGAATAAATAAATATTTTTTTAAAAAAAGAAAAGCAACTAATATAATCCATGGCCTCAAAAAGCTAAAAGAGGAAATAAAATCATATTAACAGACAGAAAAAAAAATTTTTTAATTTATTTTTTTATTTAAGTTTGGATCCAGAAAGTCTGTGGGCTATGATTGGTTGACTTCTTTCTGTTTTTGTTTGTTTGTTTTTG